>NC_134707.1:30963406-31280594 GCF_043290135.1 Rhipicephalus microplus | reverse complement strand
ACGAATGATTTATGACATGTCAATTATAAGTACGAGGTTTATTAAAAAGATATTGTGGCTCCCGCAGCGCGGGCGCATTGATTCAATCTTCTGATCTTGGAGTATAATCAATAAAGAACCCCAGGTGGTCGAAATTTTTGGAGCCCTCTACTACGGCGTCTCTCAAAATTATATAATGGTTTTGGGACGTTAAACTAGACATGTCAAGGCCTTTTCAAGAATGGTTTTCAGAGATGAGACTTTAAAGGGCTTAGGTGCCATGTACTGCCCTACACGTGCTCGATCAAAATGATTTCACCGAAAACGGGTCACCACTACTCAGCGTGGGAGCAATTTTTGTGGAGAGCGGCGCGTGCTGTCTCGTTTGTCTCCTCCGCAAGGTTACCCGCGCCGTTGCACGAAGCGCCCCAAGCGGCATCGGCGCGCTTTGGGGACCAGTTTCGGCGGCCGCTTTTCACACCTCGCCATTCTAGCCACCCTATCGTCGACGTGGCCGCGAGGTAGTGCTGACAGACCTAGAATTTGGCAGGCTTTCGACCATTTTGATCCAGGTTCGATAGCAGATACATTAATCAATATTACAGATAATCATTCGTACCTCATATGCGTTTTAGGTCGCAAATCGCTACTATGGGGACGATAGCTACTCATTGACGCAAAAATCTTGACATGAGTGAATTGTGATGTCAGTGCTCCTTTAATAATCTTGCTCAGTTGGCCCTGAGAAAGCTTTACTGGAGACAATTTCATGAAACGAAGATTTCTTCACTGTTTTCTAAATGTCACTTGTACAAAAACGATGCTGCTGTGTTTCCTAAAGCCGAGAAAGGTCAAGTATTCTTATCAAAACATTGTCATCTGCTACCGAAGATTATTATAAGGATGTAAAGCTTCAAAGTAGACTTTCACGCCCACTCATGCAATTTTCGCAGAGGATTGGAAAATGAAGACCATCTTCTGTTTCTTTTCAGTCTATCTATCACTCCTTCCCAGGGCTCCCTACCACAGTTGACTGTCGTAGGGATCCTTGGCACTCTGCACTGCCTTTTGCATCGGAAGCATTACAAACTTTCTGCAACGCACTTGGTTCTGCACTGCTTCTGTGATTGGCTCACCTTTCGTCCAAAGGCGACGTGGTGCTATGAGGTTATAATCAGACGTCATGGTGACGTAGAACATTCGGCGATATAGGACGTCCTTATGGCATCTTAAGACGACGTAATTCCGTGACTACTTTGGCATCTCTCTAATTGACGCCACCGAGGACAACGCTCACTTTTTGAGTTGGATTAGTAATCTAAGGCTGTCGCCCTGATATCATGAAGATTAGCACATTGATCGAAGGAAATGAATAAGGAGTTGGCATACATCGCAGAACGCATAAGATGACATAAATATTTGGTAACGAACCCGTGGCTTTCTCTCTGCCACCATATTATTTTGTGATGGTAATTCACCTGTGTTAGTGTGTGTGTCTGGGGGGGGGGGTGGACCTTCACGAAAAACTATTTTATTGGCAAGTAGCTTTGCTTGTTTCCATGACCTGGCATCACAGAAAAAAAACGTTCTTCAGTCATCATTACTTGTATACCTTTAGAATAGAAAACACTATGCAACGTTGCAAATGTTTACATAATTTCATTCAGTAGGCCCGTAGAAACACCACGAATGACCATAGATGCGCGTGACGCTTCTTTATGTTGAATTCCAATGGCGGAGTCGGAGCAAGTTTTTCTGCTCCTTTCAGAGCAAGTGTGTTCCAATGAAAGAGTGAGAGCGAGAGTCAAAAGTTCCAATGAGAGAGCCGGAGGGGATTCAGAGTGGGAGTCCCTCCGTGGAGCAGGAAAAACTGCTCCGCCGAAATTGGTGGAGTGGACCGGAACTCGGCGTGACGCATTTTTTTTAACACGTTTGCCTGCTTGGGGGCGCGGCTGGCACGGCGCGAGTTGTGTTGATAATGGCGGATGGCATGGACGGCTCGGCTACCTCGGCAAAGCGTGAGGCAATGCTTCTGCTACTCGATAGCGACAGCAGACATCGTGGACAATAGCTGTTGCACGCTTGGCGTGATATCCATTCCACACAGGTGAATAGCGCTGAACAAGCAAACGAACGATGCGGCGATGCTGGTAAACCACGTGGGAAACAGACAGCGGAAAAGACCACGCGCAAGGTATCCTAGGTAACGCGGCAGCTTCCGCCTTGCTCCAGCAGGGCGGGTTGTGTTCCGATGGCGGATTTGGAGGATTTGCTCTACGCCAGAGTCGAGCGCTCGCTCGCGAAGTCGGTCGGCTGCACCGACTCCGCCATTGGAATTCAACATTAGACTCGTCGATCTTGTGCAGCGTAAACACTGTCTGACGATAAAATAATTACCTTGCTAATCATGGTGGCTTCCTTCAGCAGGCTTCCCACACTGGCGATATATATTGCATCATCAGCACATGGTGGCTTCAGAATTCTGGCGTGCTTCAGAACTCCGGCTGCTATGCAATTCATCATGACTTCAATTGCGTTTTCGAACACTGCAATGAAGATGCATTGCGAAGCCTCATCACTGTATAGCATTTGCCATACAATTAACATTGTCACAATCGCCCTTTAAGATATTTTGACATAGCGTTTTTTCTTATTCAGATAAAATGGTATTCACTGCAAGTTGATGCCTCTATGGAAGCAGCGTTTCTTCCTGGCTCACCACACGCCACAAAAATTGAGGAAAATGAAAATAAAAAATTAAGAAAAATTAAAATATCACAAGGCATGTCACTAGGTGGAACACCATATGTGCAAGTAGTCTAATCCCACATTGTGGAAAGCACTGCTGGCTTTTTTACGTCAGAACACCACTCATAGGTCACACGATGTATCGAAACTGACCCCAGAGTACGCAACGACGTCAGTATTCGCAGACTTTCGATAGTTTTCGCAATGTCTGTCACATTTAAGCGAACGCTCGTGAGGTAATGTAACAAAGCAGGACATATTAGGCAACATGCTAACACAAGAAGCGCCATCGAGTGCATTTAAGTTTCACTCACCTCTTGATAACTTGAATAGGAAATTTCTGACGATTTGCTCGGCAGCCATTAAGAAACATATATTTACAGGCAATATTCGGGTGACTGTTTAGTCTCCCATGCAGAACGCTGGCTTAAGTTTCTTATATGCAACCACCTTGTACATAAAGTGTATGCCAAGAAAGAAAGACACTTACGAGTAGACTAGTCAGTTTCTATGGTCCGATCAGGGGTCTTCAATGTGCATCCAACGCTGTATGATGCACTGGTCTTGTAATAATGAGCGGTGTCGCCCGAGTGATCGTTGTCACCAGCGAATGCAAAGGTAAGTTGCCCCAAAGGGCTGTCACACAGTCCGGTAGCATTCCCTCGCAGGACTGACTGAAGAGTGGCAATGACACATAATTGATTGCCCAAAACACGGACGAAGAGTTGCGATGTACTACGAATGACTTGCAAGCAGATGACGTCATGCGGCGCTGACTGCCATGTCCTACTTGAGGCCATGACGCACGCGTAGATCATCCCTCCACTCTCGATCATTGCGCTCGTTGTGTGACCGCCTGGGAACTGCAGCGCCGATTCCAAGTGCTCATGAAGAACAAACTTCTCAGTCAAAGCATCATTCGCAGGAGCCACACGGTACTCTCTCCATGGTGTGAGGAGATTACGCTCTGCCAAGCAGCAATAAAACCAGGCCAAGCAGAACGCTCGGCTCTCGTCCACTGAAATAGCTCTTAGGGCTCCTAGAATCAGGTTGATTGTCTGCATCCGTGGCATGCCTCTCAGATCCGGCAGCCACCAGATTTCCGTTTCGCCAAGGGACTGTAGCGATTCGAGCGACAGTTCACACAACGTGATACGGAGTTCATCTAAGTTGGGCTCTGACATTATGAACAACGAGTACGGCTCTGATGAAGAGTAACACGCAGAGGGTTAGAAGGATGTGTGTTGGTTGCAGAAAATACCAGAGGAAGTAAAAAAGCGTCAAAAAGAAAAAAAATGGTTGTTGGAATATTTGTGGATAGACACGTGAGGGAAAAAGAGAAGCGAGAGAGTAAGCAAGAGGACACGGCGTGATGGGAGATCAAGGAACTTGGTTTGGGATCTTGTTACTTTACACAAGCCATATCAAAAAGGATGAGCAAGAAATGCTGGACTTTCTTCGCCAACTTCGAGTTCTCTACCTTCACGGCCACCAATGACATTGATAGTACGCCCCATGACCGTCACGAAAGTCAGTAGAAATACCTTCGTGACGTTCTACGAAGAGCCGTTGCTCCCAGGTGAGTCAGGTTTCCAATATGCACCTAGGAATGTTCAAATAAGAACATATAGGATAACAAAGCAGACTTTTCGCGAAAAAGAGAGAGAGTGAGAAAGGAAAGGCCGGAAGGTTAACCAGATATTGGCGTCTGGTTTGCTACCCAGCGCTGGAGGTGGGGAAGTAGGGGCAAGAAAGAGGGGTTAGATAGAGGAAAAAAAACACACGCGCACTCATAAAAAAAAACGAAAACACACACAGGAAGGGCGTCCCAGCTACAACCGTTCAGCAAGGCCGGTCAATCGCAAAAAGTGCAGCAGCGCTTTTAGGGTCCTCTCCTGTGAAGTCGCATCCTGACGATACTGCAGAATTTCCTGCTCCGACAGAGGCTGATCATCTAATTTGTTGAGTTTCCTGCGAAGGCATAGTCGCTGCCTACTATACGCTAGGCACTCACAAAGAACATGTTGAATGGTTTCCTCCTTGCCACAGTGGCCACAGGCTGCGGTGTCGGCCATCCCAATGCGGAAAGCGTAGGCGTTGGTAAATGCAACGCCCAACCACAGCCTACATAACAGGGTCTGGTCTGCTCGGCGAAGCCTCCACGGGACTTGAAGATTTAGCGTAGGGTCAAGCGAGTACAGTCGGGCATGCTTGAAGTGCGGCTGATTCCATTGCGATGTGGTTTGCCGTCGAGCAAGTCTGCGGAGCTCTCGTGCAGCATCCGTCCTAGAAAGTGGTAGTCGCAGTTTATGATCTTCTGTGTGGGCTGAGCGGGCAGCTTGATCGGCGCGTTCATTGCCGATGATTCCGCAGTGACTGGGTAACCACTGAAATGTAATTTGGTGCCCTTTCTCAGTCAGGTGGTGTATAACCTCTGCTATCTCTAGTACCAGCTGCTCGTGTGGTCCACGGCGTAAGGCTGATAGTAGAGACTGCAGTGCCGCCTTCGAGTCGCAGAAAATAGTCCACTTGCGTGTAGGTTGATCTACTACAAATTGCAACGCGGCACGAACTGCTGCCAATTCTGCTGCCGTTGATGTTGTTGCGTGAAATGTCTTGAATTTAATTGTCGTGGCCAACCTTGGTATCACTACTGCTCCTGTAGAGCTGTCCGGCTGAACCGATCCGTCAGTGTAGATATGTGTGGAGTCTTGATATTTCTCATACAAGAGAAGTAGTGTGAGCTGTTTAAGAGCCGGTGACGACAAATTGGCCTTTTTCTCGACGCCAGGTATGTTAATAATAATCATTGGTTGAGCGAGGCACCATGGCGGAGTCACAGGTCTAGCGGCAGGAGAGAACGAAGTTGGGATCGACTCACCATGTGCGGTCACTGTTTTGCAGTAAGATGTGCATGGTCGGACCACTGGTAGAGAAGCTAAGTGATGTCGAGGGGTTCGAGCAAGGTGTCGTATATTTGTCCTCAGCACTTCCACATTAATGTGGGTTTTGATGAGGTTGTCCCTTGTGATGGCGATAGTTGCCGCTGTTGACGCACTTTGAGGCAAGCCTAAACATATCCGGAGTGCTTGAGCCTGGACACTTTGAAGCATTCGTAGGCTTGTTTTACTTGCGTTGGTTAACACAGGTAGGCTGTACCGAAGGAATCCAAGGAAAAGAAACCTGTATAGTCGCAACATAGCAGTTGTGGACATTCCCCAGTTCTTTCCAGCGAAGAACTTGAACAAATGACAGATGCCTGTCAATCGCCTTTTCATGTATGATACATGTGAGCTCCATGAGAGGTCTCTGTCAATTATAACACCTAGGAACTTGTATGATCGGAGGTGACGTATTCTTTCGCTGTTTATCAAAACGCTGTAGTTATGCATTGGTTTGCGCGTAAATGCCACTAGTGCACATTTCTCAGAGGAAATTTCCAGACCTCGTTGACGGAGGTAAATAGCAACTTGAGTGGCAGCTCTCTGAATTCGCGCTCGCAGCTGTAGACGTGTTACTGCAGACGTCCAAACGCAGATGTCGTCCGCGTACATTGACAATCTGACAGTACTTGGCAGATGCTTATTGAGAGCTATTAGCGTCAGGTTGAATAGTACAGGGCTAAGTATGCCACCCTGGGGAACACCACGGTGGCTGTAATGTAGCGAAGTGTCACCATCCTCGGTCCTCACGAAAAAGTATCGCTCAGAGAGATAGCTGCGTAGCCACTGAAACATCCGACCACCCACTCCTACCTCCTTGAGAGCGGTGAGGACAGCTTCATGTGTGACGTTATCGTACGCCCCTTTCACATCAAGAAATAAAGAAGCGCAGAGACGCTTACGGCCTTTTTCGTGTTGCACGTAGCTGACCAGGTCTATGACGCTATCAATTGATGACCGGCCACGGCGAAATCCCGTCATAGCGTCCGGGTAGATGTTGTGATGCTCCAGGAACCATTCTAGCCGTCCAAGTACCATCCTCTCCATCACTTTGCCCAAGCAGCTAGCCAGTGCGATCGGGCGGTATGATGTGAGCACCAATGGTGACTTGCCAGGCTTCAGTAATGGAACCAAACGGCTGGTCTTCCAGTTAACTGGGAGGGTGCCCTCTCGCCACGAGTCATTGTATATCTCGAGGAGGGCACTCCTCGCACACTCACCAAGGTGACACAGTGCTCTGTATGATATTCCATCAGGCCCGGGTGCTGATGTCCGTCTACAAAAAGCCAGCGCTGCTTTAAGCTCATGAATAGAAAAAAATTGGTCCATGTGGTGATCGTGTGATGTCATGCCACCACGTGAGAGCGTGGAGATGTTGGGATCTGCGGGTTGACCAGATAAGTTGGCACAGAACTCTTCTGCCACGTCGACCTCCGATCTCTGTTGAGAGAGGGCTAGAGCCTTGAATGGAGACCGCTGAATGGGAGATGTCCGGAGCCCTCTTATTGTCCTCCACAAGTGTGATAAAGGCTTGCGAGCAAGCCTTTTGTTTCTCGAGGGCTCGTCAGATGTGCCGGATGGTTTGCGGACATAGAAACACATGGGAGCGACCACATTCCCACATATGTCAAGATCAGAGGATTATCACCTTGCAAGGTACGCGAAACTATCCAAAGAGTGGACTGGACCAAGTTTGAATCTCTCATGGAAGAACGCTGTCAAGAGAACACCTCATTTGACTTAGAAGAGGTGATCAAGTCCACAGTGCAAGACACAGTGTGCACCCTCACATGCTCTTCGAGAGTAACCGAATTTGATGTGGAATTAGAACGACTTCGGGCTCTCCGACGGCGTGCGGAACGAAGGTACCGACGCACGAAAGCAATCGACGATTTACGAATCACTAGACGTCTTCAGAAGAAGATACAACGCCGCATAGACAAGCTAGAGTCACAACGTTGGGCAGTCTTCTGCGCTTCCTTAGATCGCGAAAAAGAAGCAACAAGGGAAGCATTGGCTGTGGTGCCAGCTTTTTTTTTCTTTTTTTGCATTGGGGATGGGAGGGAGGGACACGCACGACACTTCAGTTTTTTAGAGGGCGGAGAAGGAGTTAGGAAGCGGACAACTTATCCTTTGTTAAAAGGGTGAATTGGCGGAAATTTTGTGTCAGTCGCAAGCTTGGGCTCAAAACCAGCGATTACGTGGAGTATCGGTAAGCAGGCAGGACGTTGGCCTTCTTGGCTGCACGCATAACTACTAAAGAATGCGTTGTTGCTGCCGGATAGTGTATGCCGGTTCAGAGCAGCGTAAAATTTTGTGTAGCTTGGTGTTACTGCGAGGGCCAACAACATGAAACCTGCCTCACTAAACAGCATGACGAGTTCGTTGCCATTGTCAGCCTGAAGAACGGATGTCTCTCAGCATGTCTGGTGGTGGCAATGAGTCAGGTGGTGAAAAACGCGCTTATTTTTGCAGCCCTTGAGTCAGCTGGGTGCAGGGTCTTCAGAAAGAAAATACGGGGAACCAAAGAAGAGAGAAGCCTAGGAAGGAGCTGGAGGCAGTCACAGACTATGCTGTGTGCGCGCACAAACGTGACAGCTAAGTCCTTTTGCTCTCTCTCAAATTCTTGTCCCTCTCTGATTCACGGATGATCGCCAATCAGTGCACCACTCCTTACTTGGACGTCCACAGAAAACAACAACATCAACAGAAACAACAAAGCAGCTGAAGGGCACGCCGAGCTTAAACCACACCATTCAGGGAAATGCATGTGCTACCCACGATTTCATTCCGGCTGAAGCACAAGGAAGAGAAAGCGAGCGTGAGGAGAGGGAAAAACGCTATTCCTCTAAACCTAACAATAAGTATGGCTCAGTGTCTGCGAACGATTAAAAAAAAGGGAATAAAGACAAGAAGAGTCGAAACGAACAAGCCATAATAGGAATCAATGGCTGAGAACTGGGAGAGTGCCCTCTACCGCCGGTAGTCCGGTCCAGTGTCCGGAAAGAATGAAGAACATCCTTGGCACTTGTGTCACAGTTTTCTCAACTGCAACTTTAAGAAATTGCGGACAGCCCCGCCGCGGCGGTCTAGTGGCTAAGGTACTCGGCTGCTGACCCGCAGGTCACGGGATCGAATCCCAGCTGCGGCGGCTGCATTTCCGATGGATTGATTGATTGATATGTGGGGTTTAACGTCCCAAAACCACCATATGATTATGAGAGACGCCGTAGTGGAGGGCTCCGGAAATTTCGACCACCTGGGGTTCTTTAACGTGCACCCGAACCTGAGCACACGGGCCTACAACATTTCCGCCTCCATCGTGCATTTCCGATGGAGGCGGAAATATTGTAGGCCCGTGTGCTCAGGTTTGGGTGCACGTTAAAGAACACCAGGTGGTCGAAATTTCCGAAGCCCCCTACTACGGCGTCTCTCATAATCATATGGTGGTTTTGGGACGTTAAACCCCACATATCAATCAAGAAATTAAGGACACTCGGAAACTGTGCGACAGAAGAAGGGAACATCGCAGAACTTGCAGAAGCGCTGCGCTTCGGTGAGATTCACTGGGCAGCAGATAATGCAGAACTGTTTGTTATCTATTGCGAACACCTTATCGGCTGCTATATTGAATTGCTCCGACGGGAACGCTCTTTATTATGGTCATCAAGTGAATGTAAACCGATATTTTGACCCTAGCTAGGGGAATGCCGATCTTGATCAAACAGGTTACACGTTGTTTCACAACTAAAGAAAAAAAGCAACCCATGCAAATGAATACGGTACAGTACCGTGATATATAACATGCAAGAAACGGATGTTCCTCGTGTAAACAGTGCGCTGGGTCTCCGATTAGCAGAAAAAAATTAAAAAAGGAGTCGACGTTAGCTGTCAGGCCCATTGCAGGCTAGGAGGAGTAGGACTAGAGGCCCGAGACCTCTCGATGTCTAGATGGAGGGGGTGTTTTACCAAGGAAAGGTAATTAAAGAAAGTTGGTGTTTTTGAAAGTTTTAAACAAGTGCCCCCCCCCCCCCGGAAAAAAAAAAAACTCCTGGCTACGGGCCTGCTAGCTGTGCATAGTTACCACATTGCGCCAATGCGATGGCGAATAATGTAATATGTGCACAAAAAGGTTTTATTTACGAAAAATATTCGCAGGAAAATGTTGGGAATAAACAATGTCAGTTACACTGATGAACATAGAAACGTGACAGACAAACACCATTCACTGTTAAATTTTGGTATGAAGAGCAGCGTGAAGAGCTAATTCCATAATGGCAGTAGCCACAAATTCATTCCTAAGGAACACTCGTGGCACAAGTATCCCGTGCAAAATCACAAAAAAAAAAAACACTGTCTCTGACGAGGAAGTTCTTGGCTTTCGTGTGGTCGAACTTCACCACACGTCTTGTCACGGTATGCTGCAGGTATGCTTCAAATTCACTGGTTTGCGATCGCCACAATAAGAGCAGAGTCGAGATCAGCGTAAGTCCCACAGGAAGACTTATCAGCGTTACCGAAAACAGATTTCAGGAGGTACGAATAGGAGGCGCCTTCCGCGGCGTGGTAGGCGACGAAGGGCAGTCCGGGCCACACGCAAAAGCACACTGGCAGGTACTCCGGCGGACCGCGGGCCTCGCTTGCCATCAGAACGGTCACAGAATAGCAGGATCCGGTGTCGACAACGCCGATTTCCGCGCAACGACCGCTGAACTTCACAGCTTCCTCCAGACGTTCACCGAAAGCGCTGACATCCGACGCGGCTTCGCTGGTGTTCAGGCGATAGAGGACCCATGGTGCGAACACTCCTCGCGGCACGAGCCAAGCATACAGCTTGGCCATGCAACACAGGCGCTCTTGTTTCCCTTCGATGGTCACGACGCTGGCGTAAATGGTTTCGACGGCTTGTAGCAAAGTATGCCCTTTGAGTGGCATCAGCCAGGGAAGCCCTGCGAAATCAAGCGCGTGCAGTTCTTCGAAACGCAGGAGGTAGAAGATGGAACACAGACGGCGTATCTCCTCGGCCGACATAGCTGAACTGCGCACCAGTGTGAACTGCCTTGGACGCCGGCCGGACTGGACTGCCTTCGCAATGCGTCGAGAGTGAAAGAACTTTTTCTCGACACGGCCGGGCTAGACTGCACTTGCAGACTCAAGAAGCGAGCGCCCAGCGGCAGCCTAGTTCCACCGTGGTACAGGAAGGTGGTAGTGGGACGGGCGAGGTTATAAGAAGAAGAAGAAAAAGTCACCTAACTTCTGTAAGGCGACACGGTGCAGTGCCTGTAATGGTTAGAAGAAGACTGTAGCCCGGTAGGGAGAATGGCGCAGGGCCTCTACAGAAAGGGAAGAATCTCCGCCACACCTTTTGCATCCTCTCGTCGCTCCGCCCTATTGTGCCCGCATGTAGCACCAGAGCTTTAGGTTGGACAGGTTGCCTGCTCATCCCGATGACTCCTCCGCTGTTTTCACTCTCTCCTGAAAGCAACGCCTTTTATGCGCGTAGAAACCTGATGCACGCGTGCACAGTGCATAATCGTTTTTTTCTTTTTTTTTTACAGTTTACAAGACGCCATCGGCCACGTAAAAAAGTGCACTTTCTGTTCTGTGACATTTTAGGTAAGGTCGTCTCGCACAGTTTTGATACCAACGGACATATTTTCGTTATGGACTCGAAAAGTTATTTTACGCTCATATCCTAAGCTTTTGTAAATAAATTTTGATTAGTAAGAAAAAAAGCGGCAGACCCGCGTTGAAGGGGCAGCACAGTCACAGTGAAATCTACAAGAGCGGCCTTTCAGAGCCTTTTCAAACACTCATTAGGTAACTGATGGAAGCACAGTTGCTAGGTACCCACTACGGCACTAATAATTATAGTTTATGGGTGGTAGGCCGGCATTCGCCTAAACAATTCCTTTCTATTCGGTGCCACAAAGACATGATCTTATTAAAATTATCTGCGTACACTCAAAATAGCAGGCTATATGAGAAGTAGCTGGTGTACCATGTATTCGATGCGCATACAAAGAAACTGCTAAATAGGCTCAATTTTACTCCATGCGGAACATTTACTCGTGCGCCATGCGTAGAAGATACAAAGATATTATATAGTAATAGTATATTCCTTCCCTTAGCGGAATTCAAAACTACAACACTCCAGTATGCTACGCGTAACCATGAACTCTGGCAAGTACCCTTTTCTAGAAACAAATACGCTGATGAAAGTGTTCGATATACCTTTCCTGTGTTGGTAAATATATATTTTAACAAGGAATTGATAGCACTAACATCAAAAAAAAAGAATACGTGCAATTGGTTGGCAATAAAAATAATACTTCACAGATGTGTAGCGGCTACCACTGTTATCAGCGGACGGACGAATAATGGCGTAGACAGTGCCACCATGCTTCACAAAAAGTGTAATTTTTGGCTAAGCGGATACCTCACCTGCATTTGTTCTAAGACATTCCGCTCGAAATTCGCATTAGGCACTGTCGTCAACGTCAGTGTTTTTTTTTTTGCAGTAATGACAATAGTGATTGTAGCGATATCGTGCTGTAATAACTCTGTGAGGTAGTAATTGGCAAACAGAACAGAATACTTCGTGCGAGTAATATAAAAAGATTTAGCACTTCCTTAAATAGTTTTCACTTAAGGTATACATGTCCGCTTTCCTTAAAGCATCTAGAAATGATCCAGAGAGAAAAAAAGTAAATGTTATCTTCCTTATTGCTTCCTTGTCTCGCCGTATCCGAAGCCGCGTCACTTGGTTTCAGCCAAGACCAGTGTAAGCTTTCCTCCGTTTTGCGGACTGCCGTGCCGTTAATTTATATGAGAAAGCCAGCCTCACTTTCAATGAAGAGCACCGTAAACCTCCGAGGAAGTAATATGGATGAGATCAACAGTGTTCCTTGAACGTAAGCTTCGGTATCCACCAAGACTTGGTCCCTTTCAAGTTGGTGGCTTTCATACTCTACTCGGTAAGTTGAACGTTAATCGCTCTCAATCTTAAGTACGATAATACGAGGAGCAGACGCGTCGTGAACGATTTTTCATCGACCACAGCATCAGATATTTTTAAAATGTAACCTGACGCATTGTAGTTACCTTTATAAGTAGGTGTAAAAAGTAATTCCTGCTATCTACTGATCGGGTGGCTACAGAAGCTCGCCTAGTAGGTGATTTCGTACTCGCATACTGACAAATTAAAAAATGAAATGAGGCTCCACGCTTATTGAGCAGCCATGAGGCACTCAACGGATGAAGTAAAACGCGTTCCCACGCACAAGCACCCCCCCACACACACACACACACACAAATTGTTAAGAGTAGCTGTACTAGCAGAGAAAATTTCTTGACAGTGAAGGGAAGGCTATGTACCTTGTGGGCATATGTCACCAGTAAAGAACATCAGGTTCATGTTTTTTTGTGAAATTTATATAAAAACGTTACTTTATTTTCTTCGCCGTGCTAATAATAAAGAGGCATAGCACGCACCAAGTACATCTAAATTTTTTTAAAACAATGCAGTGTGGTTTCGTGTTTTTTTCGCGTGTCAAAACGTCGCACGTTTAGCGTTCACGTAGTCAAAAGGTTGTCTTCGTCTTTACAAGAGCGCTCGTCACCCTCCTGCTATAGAGCTGTTTATTGAAGGCTTCCTGCGCGCTGCCTTAACATGCGTGACCCCCTGAGAATGTATGGCTGCAGCTGTGACGTCAGCTTCTGTACTCCCGCGCCACAGCCAAGAAAGGAACAGATCCTCCTTTCTTGTAAACACGTCTATTCCGACGACTCGCCGAAAGAGCTAGTGACGAATTTCACTCAGAAGTGGCGGTCTGAGCTGACGTAGCGAATCGCGTACATTGTTGGTATTGAAGAAGGCCGTCATTCGAAGCGCGAGCCAAACCAAACTGCTTGGTGGAATAGTACATGCGCGGTAGCATTGGCCACGTGGCTAAGCGAGATTCCAGCCTGCACCTACCATTTGAACCGGTCTGTTGATCTATGCCACATTCCAACCGAGGACAATGTCCCCTGTGGTGTGCTGTTCCCGAGGACTGATTCGGGAAGGGTGCTTGGCCACAGTGACACGCGCGGCAGTGACGAGTGCCCAGGTGGAGCATGACTAATGGGTCTCGCAGCCCTATGCAAACGTGGCTGTTCTCGGAGCTGACCCTGACGTCCATCAGAAACCTCGCGGAGGCTTGACTTTCTCTAAAACACCAGTGCAAATGTTCAATGCGAGGGGAGAGCCAGTTTCGAGATTGGCGACGCAGCAGCAGCTCTGACTCATTGACACCTCTCGTATGGCCACCCCCACCATTTGTGAATCAACCAAGACGAGCAGAGTGAAGGGGGGACAAACGCAGAGGACTTCAGAGAAGACGGACAGCACAGGCACAAGAATGCAGGTGTGCGAATTGCTGTTCCAATTGAAGTTTCCTCAATGGTAATAAATCGGCTTCCCCAAATTACAGTATCGAAGTTATGACTTGACCAGCAAAGGCTAATCTTGGTCAGCACACAAGAACTCACACGCTACATTCACTTAGCATTTAGAGGGCCTGTCAAACGATCCGACAGGCCCTGCAAATGATTACGTATATCTTGAAACTTGTTGCTGTCGATATTATAAAAATTTGCATATTTGAGCACATTCAGAAGGGCTGAAAGGACGGCGAAAGCCAGCGGCGCCTTGGAATAGGAACCAACCACGTGGTACTGCCTTGGTTTTGTGGCAACGCTGTCGTTTGCCCAGGTGAAGTTTTGTTCTTCGAAAGAGCGTTGGGTGGGTGAGTGAAAAAAAAAAACTGGCGCACGTTTAGTTTATTCTATCGTAGGAACTCTCGACCTCCGTAAGCCGTTATAAATAATTACCAGCGATATCATGGACGTCTGAATTGTAATTCGATTATTACTAGTATGGTCGAACTAGCATGAATACCTAAAGAGCAAAATGTGCTGTGTTGGTGGCTGCCAATACTAATGAAGCTGGTTTAATATCAAAATTTTTATACGCATTGCACCATTGTTTATGGAAAAAGGAGCTAAAAAACCATTGTGCACGCAATAGCCAGCCCCGAGAAAATTTTGGAAGCACCATCTTTTTTTTTCTCTTTTGCGCAAGGTTATGGTAGGGGTCGGCCCGTCTGCATCGAATGACGAAGCCCGTGCTGCAGGTGGCCAAGGCAGATTTTTATTCTTCACTAAATTGAGCTTCCAAAAAACTTTTTGTGACTGGTCGGGCATTTTAGCACAGTGTAGCTTAATTTCATGTACTTCGGCAATTTCGCCTCAGGCTGTACAAAAACGAGCAATTTTCATCGATTTCGCTCAGCTGTTGCATACATGTACCTTTTAATATTCGGCGATAGATGTGACCTTCACAGACAAGAAGATCGCAGAGTAGGTCAGGGAACGAACTGGGGTTAAGGATATCATAGTTGAAATCAAGAAGGAATGGACATGGGCCAGGCACGTAGGCACGATAACCGCTGGTCATTAAGGGTAACTGACTGTATTGCCAGAGATGGGAAGCAGATGAGGGGGAAGAAAAAATTAGGTGTGCAGATAAGATTCAGAAGTTTGCGGCTATAAAGTGACAGCAGCAACACAAGACCGGGTTGATTAGAGAATCATGGAAGATGCTTTTCTCCTCCAGTGGGCATATTCAGGCTGACGATTCCATGTTTGTAAACAGGGGCAGGCACCTCACTAAGTGAATGGTGCCTACGCTTGTTTAAAAACATGGAACAGGTGACTATATTACGAACGAGTTTGAGTGCTGCCAGATTGAGCTGTTAACTTTAAAAATATTAAGGCAGACGCATGCCGCTGGGATGGCGCATACGGTGTTTCGTAACCTTAAGGTTAAACATGGTGTCTGGACTGCCGTACTCCCAGGTCTCATAGACACTAGGGAGTATTAGCAAGATACGGAAACAGGTTACGAAAATACGACACAGTTCCTTTCCGTATGCGCGTATACAATGGTCACGCATGCGCACTCGTTAGCCGGTTCCGTGTTGGCGTATTTCCGTAATCTGTTTCCGTAGCTTTAGCTCGCATGAATACCTTGCACTCGTGCTCTTACCAAGACGCTGAAGTTATAGCAACAAGTTTACCTTGACAGGGCTGCACCGTCCGCGTCGCTGAGCCTCTGCCGTGGCACCTTATTTAGCGTGACTGCCAAGCGAAGCAATCACTCCTTTTACATCACTAATGGTTGGCAAAGTCGAGACAATGGACATTTTACAAAGATCTTTAAGATGGCCTTACCTTAAGGTTTCTTTTTCAAACAAAACCTCTCGTTCACAGAGTGCTTTTGTGGCTCATTGTGTTTTTGCCTTTTCCCTTTTCCTCACGAACGACAGGTTCTATGTCGTTCACCACGCGATGGCTGAGATCACGTACAAAAAGGGACAACCCTATTGTAATAGTTCGGGGAAAACGCGTTTTGTTGAAAATATGTTTGAAGAAAAAAGAAAAAGGCACTATCTTCTGCAGCTCTCGCGAGAGCATGGCTCAGCGCCTTAACGTTTTGTTGTACTCGCGTGCCTTCACTAGAATTCACAGGTAAAAGCACAATGAGCGAGAAAAGCAGACTGCGAACAAGAGTTTTTGGTTGCAAAACAAACCTTAAAGGAAAGTCACCTAGCAAATTTTTTGCAAATTGTCCATTAACCATGTGTGCAAATCTCCAAGCTGGCTTTCCTGCAAGGTAAATTTGCAACCAAAAAGTGTTCCCAGACTGCTTTTTCAGTAATTGTGATTCGGCCTTCCCCCACTTCCTTCATCCGAACGACAGGTGTCTTGCCCGCCATGCGATCTCAAGGTACGTTCCAGGTGGGGGGTCAACCACACAGTCATTGAAGGGGGCAAAAGTCGTCTTTTGCTCACTCGCGTTCTTTCACTTGAATAGGAGTGGTAAAATCACAGTGAGCGAGAAAAGCAATCTAGACATGACGTTTTTTTGTTCCTTTGGCTAGAAAAACAACCCACAAGAATGCTGCCTTGTAATGTTTCGCAAATGATGAATAATTTAGCCTTGAGCCTTTGCGATGAAGCTCAAAAACAGTCAAAATAGAGAAACAGAATTTAACGAAGTTGTTAGATTAATCGTCGTGGGTGAACGTACTGTAGAGTAAACCTAAAGCTAAATGTGAGCAGCATTGTCGCATTTAGAGATGTGACGATATTAGGGCTTGTCTACAAGTTTGAACATTTCTAAGTATCTCCGCCCAAACCCTTGAATATAGTGTTCGCACGGACAAGCATGCACAATACCCACAGCTCTACGGGCAAAAGAGATTGGCTCCGGGCAAGTGCTCGAAAAATAGCAATCCCGCTGAAAAAAAAAAATTGCACCGCCAACCACCGCTATCGTAGTACTACTTTCGTCCAACACTTTCCAAGCAAGTCAAGAACGCGCAAAAATATTAATTTGCCGCAAATATTCACGCACTTGTTGTGACGGGAGCAACATTTTGATTTTTTTATTTCTGGAACATATTGATTTCTTGAACATAATATATCTGGAGCCATCTGGAATGTCAAAATATCCCAAATTCGTTCGGTAGTCTAAAAGAGCAAGTTTTTCATCAGTATTGATATTCATTATGAAACATGTAGCAATACAGTTATCGCTTCAAAGTGCGAAGGAGAAGTAATTAAGCATGTGAATTGCTATTGAACACAAAGTAACATCAGCAACATATATTTAAAATAGCGGAACTTGTAGCAGGAATGAAACAAAATCAATATTGACGCAACGCAAACTACAGAAGTAGTCACAGTCACGTGTACTTATTTACAAAGCAGCAGTTTATAATCGGTACGAGTTGAATATGTTACGTTCATATGAAATAAATGAGCTGTACACATAAATGGGCAGTTCTTGCAGCATGAATGAAGTAAAAATGTGACAAAGTAAAAAGAAGTGATTCACATATCAAAGTGGCAGTTGGTAATCAGAACAATTTCAAACAAATATTGCACTCCTATATCGCCGAAACAGTGCAAGTCAGACACGAAGGTTTATTCTAAATCAATGTATACGACAATTTTACACTTGATGTGTATTCGTCAGACAATATTGAGCAGAGCATAACACAAGAATGTCCTGAACTTTACGTATAAACATGCCAATTACACAGGACTGATTCCAAACTTGGCTTCAGCGAAATGGATGATATCGTGTTGAAGATATGTTCTGTACATGAATGTACTAAACATAAAAGTTAAGAGAGTATTCCAAGGTACATCTACAAAAGTGTGCCTTGTAGAACGAACGCAGGTCAGTAATAAGAACACCGTGCTAATTCGAGTGCAAAATACAAGAGTACAAATGCGGCAGCATGGTAGCATCACGCTAGTTGCCTCCTGCGTTATTTTTTTTTTCTCGTCCTGTGTCCATGTTTAAAAGATCGCTTTTCAAGATCAATCAGCACTTACTATAGTCCGCTCCATACATCAGGTGCAACGCTGTGGTATTTTTACAGCAAATTTGCTCAGCAGATGACTTTACTCAACGCGTTTCGTGCATGGATTTTGTCGTTGTAAACATGGCCCCGCCGAGAGCGCTGGCGGAACTAATATCATGAAAAAAAAAACACATTACGGGTAACGAAATTATTTGACTATTTCTTGGTGTGAGCGCCTCTATACTGAAAAAGGTCTCACTATTTTTCATAGTGCTGCACCTGATGTGTGAAATCACCAACCTTATACAGCAGTAGCAAGATGATTCAGTTGACCTGTCCATGGTCTTGGCTTGTCAGTGACGTCGATCTGGATGACAGGCCGAACGAGCTGAAGCGAGACTTGGGTAGAAGCCGTAAAAACACCTCTCCAAGCCTCCGACGATAGATTCAAACAGAGCCTGGTTGGTCGTATCTGAACCAGCCATGTCCTGGACGTGGATAGCCACAAAGGGTAAGCCAAGCCACACGTGGATGCTGATTGGTATGTGCGTGGAAGGTGAGCGAGCTCCTTGCGTCGTCATAATAGTCACACACCAGGCATCGTCCGATTCGGAAAGCCACTCTGCCGATCTTCTGTCGGTCGACCGCACCTTCCGCACCAGCTGGCGTGCAATCTGGGGCGCGTCCAACACTGATCGGATCCGGTGAACGCCGTACAGGGCCCACGGGGTTTGTAGGCTTCTCCGTAAAATCCACGAGTAGAACATGGCCATGCTTTGAACACGTTCGTGCTCACGCTCGATGTCCTTGATGCATCCGTAGAGGGGGTCTTCATAGAGTTCTAGAATCGATGGATTCAGAAACGGGTAGAAGTCGGCCTCCATTGCTGCAATATGTTCTGGTGGGAGGTCGTGGCAAATGCTGCACATCAGCTGAATGTCGACGTCTGCCATGACGGATATCTGCTGTGTATGCCGTGGAACGGAACTTCAGGCGCTGCGACTTCTTGCAGTATTCGTCTTGATGGCACCAAAGTTATGTGCACGGCGCAGTGTCTGTCTTGTTGACGGCAGGAATGGCAAGATCTCTTGTGGCAAGCAAACACGAAGCTCAAGTTGTAACACCCGATGTGCAAGACGCAGATGAAGTGAACTTCAGTGTGGCACGTACAAAATCTAAAACGATTTGCAGAGCTTTCTTCAGTAAGTACTCTCGTTCACAGACTGCAGGTGTCACTTCTCCTTTTGCCACATTGAGTTCTAGTTCACCGACCTCCCGCAAACGACAGGGAACTGGTTTATCACGCCAGCACTGAGGGTTATAATGAGGTGTGAAAATCCCATAACTTGGGGAAAGCATTTGGGGTCTTTGCGTACATTCACTTCAGAGAAAGGGAAGTGACAAGAATGGTGTTTTTGAGGTACAGCCTTGCCAGTATAAGCAGCAATATGGGGTCCCAGAGCATATTTCTGTAGAAGTCACACTTTTTTTCTTTTTTGAGAGAGAGGGGGAGGGAACGCTGCGTTAGCAAGGTGCGCAAAATAGTTGAGCTCTTCCACGTGTTCCGCGAATCTTCTCCCTTTCTTACAATGAGAGGAAAAAGACGACAGGGACACCGAGACACGTCCGGCTTCTAGGGACCGGTCAGCGCTGCCTTTTTTTCTTTTGTTCCCTCCTGTGGGTTGCCCTTATTTTCACTCATAGCGAGTCACTGCAGACACCTTGCAAAACTGTTACTGCGCAGGCCCAAGCAAGTGTGATTTTCCAAGACACACCGTCAGTCGTGCATCATAACACACTTTTTCCCGTAGGAAATTATTATCTACCTTCCTTTCTTTCAGTTATCCATGTACTCCGTAAAGCAACAGTGAGGCTTGGTGTTCCTGAGATAAATCTCTTGGAAGCATATATGACTGCTTATTAGAGGAGGAGATAAAAAAGGCAGCGCTTGTTTCAGGCCACCGAATGTCATGTGCAGTGCGCGATAATTGTTCGTTAAGTGAGGACACCTCATTGGATACATTCGCGGGGAAAAGGATATTGAAAGTAGGTTGAGAGTGAACAACAGAAAATAAGGTAACATAGAAACTATAAGAGAACAAAAAGACGAAAGGAAATGGGGGTGGGGAGGCGGAGAAAAAAAAGAGTGAAGGTGAAAGTTAAAAAAATAACTTCTGTGATGGCAACCACCCGATCCAAGATGGCCAGCGGCTTGCATAAGTCTCTAGTTCAGGTTGGCGTCCCGAAGAATGCCGAGTAGGGCCACAAAGGCAGCGCGGTGATGGTCCGAGCAGTCGGTAGGATATCAGGTATTTTCGAGGATCCCACATGGCAGGCTGAGGAGAAGGAGACGGTAGTTCATCACGAGCCACTTGCGCGCATCGCCGATAGCAGGACACTCACGATAACCTAATCCTACGCAGAACTGTTTTTAAGGGGCTGTTCAACCAGACATTTTGTGCGCTGGTACATGCCTTTGTATATGCGCAAACAAAACTTGAAAAAGAAATGGTAAAGAGGCGGTTGGGCTGTCACCCCCACCCCATCCCTCTCTCCTTCCTGGCTATGCCATGCACCTGAAAAAAAAAAAAGCTGTTGAAGCCATGCGATTACAGAAATTGTTGGCTTCCAGGCGGCTCCAATCAAAGGTTTTCGCCGACTAGCCTCGTGCAGTTTATAGAGAGTGAAGATAGAATTGTACCTTCGGCAGTCTCCCACTCGTGTTCAGCAAAGTACGGGATTCTGAGCGAGAAAAAAATCGGCAATTGTCAATCTTAATAATAATGAATGCAGTGAACATTCCATACAGGAGGAAACACTAGAGACCGTATATAAATGCCAATATATTGGCGTACGAATGAGCAAGGGGGCTGATCACCCGATAAAGCTCGAAGAATACGTAACGACTAAAGGTAACAGGTATGCTGCTGTAATGAGCACATGAGAATTCCAGAATTACAATAGCTAAAATGAAGGAAAGAACTGCAAATTCGAGGGTAAACATTTATGTGTTAGACACATAATTGAGTACTAACATGCAATGATGCCCAGAGAAGTATAGGGGATGTTAATAAAAGTAATTGTGATCTAATTATGAGGCGGAAAATCGGAACCAAAGATAGCTTGCCACCGCCAGAGTCCACGCCAACGACCTTCGATTAACGAGTTTGAAAGCTCGACCACTTAGCTACGGAGGCGGTGACCCCTCCGTTCACTTTATGGGGCATTTTAAACGTGGGAGTGTCAGCTAGTGCCATCTGTTGGCATTGCGGAGAGCAGGAAGCCGATCATTAATTACTTGCGTACTATGCGAAGGCAGCAAGTCTGTCGGAACAAGACTCTCGTTATGAATGAAAAGGAAAAGCGGATAAGTTCTCTGCCACCCTCAAAGAAATCACTTGCCGTGAGTAGTTCCCCACTAAAAAAAAAAAAACTGTCTCGGCATCGGCCCGGCGTGTCTCTTCTTTTTTTTTCTGTTAAATGTGCCTTGCATGGTCTATGTTTCAAATCTTACTCGCCCTGTCGCAATGGCTACTCGTAGAACGTCACATAGATATTCGACGGTCGTATAGAGCGTATACATGCCTTCTATTGACATTAGTTTGGTTGCCATTGCTTGACAAGAGTTCAGAAAAGAGCATGAAATGGTGACCTCAGATCATTGCCAGTGTCCACTGCCATTCTTTGTTTTCCCCCTTGGCATGTCACTAACAGAAGAAAGTAGGCAGAGCACAAAAGAACGCAAGGGGTGAACGACTCTGTCCTCGCCTGCGCTGACACTATCTAATGAGATAAAAGTCATTGTGGCCGCCATCTTTAAGTATCCAGCTGAAAGAACCTGTCTGTGACATCACGTGCAAGGCAGTCGTGAAAGGAGGGGACTCGAAGCGGTGAAGGAATGTATGGTCACGGCCGGGCTAGACTGCACCTGCGTGCAGAGAGTGCGCACCTGCAGTCTAGCCCAGCCGCGGTCTAGTATTCCTTGCCCATTATTTTCAACAAGGCCAGTGTATAAAATCAGACAACAGCCGAACCACACTTTCATGATCTCTTCTCATGCCTAATACACTCGCTCACTCTTTCGTTTCTCCTTTTCGCATCACGTGTCTCTTCACATATGCTGTGAAGCGCGCTGTCTGTAGCGGTGGATTGTAGAAAAGTGTAGCGCAGCGTTGCTTCAAGGATTCAAAGTGCTGCCTCAACCAATACCCAGTTTCAAAAGATGGGATTGATGAAAAATTATGGTAAATATTCAGGGTTTTCAAGCAGCTTTAGAATGAATCTGCCGTCTCACAGGGATTCATGAGGCTTCTCAATACCAATGCTTGCATGCGCTCTTTTCATGTGTGATTTTTCATATATCAAACCTTGCCCTCACCCAAGCTACACCAGAAATCTCTCCCAGTCGCGATACAATAGCCATTTGCCCCCCCCCCCCTTCAATAGAAAATCCTGCTGACGACCATGTATCAAACTACATTCGAGTCTGTTCGATGCGTCCGAGCAACAGAGTATATATGTCTCAGTGACTTCACCATGCCCGCTTACGTTCTTCCGGCGGATCGTTTGGCATTGGGCCGTGTTTTTTTATCGTTTGTGCCTGGTGTGCCCGAGTCTATGATGCACGTAACTTGTCTCTTAAAATGTGACGCCCGCAGGCAAGTACTATTATGAGCAATATGAGCTCGAACACTTGAGCAAGTGGCAATTAGGATAAAAAATCCAAGATAGGTTTGTGACACGTGGAGGGTTCTGTCGAAAGTGGACGGGTAAAGAGGGGGTGCTCTTCAACTGTCTGTTGCTGCGGCGGCTGCATTTCCGATGGAGGCGGAAAAGTTGTAGGCCCGTGTGCTCAGATTTGGGTGCACGGTAAAGAACCCCAGGTGGTCGAAATTTCCGGAGCCCTCCACTACGGCGTCTCTCAGAATCAAATGGTGGTTTTGGGACGTTAAACCCCACATATCAATCAATCAATCTTCAACTGTCTGTTGGCACTCACACTTCGCTAGCATTGCGGGTAAACGGCAGGTTATTGAGGGCAATCAACCGCTAGCGACGATAACACGAAGAAAACCACAAAAAACAAATAAGTGAAAGACGTGCGCCGAAATTCGCATCCAACACCGCCTACATATACTAAAAAAAAAAAAAGCTGGCCTGTTTATTTTATCCGAATTTCACTATGTGACACTATTGACTAGTATTATGTAAGCTTTTTTATTCAAATCAAATCTGCCTATTGAAGGAATAGCTGCAGTGTCTTAACGTTATTAATTCGTACAGATTTGTTGGCTGGAATGTTCAAAAATTACTTTTTGCATGGCGCAAACTCTATGTAAGTTATGTAATCTATACATGCACGACCCTCATCAGTGGCACACCAGGCACGGGCCTCCCCTCACCTCGATATTTTTTTCACCGTGACATATAAAGCAAGAATGATCATTTCATGTGGTGCTCCCCCCCCCCCCCTTCCACTAGGGTGGCTAGTGGAGGGGCACCCTACCTCCACTCTAAAAAAAAAAAAAATCGGCGTCGCCCATCACTCTCCATCAAATGATAACTGGTTGGAAGCAGCTACCTCCCCACCAGAATTTCGTATTTTAGATTTGTGCATATCATTGTCGCGTAGTCGCCACTCAGGAATAGGAACGACTGCGTAATCCTTCCACCTGTTCAAAACCACGCAACGTAATAGGTATAAAATGGGGGCAACGCTGAGAGTAATAAATTGGGATTAGAATCGCAGCCTTTTCTGAATATATATCTCATTTTTACCTACGGTACCTGTTTTCTACGTATCGCAGGTGTATTATTGTCATGTAAGGCCACAATTTATATATTGTAAAAGGAGCTACTGATATTCTTTCATTTAGGTCAGTAGATCTTGAAAACTCCAGCCTCGCGGGAACAGTCGCAAAGGACGTGTTTTCAATCTTCCCAAGAGCTACATATGGTGTACTCGGATAGGACATCACTGTGTACTATTTATAATTTACAGAGCTTATCCGGACGCCATCATTTTCTGCTGCGTTCAGTTCCAGCGATGGCAACCTTCTGAATGCACTCGAGAAATATGTCGATGAAGCGATTATTTAGCTAGGTAAGTACACCGTTACTATCGTTCTGGTGGTATTGGAAGCAATCATTGACATTTTAGGTATACTCCAAGGCAAATTGGTGTGACGTAAGTACAAAATGTGGGGCGTATTTTGTAAAGGCGTTCTTGGAATGGTACCTAAAGGCGCTTATTGCATTTTGTTTACAGAGTGTTTATTAACCCTCAGATTTCTGTATTGTGCGCGATAAAGTGAGAGCTAGCGATCGTGTTGACGTTCGGCCCTCACAGATGCGCTGGTCAAGTACGTATCCTAATTTCGTACGCGCCATTTTCTATTAAAGGCCTGACCACACGTTTACCTGTCGCAGCGCGTAGGCGTGCAGTTTTTCCTTGCCTTTTGACGCAGCGTCGTGCATGCTTCCTAGAGAGAGAGAGATAGGTACGCAATGCTGCGCGCCTAGTCTCTCTGTAGAGAGAAGGCACCACATCGCGTCGGACTTGAATTTTTTGTGTTCATAGGTGGCAGCACTTACACACCATAAAAAGGTGGGAAGTTCAAGCACGCTCTAGGTGTCTAAATCTCCCCAGGACACTGAAATTTCACTCGGCATGGGAAAGTAAGCTGCTGAAAACTTGCCCGGGACTGCTTGATAATGAGGTGACCACTTTGTCTGAAAGCATTCCAAGTTTTTCTCCCTCAACCGTAGCAAATGATACCGCGGGGCCAAAACTATTTACGACCTAGCGATCCTATGACTTCTCGCTTTTGTCACACCGCACCTGTAGCTGTAGCAATGCTAATTATGTGCCTCACCAGCTGTCTGCTGCCTATTGTGACAGGCTGTTTCACATTTTCAGCAGCCTTTCAAACAAGTTGCAAGAAGGTGCTATTCGCTTCCTAAATCTATAAGGACAAGGATCAGCGCTTTCAGTTGTGGTATGTAGAATGCGTGGTGGACGAGGTCACTGCTCGGAACACACTTTGTTCTGCGAATTGACCCCGATGGGAGACTGGTTCTTGTTGATGAACTGCCAGAGCAGTATTCAAAACACGAAGCAGTTGATTCTACCAGAAAAATTTTGTTTACACTCGAATATATGGCAGACGACCAGCGCGGCTTTTTGAAGTACGCTGAGCTAGCAGTGCGTGTTCAGAGTTCACTGTGTAGCGAAAATGAGTATCTGTACGATGCATTGAACGTAACCAGAGTTCATTCCTGTTTTCAACTGTGCTGATCAATCGAGTTACTGGGTGATACACGCTCGAGAAATTACTACAGTGCATACGACTTCTGTTTTGTTTTTGTTTGTTTTTTCTCTAAAAATGAGCTCTTCACAGTGTGGCGCGGAGTCAACTTACACATTTGAAATGTTTACTTAAGATTTTACTTCAATGAAACTGAACAGTTTAAGCCAAGGAATGTAGAATGGACTTGAATTGTACAGCTTTCCCTGTATTGAAGTCATCGCGATCCAATTGTGAAAACAGTAAACTGGGTGACGGAATAAATGAATAAACTAAAATTTGTCTCTCTGTTTTCTACAAAAGGACAACTTTTTACTGGTGTTTTTGTACATTATACTTTTTACCCGTATATATCACAATTACTACAACACAGTTAAAACTGCAATTTACGTCATTTCTATATTCCGTGGCTTATTTTTTGTTGGGTTTCATTATGTTCTAAAAACGAAAGAAATGTGATATATGTTAGTTGATCATCCCGTAGTTAGGCTGCTGCCGTTATATTGTACAATTGAGGATGCAATATCGAAAGGATGCACTATCGATGCACTTTCTTACGCGTTCTCAGTTCCACCACAAACGTTTCGTTACGCAAAAGTACTTTGCTAAGAACAGGGCGATGTCGTCTGCTAGCGTCCCAAACAAAACGCCGAAAATCATGACGCCTAATTATTAGAAGGCCGAACGTCAGAGCGACGAAAAATTTAAATGCCAAACTCAAGACGCCGAAAATTTAAAATACCGAAAAATCAAAACACCGAAACGCTAAAATGCCGAAACATGAAGACGCCATCGCCTAGCTATGGTGGAGGATAAAGTATATTGGCAAAATGAAGGTTCCATCACCCTCTTTTCCAATAACCATATTCTCTTGGCGATTATTCTTCACAGTAAGATATATATATATATATATATATATATATATATATATATATATATATATATATATATATATATATATCATCCGAAAATCTAATTTGTCTTTCCTTGTGATTTCTAAACAGTGATGATGTCGCGCTTGTCACTGAACCTGCGTGATCCCCCGCAAAGAGCAAACGTGGACAAGTCTCTGTGCTGCAGAAGCCAGGGCTGTTATTTTTGCCACCACAGCAAGACCCCGAGCCACTGAATACCACGATTAGGCACGGTTTAGGGTATAACTACTTTAATAAAAATCATCCCTAAACACCGAGCAATTCTAGACAACCTGCTAGGGTGACCATGCTTTCAGGAAGTGTTCATCAAAACACTGCTTTGTGTTTGGGGCGCACACACAGCATTCCTCTTTATTGTCGCATGGCGCACGCCCGACAGATGGCATGAAAGTAACACAACGAGAAGAAATAAACCATTAAAACCCTCCCCCGACTCTCCAATCCCACACACAAACGAAAGCTATTTCAAGCCAGTCAGCACGTCTATTTCTTTTTTCCGTGGCGCACGAGTACGTCCGCGTGAGTGGTTGTTTTCAGGGTGTTGTATTGCGGAGCATAGGAGGCACCAGATGGAGCCACGTCGCACATGTTGAATTTTGCGTGCTTTTCAAATACACGCAAAAAGCACACACAATTTTTGAGCCTGTAAAATGCGAACCACTGGACTGATCTGCATAAAAATTATACCATAACAATTAGAAATGAAAAAAGAAGAAAATGATGTGGAAATAATTTCAATAATTGAGTTATCATTATTAGGAGACATGCTGTAAAAAAATATTCTAAGCTCACTCCAAAAAAAGGCCGGTTCTGCCCCTCCCCCCCGTGATGCAACGTCGTCCCTGTCTCCACTCCGTCAATGCGATGCTGTGATTTATGGTTTAAGCCACGTTCATTCGTCCCTGTGAAGGACTACCGCTGCTTTCGTCAACGCTGAGCTAGCCATTGCTCCAGCCGCGCATTTGTGACCAGTGCCCACGCAGGACTACATCGCGAACTCTGTCGCAACCTGAACGCTAGGTTGAGGACCTCCGGCTGAAGCCGTGACATGCAAGACTCCGACCCTAAACCAATACTCTGAAGCTACATTTTAAGCGACTGGACGATGCGCGTACCATGAACGTGAAGTGGCCGCTGCAAGAACGCTTCGATCAAGCAATTGCATTTGTAGTAAAAAAAAAAAACGAGCGATTGAATTAACACACTCTCAGCGCGTGGTTGCTGGTGGCTCTTGCCACGGCTTCGAAACATCGTCGTTTACGGGCTGCCGTGCCACGAGTTACCGTGTATCATAAAGGTATATCAAGAACGCCTAAGCAGACGATATACAAAAGAATTATTATACAAACGGGCACTGAGGTGATAAAAAACAGCGCTCGTTTGCACAATTCTGTCAAATATCTTGTCTGCTTACGCGCCTTTAATACCGTTATTGATCATTATAAACTCGTCAAACTTTCTATGATTCTTTAGCGTGCACGAGAAATGGTGTCGCCCTCACTGTCATCCTTTCCACGGGCAGCCACGCACTCCGAGTATTGCGTTGCAATCGTAGAGCGCTGTAAGAGCTGACCAGGCGGCAATTAAAACCGCGGTAACTGGTTTTCAAACATACTTCGACCCCTCTCCCCCCTCCCCTCTTATTTCTTTATTAAATTATTAAAAGCATGCCTTGCGGATAAAAACCATACTAACATGCTCGTAGTTGAGGCGATACAAGACTTTGCATTTCCATCATTTCCATTTTGTAACTCCTAATCCCCGATGGTGGAGCTATTGTGTCTCATCAGGGAGTGTTTAATAAACATATTGTGCTTCTGGTTATATGCCATGAGCTGTCATTAAGATTTCCTTCATAATTGTGTTGAATGAAGTGATATGCCAGTTTTGTTCAAATTTAGGCTGCATTTCTCACCTTAACACTTTCGATATTGAAGTATAATTGGTGCATGATTGCAATTTCAGAGAGTTTCTACAACCTCCGTTCCCAGATGCAACATAAAGTGACTGCTGAATCAGGAGACCCTCAGTTGTTCGACTCCTTGTTAGATGCCTCAAACTCCGGCATGATTACGTGCCGGCCTGCTATTCTTTATTCTAAAAGTCCCATACGCGGAAACTGCACACAAACTGCACTGCGTCTTTTCGTCTCTTCCTTGTCACAGGTAGCTTCATTTCCACGTAACATGGCAGCGGGTTTTCCTCTGTGCCAGATGAGTTCTGTTGCGGTATCTCTCTTACAACACCACGGCTAATATCTCAAAGTACGCGCAATTTTACGGTATATCGGCGTCATCATTCACATGTTCTTTTTATGTCCGGAGGAGTACAGTGTATTTACCAGAGACCTAAAATTTTGCATATTGCGCCATGGTTGTGACGTCTTAGGCAACAGTCGGTTTGTCCAAAATGCAACCCTTCATTTAGCCGAACTCATGGCCGGTAAAATTAAGGTCAAGTTGCAGCGATACACGCTGTACAATGAGAGCGATGAACAGAGCATCGGCCGTCGACACACTGATCACCATTTAGACGCGCTGTCCTTTATACCTCACGCATGAAATTTTCCAGTCTTATCTCTTTTGGTGGCACAAGCTCTGAAATAAACTAGAATGTTCGTCTGGAGTGCAATCCTGAGGGAGTAGGGTAGGGTGAAGTGTATATGTTTGTTTTAGCGTAATGTGTTAGAAACGGCTGCAAGAATTCCCATAGAGCACTACGTGCTCACAAAAATTGCCTCTGGGTATCCAATGGCACCTTTTTTATTCCTAGGTTGCCTATCCTTCGCATGGCCCACACCTCATATTAAAAGGGTTCCACTTATTTGATGTACGTTTTCTCTGCCACTATATACAGAAAGGATTGTAATGATATACAGCCGAATTATTGTCGAGACTTATCGGTTACGTCTTAACTACAGAAATAACATTTTTCGTGAAGGTTTCGTAAAAATAAAAGTATAGCATGCACAGAGCCACAGAGGTGGCGAATGGTTGTGTAAGTTTTTACAGCTTCACTTTATATGGAGTATTTTTTAGTTTATATTGTTTCTAGCTTGCTGTAGCTCACGCATATGATGTTTCATCAAAATTAATTTCACACTTTCTGAGAAAAGGTACACTGAAGTCCAAAAAATATATAGAAAAAAGTGCTACTTCAGAAGAACAACACTCTGTTTGCGCATATTGCTTACGCCAGGTGGGCACGCGGTAAACTTCAGCGCTAGAGATACTGTGTATGCGACCAGTAACTCTACTCAGCGCGGTATTTAAACCGTTGGGAGCAGCTGCTCCTCGTCCGGCTTCCACAGGTTTCTTCCTAAGAGTACAGTGGATAACTTGATGCCGAAATCGGAAGTTCAATTTTTGTGGTAGTTAGCCTACCACACGCCCTTAACAAAACAAACGATGTACTACAGTTGTGAAGCTTCTCGAACATTGAGGTGTTATCAGTGCCGTGCATTACAGACATTCTTTGCTGACGTAAAGCCGACACAGCAAAATTGAAACAAGGAATGCACGTGGCGAATGCCGTTTTGTTCCAATGATATTCTGAATTTCACTGCTACATCCAACTAACTGCCATCTTGCGCTGTTCTTCCCTCCTCTCATAATTACTTCAACGCTCTAATGGACCATCATTTGTCTGCCCCCTAATTACTTGCCTGAAAGTACCGGCTGACGCGCCTGTCAAAAATCATGTGTAATCACAGAAGCTTTTAAACATGAAGAACACCTGATCTCTACATTTGCGCCGCATCTATCGGTTTTGATGATATCTAGACGGTTAAAAAAAAGAAAAAGAGGGGGTGGCAAGTATTTGTAATGTATTGATGCGTGCACTATCAGGCTACGTGCACTTATTCATTTCTGTTAAATGAATTCGACAAATGTTAGTTCGGGGCCTGTTCATTGTACTTCTTCATCTCGCGCCTTTGTCCCTCTGCCCTGCTTTTCAATGAAGTTGGAACAACGAGCCCAGTTTCGCACGCTAGTGCAGTTCATTAGAAGGAAAGATGATATTATGTGTTCCACAGAAAAACAAAAAGAATACCGAAGCTTATCAGTCCATGCCAGCATATGAAACCTACATCTGCACCTGGAAACCCAACACAGGATGCTTCTTGAGACTCCTGGAGAGGACGAATAGGGAGCGGCCTCATAAACGACCCTGTTCAAGTCTACGTTGTATGGCTCTGTTGGACGAACATATTACATATTTTACACACCTTAAGCGCCTTCGCCATCTTCACATTCCCGGAGGGGGGGGGGGGTGCATGAGCATTGGAAACGTCTTGCAATAACTATAGTTCTCATCTTTGCTCTTCTCGTTTTTAATTTTCGTGGTGTACCGAGGTAAGTCAAGAAGAAAAGAAGGAAATGTAGGTGTGAGTGTTAAATAAAAAAACCTGCTGCCCTTTGGTCGAGGCTGTTCGTGCGGAAAGGGCGCTTGCTTGAGCATGAGTGTAAAGGGTTGTGGAATGTGTCAATATATTTTTCATGAGCTCTCGGCTACAGTCACTGCAACTCAACCGTGAACGCAAACCTGAGCCCATGAGGACCTTTCACAGGGAAGTTAGCACAACGGAGCTCTTGCCAACTCATTATAACCGGCATCGACCTTCCCGCATTCCAAGCAAATGTGGTGTTACCGCATATTCTTGGAGCTAAAAGTACACGTCAACAGAATCTTTTTCTGCCTTTTTTCAAGGAAGGCTCCCTGGGTGCTGGCGTGGCTACTTCCGGGGTGTCGCAAATGTGCTCGGTTCCCCCGAAATTCATTGCCAGCGGGTCCCGATGCCATGGCTTTGCTGGCTAGGCTGCTAGTTCTGGCGCTACAGTCGCATTTCGAAATCCTCTTGCATTTTTTCCCCCAGTTGCAGTGTATGTGTGAAAAGACCGTGAATGCTTCTCGAAAGTTCTGAGATTTTTATGCTTCATTGGAACCCACACTCTACACGTAATGAAAAAGGGCCCTGTTTTTTGGGGGGGAGGAGGGGGGGGGGAAGGGAATGCACCGGAACTCGATTTGGAGGCTGTGAGAGAAGAACAAGCCAGAAAAGCAGCCTGTCAAAGAGTGTTCGCTTCAAACTAAAAATAAGTGCATCGCAAAAGACCCGTTCACCGGTTTCTGTACTGACTTTGAAGTCAGTTCGACATCGGAGTGACGTTCATTGGCTTTTGGCAGGTCTCTCACTTTTGGCACGAACGCCCACAAGGCAAAGCCCACCTGCTTCCTGCACGGCAACTGACCGGGCGACGTTCACTTCACGGACATACTTCGCGATCATCCACTATGGCAGATGAAGATATTCACCGCCTGTGTGTCATCTACGACGAGCTCCCGCCGGAAGAAATGGAAGCACTTGGCCCCCACCTGTTTCCGTTTGCGGATCCGCTTGATCTAGCATCGAACGACCACCTTGTCTACAGCAACCTCAAAGCCATCCGAGGTGATCACGAGCGCCTGCAATGCATGGCCGAAATCTACTCGTGGCTCTTGCCACGAAGCCTACGAACCACGTGGGCCCTGTATAACGTTCACAGGATGACATCAGTGTTGGACGCCGCCCAAATCGGAGTGGAGCTGGTGCGGAAGGTGCGCTCTGTGGATAAAAGCGTGGCCGAATACGTGTCTGATGCGGGAAACGCCTGGCGTTCGACGATCATGACCACGCAAGGAGCTCGCTTGCCGTCCGAGTACATACCGATCAGCATTAACGTGTGGCATGGTTTACCCTTTGTCACTATCCACATTCAGGACATGACTGGTCCCTATTCTGCCAACTTCCCTTTGTTGATGTCTCTGGTGGGTGATTTGGGCAAGTGCTTTTACGGCTTCTACAGCAGTCTTGCTTCAGCTCGTTTGGAGGCAGCCAACTACGTCCCAGATCAAAGTGAATGAATTCCACGGGACCACGTGAAGAGCCGACATGCCAGCGGAACCAGCTATTGTGGCATGTACTCATTTTTTTTTCTGTTCCCCATACTTTTTTTTTGTTTACGGAAACTGTTTGAACCATCCCGGACGTCTTTCATTGCTAAAGTCCTGTTCAAAATAACTGTCAAGTCGTGAACTACGTTGCCTACATTTTGAATAATCACTGACTGAAAAATTCACACCTTTGATGCCCTGTAATAAATAAATGTTTTAGCAAATGCCTGACTCGTCTAGAATGTGCTGGATGACTGCATCTATAGTTACATTGTGCAGTGTCGCTTTTTACACGCATCATTAGTACATTAGCAGGGCTTTGTCAGCGATTCAGCATCATATTGTATGTCAAGCTGTTTTTTAGGATGATTCTGGTTGAGCTATGTTGTCCGTTATCCATCCAAACTGCCATTTGAGCCCACTGCACTTGCAAAGGGGAGCTGTAATGTGGGCTTATCGCTAACTTTAATCCAGCTCCTGGCATTGGTTTTTGAAAGGACAAGCTAATTCAATAAGTTGTGGGCATTCATTTGGCCCCGTTTGTACGCACACTGTTCGCGCTATTTGCCCTACTTACGAAGTGGGCTCCTTTCTAAAGAACAGTAGGCGCGGCTGTGCGAGCCGTGAGTAATGCTAGTACTGCGACAGCTCTGCCTGTCGCTGCTGCTAACTGGGCTGCCCGAGCAAAGGCTCTGTCACGCGAAGCCGACGGCAGAATAGTTTACATGAAGAAGAAGATGTCATAAGTGAAAGACACTTCTGTGGCCTAGCATCTATGACAGCTGGCAGATTCACGGTCCAGCCACGATGGAAGTGATCGCGCATGCGTGAATTTGCCGAAACTTCCTATTCGCTAAGCTTTCTTAACTTAAAGCCTACGTTAAATTCCAATGGCAGAGTCCGAGCAGGCGACGGACTGTGGGAGAAAGCACTCAATTCTGGCGTAGAGCAACGCTTCCAAGAACGCAGTGAACACAATGCGCGCTGCCGGACCAAGCAAGTAAGTAAGGAGGCAGCGGATATCCTTGAGTTGCTCAGAATACCTTGCGCGTACTTATTACATTCTGCTAATTCCGCTGTTAAAATATGTTGAATTACCACCTGTACGTGTAGTTTCAGTGTCGACGACAGGATACGATCAACTGGTTCTTCAGGAACTGGAACTTTCCGACTCGGAGCTGTCGGAAAACACGCAACAGCGGTGGCGCCACCAAGCGGGTGACCGTGTTAAAGGTACTTCATCACGCCGAGCTCCGGTCCACTGCACAGATTTCGGCGGAGCAACTATTCCTGCTCCTCGAAGTCACTCTCGCTCGGAATCCACTCCGACTATCGCATTGGAACACTTGACTCCCGCCCTTACTTTTCCGTCGGAACGCACTTGCCACAAAAACAGCTTAGAAATTCGCTCCGACTTCCCCATTGGAATTTAACAGTAGTCCCCATGTTCAGAAATACACCATCCCTCCTAAACTTCGAAATGTATCGTGGCACTGGTGATGCTACCTTCCTACTCGTGCATACCTTTTAGCAAGGGTGTCGGCAGCTGAAAGGGGGGTGGTTGGGGAACTTATTTATGCTTCGGTATGAAAAAACAACATGTTTATTTTTTCATCTGCGTTCTTTTGGGTCATCTGACCAAGCTTCGCGGCTGAACGGAGTGTAAGAAAATATATGATAGAGTGCGGCTCCGAACATATCTTTGGTATTATTTAGAAATCAGTACTTAGGCTTCCGTTAATATAGTTTCGCGAGGTGACAGCACGCGTTGCACGCAAAAACGTGCAGTCAGCAATGTGAGGAGTGTTATATGTTATGTAAAACTTTGCGCATATTCATCTATACTCAATGTGCCACCCGACATTTTTTTTGTAGTATATTAGCACCCTCATTCCTTCACAAAAACATCAATCGAAGAGAGACAGAATTGTGAAGAATCGCACTATACGCCAGGCGTGTACTTTCCGGTGCCGTCTCTTTTGGTGTGATCTCTGTTGAGAAAATGACGAGCCGCTGTGCCCATGGCGAAGCGCACCCGTCGAACCCTTCTTTATTGCGAATGCACTCTATGCTCTCATCTTACTGATAGTAGTAGCACTCGTCATCGTTCACACAATATTTAACAATCTTAACGATAGCCATGTTGGATGTACAGCCGCACCATCTATGGATCCTGAAAGTTGTGAACCAGCCCCACCAGTACCTGCCGCCGCTGCTGTGACACACGGCTAACACGCTTGGGAGTCAGAAAAAGGGACATCTTTTTTGTTTCCGGGGTATTGCAATGTCAACACTCGACACACCGAAGTCTTCCAGCCCGTATAAAATAGTTTCTTTGATTTTAAACTTTTTGTCGCTAGGCATCACAGCAAGCCAGTCACACCGCAACGGACCTTATCCAGGAAAGTCCACTCAGAATCCCTGAGTTTGCGAAATGTTTGTCCTGTATACAGCCTGAATCACACAAATGGGTGTTGGGGTCTGTGAGCATGGCGTACTCATAATTTACGTGTACCACAAGCAGATGACCAATCTGCCGCTAATACGTGGCTAATTGCTGTGTTCCCATGAAGTCGCATAGACATGGCACGTCGCGGAGAAGCCACCCTCTCGATATCGAAACGAAAGCGGATTCTTTAAGGTGGTGCTATTAAAATATATGCGATACATTCTGATTCGCCAGAGTACCCTCTTTACGGTTTTCGACACCCATTTTATTATTTAAAGCAATTATCTCAAAATATTTAAAACTCGTGTCAGTACTCGCCTAAGCTGAATTCTGCCGAGACTCATGTCTTGCATCGTAGTAAAGTGGTCACCAAAAATTTCATTTCATATAAAGAGCTTCCCTTGGTTACGTTCCACTGTATTGATGAACTAGTTCTCTGCAGGTAATTAAAAGAGTACATGTGCCTTCCAAAGCACCGATGGATGATCGTCAGCTTAGTTTTCATTTTTATTTTTTCGCGCGTGGCAATGACACACTGTACTTCGTCATATTGTAGCTCAATGGACTGCTTGAAGTTGCAAAGGAGTTTTCACTGAGTTTTGTCCAGTACTGTGCTTTGCCTGAAAATTCAAATGCACTTGCTAGTGCAAAAAAAAAAGCTTTTTTTTTACATCACCTGTTGGTCTGCTATCTTGGTGGTCACAATCCGGTACGCCGTTTCGCCCTAGAATTCAGGATAAAATAAAAGTAAAAGAGCTTACCATAGATATTGTTGGCGACTGTCTTTCTAAATCCAAAGAGATATAGCAGAGACGTCTTTTGATTTATATTTTTTAAAAAGTAATTAAAGTACAACGCTCGCTACTTTTAGGGAAGTTTTATTAACAATATCTGGGGTTTAGCGTCCCAAAACCTCGATATGATTCTGAGAGAGACCATACTGGAGGGCTCGGGAAATTTCAATCATCTGGTGTTCTTTAACTTAATAGTGCACTGAAACAAGTGGAAACAACATCTCAATATGCAGTTTCCTTGCTGCAGTTGACACCATCAATGAATGTTCACACAGACACACACATTTCTGTTACTATTCTCAGTATATGCACTAATACATCATTTCATATGTGTCAACCTCTAACTGTAATCACAAAAGCTTATTCCCTTATGTCGACTATCAGGGGAAAATAATTGACAATGAAGTACAAATCTTATTCCTAAGATAAGTGTTCTTGTTATCTTTAAATGTAACTCTTGTTTTCATTTTATTTTGTAATGTAGCGTTAATATTTGTACATATAAAGATTATACATATAATAATAATAATAACAAAATGGCCTTCATGGCACGATGTGTCCCCTTTGTGATTTTTCTTGCTCTAAACTACTGCTTGAGCGTGATAGGAATGTTATTGTGCGACCGTGAGCAGACCTAGCATCCCAGGGGCCCAGCAGCACGTTTGAGAACACTGAAATTAAATGTTGCGCATTCTTCTCCTCCTCGTTGGCTGTTTCCTGCTGCAACAATCACTCTAGGGATGAACTCTCCGTGCCTTTTCTGTATTTTAAGCTTTCCATTTCCCGCGATCAAGCGTACACTCTAAATAAATATCGGCTAAAAAGGGTGTCTTTTTGTCCTACAACAATAATCATCATCAGGCTTGCGTGCGCTTCCTTTCTTGAAGACTCGGCGCTGGCCACTTTCCTATCGAGAATGCAATGTAACCCTGATAATGGGCATGTCAATCGTGCCCGGAATGTACCGGGCGCGGGGCGATAGCACAAGGATGGAACGCAATATAGATGAAGATTATTGTTGTGGGACAAAAAGAAACTCTTTTTACTCGCTCTTTTTTTTTTAGAGTGTACTTGCTTTATTTCAGTGGTTGGCCAAGTTGAATTATGTGTCACGTCATGATTTAAAAAAAAAATGACGACATGCTTTCCTTATACACGAGTGATCAACCAAAACAGCAAAAAAAACAAAAAAAACTGAGTTAATCTTTCCTGATGCCCCCCTCTCTCTTCTGGATGAAGTTCTCCGGGCTGTAGTGCTGTGGTAGTTCTCGGTCGACGCTCATGTGATAACCTTCAAATCGCACTCGACTGTAGGCGGTGAGTTTGCTGATATCTGCATTCATGTGTTCTTGCAAGCTCGCAGGGATTCTTACTTTTTTTTTTTTGCCGTCCCTCTCAAAACACTATCCCGCGTTCACGCGACAGCTTACGAAAGGCTGTGTTCGCAGTGTCCGCTAGGAAAGACAAATTTCTTCTGTTTTTTTTTCTTCATTCGTCCTTACCATGATTTCCACTTATTCCTCAGCCTAACCCCATGAAGGCGGAAATGTTGTAGGCCCGTGTGCTCAGATTTGGGTGCCCGTTAAAGAACCCCAGGTGGTTGAAATTTCCGGAGCCCTCCACTACGGTGTCTCTCACCATCATATGGTGGTTTTGGGACGTTAAACCCCACATATCAATCAATCAATCAATCAATCAGCATAATCCCACACACCGCGCACTCCGCCAAACATTCTCGTCCTTGATGGTGTCGTAACAGTCTGTTTTGACGTCATTCGAGAGACGGCTGCCTGTCTTTTCTAAGAAGCGTAGCTGATTCACTCGTGGTCGTCTTCGAGTTTCGCGCTGATCGTCTCCTTATACGTTTTTTTGCTCAGTGAACTGCCGCTGCTCAGCCACACCCCCATGAAGCACATTCCCGTTCTTCACCGAATTCTGAACTATGTAAGTACACGCTGTGTAATTTCCCGCTGCTTGATGCTGTTGCCTTCTCTTACAATTGGTTATTCATAAGCGTATATTATGGTGGTTGTACTACTGGCTGATTCGCGTTCGGTCGAGGAAACCGGGTTTTACGGGTACATAAGTGTGTTCCTCTGTTCCGAGTGCAGTACCAATAGTGTTCAACTTGAACAATTCGTCAAAAAAAAATTAGGAAATGAGATTGTCTGTTATCGTTTGACGAACCAACGAATAGCCTCTTCATCGGGCAAGTGTAGCAGGAATCAGAGCCTACCGTACCAGCTCAACAAGTCATGGTTTGTCTATTAAGGCAAAGTTGGACACTGTTGCTTCGACTTGTTTCCTATAGTGTGGGAATGAGTTATAGATCATGTAATTGTGTTATAGATCACGCACGAAACACATGTGCACTTCGTGTGTGTGCATTTTTGTGTTTCTAACGTGACGACCTGTACGCGTAATTTAACCGTATCTTTCAAAAGGCTAGTGGACCCGTTCCTCCTGCCCACGCTGGATCTATTACACCATGTGGATTCACTGTATGCTGCACAGCGTGGCACGTGAGTGCTCATGTGGTTCTTGGATTTGGCTTAGCTCTGCCACGGAGATTTGTCAGCAAACCACTCGCAATACTTCAGAACTTTTTTTTCCGAATCCCTACTCAAGGTAATAGGCAGGATTAGAAAGGATTGGTTGTATAATCCTTACAAGGAATCTCTAAAGTTTGGCGCAATGAGCGTTCTTGCAAGCTCAAAAAGTGTGCAATACGAATCGCAGAGCATGGCAACTTCGACACACTCACCGCCTAGTTGTAGATCTTTTTTTTTTTGTCATGTCGAATTATTTCTGTGGTCTTAGCTTGTGCTATATCTCACATAAAGCGTTGAATAACCAAAGCGGCTGCCACAGGTGCCAACGCCATTTGGTACGTAGAGACGCGAAAACGATCCATTGCTCTGTTGGTAGCGCCCTTCAGCGGGCAACCTAATTAAGGCTCGTCACAAAGGCGCATATTTCTTCCAACATGAAGGTTCAGAGCAAGCACTCTACTCAAAATATTTTGCCGTTTGAGTTACGAGTTGGTCACTGTTACCTTACCTATATTGTTTTTTAATAAAATCGTGATATTTGGTTTGATGAAAATGTGAAATTCATGTTTATGACAATAACTATATACTGAATCGTATAGGCACTTCCTTGGAAAATCAGACAGGAAAGAGACAGGAAATCAGGAGACAGGAAAGAGACAGATAACTGCACTCTATCTTGTCTCCCTTATCGTTTTCCTTCAAGTTCTCGCAGCAAGTACATTTTTGAAGTATGAACCAACTAGTCTGCAAAAAAAAAAAAACTATTGTCCCGTGGTAAATGTGTAAAATTGGGGTGCGCAAAACGGTAAATTGTAATTGTGATTACCGCAGCCTATATATTATGAGATATGAACAGTGTATTGCTGTTCTACAAATTGTTAACATTTAACATAAAAAAGGTCCCTTGCTTGAACAATGAAAGTTGAGCACATAGAGCTCCAACAAGAGTGGGATAGTCACAAAAGCAACCGTGATAAGAATGGCTTTCGATAGTTCAAAGAGATTTCAAATCAACACAAACTTAGCGGTCAATGACAAATGTACCACCAATGGCTGTGAAACTGGAGTGAAACACACGATTTACTAAGCAATAAAGTTCTTTCTCTGTTGAAGTTTACAAGAAAAGAAATTAAACTTTACCGATGGCGTTGTACGAAAGTACAACATTCATTATTTAAGGAGTCAAAGACTGTGTCGCATTAAAGAACAGAGCTCAAACGTGGATGAAGGGCTCCAGAAAAGCGGGCTCTTAACGTATGTGCCATTGCAGAGAGTACCAACTTGAACGCCGAAGCCCGTCGTTTTTGTCATTCATGGAATTCTACACCGGAATGAAAATGAAAGTAAGAGTTAAGATGCACGATCTCACTGCAGGCTTACTTCGTTGCCACTTCGCAACAGCGATGTCGCTTCTAAATTCATGTCCCGCAGTCTCTTCTCCAGCTTTCTGGTTGAGCTTCCGTGCATCCATTCTATGGCATCGAGGAGCGCCCCGGAGCGGGCCGAGCCGAGGCTTTCGTATATGCCACACACCAAGAGCGTGGGGTCGCAGTCCAGAAGCGCAGCGAGGGCAATCGAGAGCTCCGAGTGAACATTCTCATGTGGAGCGTACACCGCAAAGTAAGGCAATAAACTCCAGAGGCACACACAGATCACGTGCACAGGGGCTTTCGGGTCCGCGTCCTCGGCCATAATGCAGCCAAGTACACACGTTACGGCTTCCGTGACCATGAACGTGGTCTTGCGGCCGAGGATCTTCATGGCTTTGTCGATGCTCTTCAGGAGTGTCATTAGGTCGTGCATTCCATTTGCCGCCCAGGTACTAAACCTCATCAAAGTCCAGGGACGAAGTGGTGGTAGTGGCGACAACCAGCAGTAGAGAAACGCCAGGCGCTCCAGTCGGGTCTGGTGGAATGGACATTTCTCCACCGCTTTGCGGAGCGCTCTGACGGCCGCCTTGCTGCTTCGTCTTCCGTTCATCCACGGAAGCCAACGAATCCTCAGAGTGTCCAGGGAGTACAGCTGGGAGTCTGTGACCATGGACACGAGCCGAAACAATGCGTCCACGTCCTGGGTTGTCATATCTGAAAAGGAAGCACGGCTGAACACAGCGGCGTCTATCAAAGCTGCGTGCGGTCAAATGTAAACGTCTTCGCGAAATGGCAGCCTTGCCATCACTTCAGGGCACTGAGTTGGTGAAGACCGTGTACGCGTCCCGATGAATGTGATAAGGGATGCCTGTCGTTCACTTTCAGCAGAAAAGTTAAACGTCTAGGCAGACTTTCTGGGCGCAAATTTGGCAATTATGATGAGCTTGAGAGCCGGGGAAGGACTAAAAGAGAGGATAACTTACAATGGCTTGTCCACTGGGTGCCGCCTGTGGTACTCGATAACGTGTTGGAATGTTGCGCTGTGTATTGAAAGGAAAAAACAACACGACAAAATGTATCATTTACCAATTGGTGCACGAAGATTGGGCTTAGTCAGGGAAACTAATCAACAAGGTCGTGGGCTGGGACACGTTTTATCGTGGTTTAGACACAAAAAAGTAAGCTGGAACAAGATAAACGCTGTCGCAAAGAAACTCACACCCATTTACGGACCACCAGAATGACATGCTATCTGACCGAGGAAAGTGGCACTTAGACATCAGTCGAGTCATTGCATGTGGCCCACAAGTTCATGGCTCCAGACTGTGGAAGCCCGCAAGATCGGCTGCATTGAGATTTGTTCACTGACAAAAGAGAGATTGTTCAATGGTATATCTATGCTGTTCTGACCATGACGTATAAGCTGAGTGCTTCTGGTGCCACGAACCCTCTTAATCATATTTGTGGAAGAAGGTAGCACAGATAGAAATTAGCCCAGATAGTACCATGGATGCACTTTCATGAGATCCTGGAGAAGCGTCTTCATGCTGATTCTAACCGACGGTTTGTGGTATCGTTTGGTGACTTCAATGCTGGTTTCTCAAGAGATTGCTCTACTAAACAAAAACTATAGTTGAATCATTGTGGTAATATGGCTGTAAAAACATCATTAACACACCTACCAAAATAACTTGCAAGTCAAAAACTATTATTCATCTCTGTTTCACTCATTTATCACTTGACAATGCACCAGCCGGACTATTCAGCGCGGGTATAAGTAATCACTTGCCTTTCAATGCACTATTAGGAATGCTTGAACTGCAGTGTTTTTTAGGGGCGAAGCTTCTTATAGTCCCACCCGTTCGTCCCTCGTAGTCGTAGTAGTAGTGTGTAACCAGTCTTACATTTAGACCTCCAAGGTGGTGCTGGTGGGAGATTTCTTCTGTGCGTTGTTCAACAATAAAACATTCGCAGCGTGAGCGTTAACTAGAAGCCGAATTCTCCTGTGTCTCATTCCCCCTTAGCAGCATTTGGCTTGTACATTGAGCATTATCTGACAAGAAAGGGTTGCTACGTTATACTCGCTGGCCGTAACCTACTTGGTTTTAAAAAAGTTTAGCGAGCGTTGAACCGCAGTGCCATGAATACAGTGAATTAGTATATACCATGAACTCGAGGTGGTTAAAGGTGGGAAGTAGACATGAAGTGCAAGCCGTAAGAAAGTGTACGTGTGCCACCTCTCGTTCAGTCCTTGAAATGTGCACTGGATTGCGGCGCTTCTATATGAGGAATATATGATGAAAAGATGCGAGATGGCGGTACTTGGAGTGTTGAATAGGTGGACGAATGGACACACAGACAGATGCATGGACGGACGGATGGATGGCTGCACGGACGGGTGGACACATGGACGGACGCAGGTGCGGATGCATGGATGAACGCAGGGACGGACACACAGACGGACGTGCGGACGCACGAACACACGCACGCACGCATGGGCGGATGGTCGCATGGGCGGCCACACAGACGCACGCATGGATGGATGGTAGCAAGAACGAATGGACGGACGGATGCTTCACCCCGCTATACATCATTCACTCCATGGATATGCTGCCATTTTTTTTTTCAAAATATAAGCGTACAGATATAAGCGATAGAACTATACTTCAATTTCGCTCTGTAATGCTTGACTGCAACTGGGATGACTTGTACCGAGAACCTGATCCGTATAAGGCGTACAACCTGTTAATGGCGACAATTGTTGGCAATTACAATATTGCTTTGTCATAGTTCTCAAGGAATTTACTGATTTCGGAGAATGACGGGCTCAATTCTAATGAACAAAAAACTATTCGGCAGATCCCACGCGTACTTCGGGATCGATGTTATGCGAAGCATGCAGAGGGAAGGTGGCCGTGTTGCAACTTTTTAATTAAGCAACGCTTCATGAAATGACGCCGAGTGTATGTACAAATGTTGCACGCACATACATATGTTGAAAAGTAGCAGCTGTTTATATAAACAGTTGTTTGCACTTGCGGAACGATGCCAACTGGAACATGCGTATTAACAGCACCAGAAGCTCATATGAAGCACTCATGCTCGCGAAGATGCTGGCCCTGGACACTGCTGCATAAATCAACTTCAGCGCACGGCACCTAACCACAATTCAAGTTAGACCGACGTTACAGGCGTATCAAAGGAGTACGTATGTAATGTTTATAAAATTGGGTAAGCAGCACTGTAACCACAATAGACGTTTCATGAAGGTTATCGGGTATTTCAAAAGTAGTTCCGAGACCTGGCATAGCTCTATAGTAAAATGATTCATTGCCATGCAGAATGCTTGGGTTCGATTCCGGCTGGGACACGGACATTTCATTCTTTGCATTCGTCGGATTTAGTTTAGGATGTTGTAGGTAGCCGGCGGATCCAGCCTTGCATAATTTGCAGGCAATTGCCCCGCCCAGTTTTCTTTTTGCTAATTGTATCTAATGCCCTTTCGTTTGTTTGTGTTTAACTAAGCACGAGCAGGCTTTTCAAAAAAATTGCGCATAGTGCGATGTAAGCCTGCATAAGCCGGTGGCCTCTGTGCTATTCCACATGTAGTATTGTGCCAGTACTCTATTTTTTTTTAATATTTAAGACAACACCATATACAGTGTTTACCTAGGAGATTGGCCTGAAGGCAAAGAAAGCCCGACAAAGCACCAACCGCCGGTGTATACACACATAAACGGTTATATATAGCAGTTCAAAATTGGAATGCATGCAATACCATCAACAATTTACTTTTTTTCTGACCTCAAGCCATTTGCCAAACAAATCGGCAGAATTGTACATTTTTTTTGTGAAACCATTTCCCAAGCATGATTGTCACTAATCGCAAGTCACATGCATGCAAGGTCTGTAGCATTTAAAAATTTTGAAGAAAAGTCGCTACATTTGTTTCTTGAAGATCGAAAGACCATGCGAAAACACAATATCAGTCATGCTGTTCCATGGCGAGCCTGAACATTGCAGTTCCTCAAATAAACCTTGGCGTTCCTTCTTAATCTGACGACATTTAAGCAAATAGTGTACTATATCACCATTTTCCTTGCACTTCGGGCACAGAGGCGTCACGGAGAGTATAATCTTGTGGAGCCGTGCTGGTGTATGCACTGATTCCGTTCGGATGCGATGAAGTAAGCAGGCCTCTACCCTTGATAACCCTTTTGTCACACATGGCTGGTAAGGCGTCAGCCATAACGAGTGCAAATGCTAATTGACAGCTTCTCGTCGTGTAGACGCTACCGATGTCGGGTATTTTGAACGCTCGCGAGTTCGAATTGCCCATGTGTGTTCTTGTCGTTCCTTGGTAGATACCAAGTGTCAATCACCTGTGGCACGTGCCCGCATACCCTCAGCACTCACCCACCCGGGGGTATGTCAGGCGGAAAGTGTTTGGCGATGAACGTGACGGGATTTCGACATTACTCACGTCTTGACCAGCCCGTCATATTCGTCAAATCATGTTACCCTTCCATGCTATTTTTGGTTTACGCAAAGTTAAGGGGTTGACCACGAGATTACCTACACGTAAGCGGCCAGATAATCAGATAGGTATACGCTTAAAGACGCCTAAGTTCACAAAGAAATGCTTCGCATTTAATAGGTAAAAATAGCATCACCCACGTTTCAGATGTCTGTCGCGGTGAGCTCCGCACGAAAGAAACATGTTGTCGCGTTTCAAATCTCGTCAAATTTAAGTCGCTGAAGGCTAACACTAGTGTGTTGCCGACAAGGAAGAACGAAACAAACGAAAAAAACGGAAACAATCATGACAAAGAATAGGATCAGACCGCAACAATAATGAACAGTGGAAGGGAAATCATTACTTTGTAAATTTTGTAATGCAGATTCAACCAGCACTTCTTATCATGCGCGATGATTCACTCCGCCCACAATTCCTACGTGTTTCTCAACTGTTGTAGATTCGCAGCGCACGCGCAGGTACATTACCGTTCAGCGGCACGTTTTTTTTCTATTCAGCGCATGATCACTCGCTCGTTTCAACCATTAGTATTATCTAAGGGATACTAAAAACGAACATTGACTCAGCTATGTTTCACAAACTGCACTCTGAGAACACTAAACTCATATGTTTCGCTACCATACGTTGATTATTAGAAGAGAAAACCAAGCATGATTGATAGAGGGGCTTAACGTTTGAAAACCCGTAGTGGAGATGATTGATTGATTGATTTGTGGGGTTTAACGTCCCAAAACCACGATATGATTATGAGAGACGCCGTAGTGGAGGGCTCCGGAAATTTTGACCACCTGGGGTTCTTTAACGTGCACCCAAATCTGAGCACACGGGCCTACAACATTTCCGCCTCCATCGGAAATGCAGCCGCCGCAGCCGGGATTTGAACCCGCGCCCTGCGGGTCAGCAGCCGAGTACCTTAGCCACTAGACCACCGCGGCGGGGCGCCAGTAGTGGAGAGCTCTGTTATTTTTACCACCTGGGATTCTTTAACGTGCTTCAAGTATAAGCGTATTGGGCCAGTCTACAGCTTTTCTGAAAATGCAACTTAGGGTTCCTTTTTTTTTAAATTTCGCTCCAAAATATCTACGTTTGACGTAAGGAATTTCAAAAACTATTTTTTTGTATATTCGTGATATTGCCTTGATTCAGTTTTTTTAAGTCAATAACCTAAGTCTATGGCACCTACAAATAACAATGTACTTTATTTTTATCTAATGGGATCTATGTGGGACTTAGTAGACGCCTTGAAAGTTTTTACGTCACGGTGTCAAAGTTTATTACGTCACGTCAAAGTTTCTTACGTCACAAGATTGTCAAGGAGGCGTTGCTCCTCGCATTTTCTTTTCGCGTGTTTCCTTGTCGGATAAGCGTAGTGCAGTGAGAAGATGCTTTCGAGATTGTGAAATTGAACTTTACTAATATACGCAAAAAAAAATCGCTTCGCTCTTTAGTGTCCCTTTAACAAGCTCTGACGTCGTCCAGCAGACGGGCCTCTACCACTTTGTTTCTACCAAAATGCGAACGCCATGGCCAGGATTGAACGACACTGGTCAACACAAAGCCTATGTTTATGAATGTTTTGTGGACCTCTTTTGTTGCCTAAAATAGTAAGTGTTTATACTTCCGTAAAGTGAAACATTGGCCCAAGTTACGGGCGTGATTTATTGCCACTCATGCATTTCATAATGTGAGCAGTCGTTTCCACACTTTGAAATACAACGAAAATGTGACAGTGAAAAAGCTTTAGGTAAAGTGCGTCCGCATCTTTGTTCAACACATCAAGTCGACAATTCAGGCGCGAATGTCCTTTGACAAGCTACGATTTGACAGCAATCAAACGAAATCAAAATTTATAGGAGTGTACTAAATTTCTTCGTCCTTTCGGGCTTTGACTGCCGCTATAAATGCTAGCGATTTCTCTTGAGCCTTCTTTCTAGTGGCAACGAATTTTGCCAACCTGCTTCTCATGTCTCTGATGTCAGCTCGTAGTTCGTCCACTTGGTCGTTCTGTGCCCTTATTGTGTCCAGCATTGATTTTGATATTCGTTCCTCTAATTCTAGCTGGAAGTCAAACGAACAGTGTTCTTCCCCTTGCTGTGGTTTGTGCAACTTTGAAGTACTGTTCCGTGTCGTTTTTCGGAAGCGCTGAACCGACTTCATGCCTCTGATGTACACGCCCCGTAATGGCTGTCCACCCCTTTGTGCAACTCTTTTGAGGAACACTGAGTGTTCCACTGATCTCGAAGAACTTACATGGTATTCTTCAGGAACTGGACTGTGATGATGTAAGTTACCAGGAGGCGTCACTGGTGTTGGACATCTTGGACCATTGAGAAAGTCACCTTGGTGGTAAGGGCAAACATGAAAATAACGGTGGTTTTCGAAACACGCATCATGATCGACATCGTGGTAGGTGTCGGCCAAAATATACCTCTGGTGTACAAACCCTGGGGGTCGTGGAAAACTACTGCAAGTCTGGGTCAAATGCTTCAGAGATGGCTTGTCGCTGCAGCGTGCCTGCTGCCATTCGTAGTATTTCTCGGGGGTAGACGCCCACATGTCAACCCACTCGCATTCTCCTTGCAGAGACACGTTGCTACGAAATCCGGTAGAGTGAACATCCCAGCGGGAATCCTCAAGATGATATGCTAGCAACGGCATTTCTGGTATAACTTGCCAGGTGAGCGAGCCTGGTGCCGTCATCGCCGGTGACTCAGGCAATCTTCTTGATGCTTTTGACTCCAAGCGGACGTCACAGTGTTCACCACTTTCGTGGGGTACACATTCGACAGAAGATACATTGTGCAGCTGCGCCTCTTGGCGATCCTCTTGTGTCGACATGGTGGTTTAGATGACCCACGTGATGCTGGCCAGTCCGTTCCTTCGTGCAATTCACTTGGCAATATATCGGTACTTGCGATGGTTGGCAGGAACTCCGAATACCGCTTTTCCATGATGGTCTGGTTTTCGCAAGACCGGAGTCACTTCTGTATTTCGGACTTGCGACGTCAGTCTAACACCTAGAAAAGCTAGAGAGATGTGAAAGAAAAAAATGATAAATAGCGTGAATTATCTCGAAAACACAATAAAGTAATTAGAGATGCTGCGATGGAGAAATACTGTATTCGCGGTATATTGAAGTGTTTTAACGTGCCGATAAATATATCTACAAGGGCGCTAAGCATATCACCCTCCTTTGAAAATTCAGCCGCCACGGCTTTGATTCCAGCCAGCGACCTTCGGATCAGCAGACGAGTACCGTAATCACTAGACCATTGAGTTCTACGTGATTGCTTTCCAAACGTATGTTCTTGCATTTCAAGTGTTTCTATCACTGAAATAAAGTTCGCACCTTCATCCTGCATAGATAAATCAGACCCTGGCACATACACAAGCACAAAAGCACCTTTTTTATCTTACCCACATTATTTTCCAGGGTACCGCGCAAGTCCCCAAATCGCGTTTGCCCACGGTGACATTGTAAGACCTATTCGGCAATATTTTAGGGGGAAAAAAACGACCCAAGTGATCTATAGCGCACAGAACAGGTATTCATGGTTTCCCATTAGCCCAGCCTTTGACCTCGTGAAATAGTGCAGCCCCAGGTAACGTTGCGAATAAAGACCCGCCGCGGTGGTCTATAGTGGCTAAGGTACTCGACTGCTGAACCACAGGTCGCGGGATTGAATCCCGGCTGCGGCGGTTGAATTTTTGATGGAAGCAAAAATGCTGTAGGCCCGTGTGCTCAGATTTGGGTGCACGTTAAAGAACCCCAGGTGGTCGAAATTTTTGGAGTCCTCCACAACGGCGTCTCTCAATCATATGGTGGTTTTGGACGTTAACCCCACATATCAATCAATCAATATCAATGTTGCGGATAAACAAAGCATCTCGCATGCTACCATAGCTTCCATAAATGCAGGCAACATACATTAAACAGTGCTCCCTGAAATTTCGTATAACTGAACGTGGTTACTTTTCACAAGAGTGGTTGGATAAAACTTCAATTTTCGCGGTATTTCCTCCTCAAAGGCGAACGTGCATAAGCGTCCAATCACGGCGTTTCACTAGCGAAAATGCGGAGAGCTAGTGGTCCGAACCTAACAAACCAGATCCTGTATTACCCTTACACTGTAATATCTCAATTTTATAAAAAAGATTTTAAAAAGCTTACTGCAGCGTGACAGAATTCTTTGCTGCAATTTCGCAATATGAACGATAATTATCAATTTTTCAAAGCAAGAAAATGACTTGATAAAACAGCGGCTTATTCTGAAGTGCAATTCTTTTTTTTTTTTGTAACGAGTAGTACCTCTTAAGCCAGGTTTCGTCTAAGCGTTAAAAAACAGTGAATCACCCCGCAAACTTGCAGGTGCACAATGAACTATAATATCGATTTGATTGATTTGTGGGGTTTAACGTCCCAAAACAACCATATGATTATGAGAGACAACGTAGTGGAGGGCTCCAAAAATTTTGACTACCTGGGGTTCTTTAACGTGCACCCAAATCAGAGCACACGGGCCTACAACATTTCGGCCTCCATCGGAAAATGAACTATAATATAGAACCACGATGGGTATTACCGGAATAAATTTTACCAACTGCTAATTCTCTGTAATATTCACAACAGTAAAATACGTTCGTGCTGCAATGTGACCGGTGGTGATTTTTTGTGAACACATCTATTTCTTTGTTCTTCAAAAGGAACAAGTTGTTGATCGAAGTATCGAAATGTTTGTCTAAGGCATAATGTCGCAAAACCCTTCACAATGGCAACTGTATATGTTACAACTGCGGCCACTTTTCTGATAATAGTTGTGCAAATTGTGTTGCAGAAATTGGTACATCAAGCCGTCAAAAAAGTATGGACGTAGACCTAAAAAAACAACTCTATACAATACTACCAATGCCCTTATAAATAGCACCACTAATTACCTGCACATCGTGGCGCAGGAACTTCAATAAATGATTAAACACTGAGCTAATCTCCTGTCTCATTGTCAATGTTATATATACTGAATTATTTGAAATTTAATCAACGCTTACAAAATATTTATTTATTTGTTTATTCACACTGATTCTGCGCCCGGACTCTCAAGGCAGTAGCAGCATTCGGGTCGAGACGACATTTGTTAGGCAGAGTTGCTCAGCCAACCCTTTAAACGAAGTTGACGCTCGCATTGATGCAGATTAAATACAGGCGAAGAAGACTAGGGTCAAATCTTGTGGATGTTGCACTTTTATATATATATGGAAAGAAGTGTGTACCTAAGGGCTCGTTTTTCCGTGTTTCGACACAATCTTAATGAGATTTAACAAACAATGATACCAAGGATTGGATAGGAGAAATCATCAGTACCAATTTTAATGTAAATGTGAAGAAAGAAAAGTGGGTGAAATGATAATTTGCCGTAAGCAAGAACTGAGCCTGCGACCGTCGAATAACGCGTTTGAAGCTCTACTATATATATATATATATATATATATATATATATATATATATATATATATATATATATATATATATATATATATATATATATATATATATATATATATATATATATATATATAGTAAAGAGGGGTTTATTCGCAGAGCAGAACGCAGAAGGCGAAGCATTCAGCAGCGTCCGGCCAAGCGCAGCAAGCACGAGCTTATGCTGAAGGCGAACCCCTGAGGCGCCGAGAAATGCCGCTGAGGCGCCTCTTCGTCACTACAATCGCCCTCCGCAGAAAAAGGCGCCATCCTGGCGGATCAGGGAGAAGAAACGACTAATGGGTCATAATACGGCTTGAGGCGAGAGACGTGGACAGTGTTGCGGCCGCGGTAACGTAGGTCTACGGATGGGATGATGGGCTCCACAATATAGTTGACGAGTGACGTTTGCTCTACAACGCGGTATGGCCCGATGTATTTGGGAAGAAGTTTTGCGGAGCGGCCAGGTGCGGTAGCGGGTGCCCGAAGCCATACCAATGAACCAGGTGGAAAGTATGGAGCCGAACGGTCCCCAGTCTGGCGGGATTGTTGCTGCCACTAGTCCTCGGTAGAAAAAGAGCGGGCAAGCTGGCGGCATTCTTCAGCATGTCGGGCAGCTTCGGACAGAGTTGTATTTTCGGACTGATAGGGTTTATATGAAGGAATGGTGTCAACTGTATTTGAAGGTTCTCGTCCGCGCAGAAAAAAGTATGACGAAAACCCAGTAGTAGCTTGTACGGCAGTAGTATAATGCGTAGGTGACGAACGGGAGAACTTGGTCCCAATTTGAATAATCAGAGGCGACGTACATCGAAAGCATATTGCCAAGAGTACGGTTGAAGCGCTCCGTCATGCCATTCGTTTGAGGGTGGTACGCTGTACTAGTGCGGTGCACGATTCAGCATTCGTTGAGTAATGTCTTCAAGGCGTCAGAAAGGAAGGCACGGCCTCTGTCACTTAAGAGCTCGCGAGGGGCACCATGACGCAGAATGAAACGTTGCAACAGAAACGTTCAAATCTCACGGACTGTGGCAGTCGGCAGCGCGGCTGTTTCGGCAAAGCGTGTCAGATGGTCTATCGCAACAAGAATTCAGCGATTACCAGCTAAAGTTGATGGTAGTCCGTAAATGTCAATGCCGATGCGATCAAAAGGTTGACTAGGACAAGAAAGAGGTTGTGACGGGCAGACTTGCCCTGGAGGTCTCTTTTGTCGTTGGCACTGAGCACACGAGCGAATGAATTTCCGCACGTAGTTGGACATGCCACGCCAATAAAATCTGAGTCGAAGCCTAGCGTATGTCTTGAAGAGGCCTGCGTGTGCGCACTGTGGGTCAGTGTGAAAAGCTTCGCAGATAGCAGCTCGAAGATGACGAGGTATCACAAGGAGACACTTGCGACCGTCAGAAAGGTAGTTTTGTCGATAAAGAAGATCATCCCTCAGGCACTGCTAGCCTGGCGGCGGAGAGTGCGAGATGGCGAAGAAGTGAGAGGATCAGAAAGAATGCTTATGAGGCCACTGATCCAACGATCATTTCGTTGTTCTACCATCATGTTGCGCAAGGGGGATGACGCAAGTGAAGGCTCGAGGGAAGAGAGACAAGCACCTTCATCCGATATGGGTGAGCGAGAGAGGGCGTCGGCGTCCGTGTGCTTACGACCGGATCTGTAAATAACGCGGATGTCATATTCCTGAAGTTTGAGCGCCCACCGAGCAAGTCGTCCAGAAGGGTCTTTAAGTGTGGATAGCCAACAAAGGGCGTGGTGGTCCGTGGCTGTCAAAGAAGTACGAAACTTTTGCAGCAGGTTCACCATCTGGCTTCGTTCTGACGAAGACGTTGTGACATCGATGGAGCGGTGGAAGGCGTCAAGGTGTGACTCGTCAACGACAGAATCAGAAATTAGTGCGCTGAGGTCCGTAAAAAGTAAACTAGATGGAGCGTCAAAAATTTGACCGGCGTCGATCGGATGCACGTGATTGAGACATTCACCATAGAATAAAGGTAACGGTCCTTCTAGTGTATTGTACACGAGCGTCTTTGTCATGCCATGGTGAAGAGTAAATAGAGCAATGGACAGTGGAGAACATTTGCGTTGAATGAACAAAGAGAAGACCTAAATAGAACATCACCGTCGGAAATAGCGTCACATGACACAGTCACCAGCAGAGAAGAGCGCAGGGGTACGGTGGTGTCGTCGGAAATAGACAGTTTATATCACGGCAGGGAGGCTTCGACAGCGTCAAAATCATGAAGTGCAGATAGCTCAAGTTCAGCGCGACAGCAGTCAATGACGGCATTATTATTCGCAAGGAAGTCCCAGCCGAGTATCATGTCATGGGAACACGAGGGCAGCACTACGAATTCGACGATATACACAATCCCTTCGATGACGACTCGTGTGGTACAGGCTGCGAGAGGTGTTACACCTTGTGCGTTAGCCATTCTAAGAGAGAGGCCGGATAATGGCGTCAGAACTTTGCGGAGTTTGCGGCACAGGTTGATGGAAAGGACGGATAAAGTGGCTCCAGTGTCGACAAGCACCATGACGACGATACCATCGACTGACACTTCAGTGACGTTACCTTGACATGGGCGAGGACTTGTGCATGGCGACGGGGACGCAGTTCGTGCCTCGGGAACTGCGGCCGTTAGTTTTCCTGGTCGGTGGGTCCGGAACGGCGACGCATAGGGGAAAGCGAACGTCGACGCGGAGATGGGGAGCAGCGGGCGCGGCCGTGTGGGGCCATGTGGACGATCAGAAGGAAAGGAAGAGGAAGGAGGGCTTGAAGGCGTAGAAGAAAACTGCGGGTTGAAAGAGGGCATTCGTCGAATGTTCCGAGTAGCCTGGCGACGTCGACAATAACAGGCCACGTGGCCAACACCACCACTAGCAAAACATGTCTGACGGTTGTCGTAGGTCAGCCATTGGTCGGAGTAGACTCCAACTTGCGGCTGGGGGGCAGAAAACTGCGGCCGAGGTGGTATCGGCATAGGCGGCGGTAAATAGGTCGGCGGCGAAAAGGGCGGCGGCGAATACATAGGCGCTGGCTGGAACGCAGGCTGTCGAGGTCGAGCAACGGCGTCGGCGTACGTGAGAGGTGAGGCGACTGGCGGCGATTCACGGGCGGAAGAACTTGTGCGACCTGGTCTTGAATGAAGTCTAGAAGCTTAGACGTCAATCTGCGTGGTTGATCGGGTACGCAGGACATCAAAGAGAGCTGACGAGCAACTTCAGCGCGGATGAACTCTTGGATCTTGCAGAGAGGAGGGGTGTGGTCTGCTCCTATGCCAAGGGTGGACAGGCTGGACAAAGAGTCGTCGAGCACCGAGGGACGTAGTGTGGAAAGACGTTGCCTGCGCAACTCGTCGAAACTCTGGCATAACTCCGTAAGTTCTAGGACAGTGCGAGGACTCTTAGAAAGCAACATATGGAAAACGGCGTCCTCAATGCCCTTCATGATTTGCTTGATCTTAAGCTCTTCGGACATCGGCTCGTTGACTCGCTTGCAAAGGCCCAGAACGTCCTCAATATAGCTTGTGAAATTCTCACCAAGCTGCTGGGATCGAGAGCGCAAGCGTTGTTCGGCAGGGCGTTTGCGTACTTCAGGCCGTCCGAAAACTTGTGTGAGGCTCGTTTTGAAGACCGACCATGTAGAGAGTTCCGCTTCGTGGTTTATAAACCACAGCTTGGCCACGTCTACCAAGTAGAAGGAGACGTAGGCCAACTTGGCGGCGTCATCCCATTTGTTGTGAATACTCACTTGCTCGTATATAGAAATCCAGTCGTCAACGTCCTTGTCTTCTGTGCCTGAGAAAACAGGGGGATCTCGCAGACGCAGAGAACCGGCGCAGAGAACAGTAGGCAGTGCCGGTGGAGGAGTTGGAGTGGCGCTTGCGTCGGTAGGCATAGTGGATGGTAAAATGCGATTTAGAATCCATGGTGATCGAAACCCAGCAGACTCCACCACTTGTAACGGGGTTTATTCGCAGAGCAGAACGCAGAAGGCGAAGAAGTCAGCAGCGTCCGGCCAAGCGCAGCAAGCACGAGATCATGCTGATGGCGATGCCGCTGAGACACCGAGAAATGCCGCTGAAAGCCCCTCTTCTTCACTACAATATATATATATATATATATATATATATATATATATTAGGGAAAGAAGTGTATACCTAAGGGCTTGTTTTTCAGTGCTTTGACACAATATTAATGAGATCTAACAGACAGTAATGCCAAGGAATGTACAAGGGAAGTTTTTAGAACCAATGGAATGTTAATGTGAAGAAATAAAAGTGGGGGAAGAAATAACGAGTCGTGTGCAGGACTATATATATATATATATATATATATATATATATATATATATAGTAAGACGACGTGTGGTACAGCAATTGTTGAGGTAATAATTTAATGTAGTCGCACAAGGCCAAAGTGGCCCAACACGCGCCACACTAACGATGATGATGATTACCATGGTTTGAATATACAGATGAAAACGGAGGTCAGTGCTAACACTATTTTCCCCCTTCGCAAAAGTGGGCAGCACCTTAGTAAGGCTGGGAGCGCCGTATATTCGCGACTCCAGCAATAGTGCGGCACCTAGCGGCAATATAGAGAAGCTGCATGCTGAGGTCCAAACAGTTCAAGCGCCAGTTGTATGCATGGGTTGCACGTACGTCATATCCGGGAACGAGAGGACCGAGAACTACCAGGTTGTTAACGTAAGCAGCTGCCTGTAAGCGTTGCCGGGAGCTTTGCAGCGCCGAAATCTGGCCGTCGCTCACGCTACCAGCTTCCCCATCGCTATTTGTGCCGTTTTAGTTGCAGAATACCCGCCACGGTGGTGCAGTGGCTAATGCACTCGGCTGCTGATCTGCAGGTCGCGGAATCAAATCCCGGCCCCGGCGGCTACATTTTCGGAGGAGGCGAAAATACTTCCTGTGTTCTTAGACGGTCGAAATTGCCAGAGCCCTCAATACGGCGTCTGTCATAATTATATAAGGGTTTTGGGATGTCAAACCCCCATCCTTGACTCAAGTCATCACTTCATCACAGGTAGGGGTACTTTTGAGTTATGTCCACGTTTTACGTGATCGCGTCGCTTTCTCCGGAATGCCACGTATATTCACGGCCACGTAAAACCGAGCCTTTCCACTTGAATGGCCACGTCTCGTGTTGTTAAATTAGGTTAACAATGCAACATGTGTGAACGTGTCTTCTTTCAACTAACAAACTTAATAGGCCACGCAAACTGTGACTGAGCACCGAGCCCACTAGTTGCTAGGCTATGGCCGTTATGACCAGACAACTGCCAAATCATCAGCGTGATTTCACCACTCTAAGTAGCAGCAGACGAACACGCTGGATGCCGCTGAAGCGGGAATGCCGTCCACGAAATCGGGAACATCGCTCGAACTGCGTGTCGTAGACGCAGAACCAGAGTAGGGAGTTTTAGTGCTGGGTACCCAAGCGGCTTGCGTACGCAGGACGTTGGGGTGGCGGTATTGCGCATGCGCGAAACCCCAAACAGATGCGTCGCTAGATCGCTGAGGCGATGGGGCCATGCGTCCGCGCGGTCCACCTTCGCAAGAACTCACGGTATCCGGACTGCGTATACTCTAGCCGTCGAGTTAAAATAAGCCAAAGTGCGAGCACTTATAGCGATTACACGGTTTCAGCCGGATTTCCAAAGCTAGAATGGCCTGGAACATAGAAACTGAAAAACATATGCCAGCCCCCGACTAGCTGAATAGGTGGCGCCATCTAGTGAGGGCATAGTGAAACAGACAACCACAACTTTGTTATTGCAGAAACATTGTGCATTGTACATCTGGTGCAAAAACTGCACTGCGACAATATTACAAATGAGTAACCTTTTTATTCATTTTCACCTCAAAAACATTACGCGTAAGCTAACATGTTCATGACTGCGGTTGCACGATGTGTAACAAGATGTCGACACTGTCCTTACAGTAAACTTGTATTTTTCACTTTTTTGCGTATACCAGATTACTGTACACAATAAAAAAAGTGTCCTGATCACTATTTATGTTTAATTTAACATTTTAGATCATACAAAGACTTAAATAATACTTACGCGACAAGACGCTATGGCTCTGCGAGCGCGTGTAAACTTCGTGCGGCTTGCGTTTGCGTGCGTGCCACCGTGGCACCAACTAAAAGGCATTCCGGTTGGGTATGGGTTGGGCACGCAACACCGCGTGCTCCCAAGCCCGCATCGCCCCAAGAGAATGCGTACCCAGCACTAAAACTCCCTAGTGTTTTGAACCATCAACAGTCGATCCCATGAAACCGTAGCTCACGAGAGGAAAATGAACCAAGCATAACAACACTGCTCAAACGAGCACAACTGCGGTTACGTCTGCTAATGGGCGTAGGTAGGAGCGTGCAAAAGGGCCATTAGCGCCTCCCAAACAACACCGAAATTTTCCTCACCACAATATCCCGTCGAAGCCGATATTTTACTTCAACCGGCAAAGAGCATCGTAACTATCCTCGATTAGAACGACGACACGCTGTGAGGGAAGCTGCTATGCTGGTATGCTTTTCACTCATCCGCTGCCTGGTGAAGTAGTTGTGGCCATCCAGCGACTTGCAGGCCTTCGTATGTGAGGCGTGACTTGTCGAAAGCACCACTAGTTGACGAAGTCCCCGTATCTCACAGAAGGCAGAAAATTGGTGCAGCATCCTTACCTATGCGCGCGGTTCGATATGCCATCGCGCATTTCAATTCTCGCTCGGTAACGAACACAAGTCGGTCCCGCAAGCGCTTCAAAGTACGACGGGCACAGCGCGTGCACGTTTCCTTTCGCCATATCGCAGGAATGACGCCGATAAGCTTCCAACCGGCGGTATGCTGCACGCGCAGCCTGACTCGGTCACTCACTTTTCTAGCCGGTAATGACGTCACCTGCAACCCATGTATGCGGTAGGAGCATGGTAGGATGGTGCCGCCCGTGAAGAAAATACGAACGGTCAAGCAGATTTCTTTTTTCCAAGTGAGGCACAAGTGTTGACTTGTTAAATCGAACATATAAATGGCCATTGTTTTCAGTGACTACATGTCGCTGTGGCGCTAAAGTATGTACACAAATTTCGCTGAGACGCGGTGCGCCATGTGCATTACACACACACTGCGACCACTTCAAGAACGCCGCTCGCGCTTGCGGGACCACTAGTGCCGACTATAATAAGATGCTCCACGTCAACAACCCGCTCTTCGTCTAAAAAGCAGTGTGACCTGCAATCACACTGCAGAAAACTCAATGTTTGTGTTAGCGACAGCAGACGTGGTGACCTCCGGAAATCCGCCACGCTGCGACTCCGCAGCGCCTTCTCATGCTCATTTGAGTTCAAATGCATGTGGTGTCACTCGAGAAATATAACTGAATTGGGTGCTGCGGGGACGCAGCAACGCGATAATTCCCGCCAGATGTCCTTTCGAGCACGGTGAATGAGCCTATATATCTATGAAGAAACTTTTCATGGAGCGCAGGTGTATATGAACAGTTGGGCACAGGAGCTCTTTGTCACCAGTGCGGAACCCAACAGCTCGTCGTTTTGCATGGAAACCAACTTTCCTCTTTTGTTGAATAGTAGCAGTATTGGTGTGAACAATTGCATGGCAGTGGTTACGCGAGGAGCGAATTTTTTCGGGAGAGACGAAGGTGAAAGCGAGAATGTCGACGAAAAGGTAGAGTCCAGAACGAAAGTCAGTGCATGGCCATACACGAGAAAAAGTAGGCTGTAATCAGTCATGTGCCGCATGGCAGCCTCAAATGTAAACACGACAAAATGAAGCATAGTGTCCCAGCGTTTTTGATCTGGTTGGACATACATGGAGATCATGTCGAGCAAAGGTCGCGGTGAAGATGTTCCGTAGGACCATTTGTTTGCGGATGAGACTCTGATGTTGTCTTATGAATGGCGTTCGAGGCCTGGATGATTTCAGCAAGGTCATAAAAAACGTCTTCCCCATACACTAAGAAGACGAGAACAACCGTTGGTCAATGTAATAGCGCACAGGGAAATATCGGTGACTTCAGCTGTACCACCAAGGAGAGGAGCCGCCGTCTATGCGTAGTGAGTTATATGTGGTGTACGACAGTAACAATTCAATGGCGTCCGGCGAGCGGAAGCACAAGGACTCCATACAAGTTGATTCCCACAAATTCAAATGAAGTAGACAGGCAAAGGCATAGGTTGCATGAGCTCAGCGCGAAAAGATGTGGTACGTTTTGGGCGATGGCATGGCATGCAGGAAGTGATGTACTCGGCCAAACTGATGTAGAAGCCAGATCTAAAGCAGCCACTCTTGATGTGGTCGTAACTCATGTAGAAATCTATGTGTCTGCTTGTCGCCTCGTCAAAAGTTTGTAAAATCAAGAGGCCAAGCTTATAATTACCACTAGATGGAAGCGAAGAAAAGACTTCCGTGGGGTGTGCAAGATGCCCATTCTAGCACTGTGGAAGCCTCGAAGGGGGCATTGTTATCTCCCCCAATATTGCCCCTATCGTGGTCGTCTGAAGCAAAGACACGTGGAAAAATTTTCACTCAGCCGCAGATCTCTCGAAAACACGCTGACGAAAAATCTGCGGATGCGTTTATTTTTGTGTGTGTGTGTGTGTGTGTTTTCGGTCTGCCATCATGTTACACTACGACGACATGCTGTCTTTAAAGGCGTCTTCGTCATCGTCGGTCTAGTGTAACCGGGTGTTCTGGCAACTTCGTCGACGGGTGACTCGTCGGCCGATGGTGTGCGTCTGCCTCGTGTCTTCGTCGGGCTTGGGTCAGTGTCGTGTCACTCTAGTGTACTAGCTCATTTACCCGTTCTATTAGCGTACTAACACGAAGGTGAGAATTCATTTTCCTTCGTGATATTATTTGCAGCGTTAATACCACTAACGACTTAGTCAATTTTAGTTTTACGTTCTTCATAGCTGACAGCGAAGTGCCAACGTTAACCTGCACTATAGAGGCCAGCGTGAGCGGAAATTACAAACACGTTTCAGCGGTCGTACTTTTAGGCAAATGATGCTGACTAGCCGACGTCAAACAAAGATTGCAATCTTGGGGTCTGCAGCCATCTAGAGGTGACACGTCACTAAAGGAGCTTACCAAAGAATTTCTGCACGTAGGCATAGAGGACACCCATGCCGTGTCTTAATGAGGTACCATGTGCGCAAAAAGTGTTCAATCGCTTTGTTTACGGCAATTTTTCAGTTCAGTATTTTTTTCTTGCTAGCTTATCTAGGACTGTGTACGTGGCAATTTATTGAAATTGAATGCGCCATTCTCAGCGTGATTTTACGCACCTAAGCTGTAACACGCCTGCTAAGGAAAACTTTCGTTGCGTGTTACAGAACCAGAATTGCCGCCCCTCTTTCTTGTAGGGCCTCGACGAAAATGAGTCAAAGAAGAAGTTTAGGTGGTATCCCTCTCCTTTGTCGCACTTAAGACGCAACAGTATCACCGTTTCGTATGTTTTCTTTGGGTGCCTTTCCGCGTATTTGACAGGGTAGCCATCGCCACCTTACTACCCGTACTACTACAAGGCCAGCACGGCGATGCAACGTGGTAGCACAAACTCCAGCGCTGGAACACTCTTGGCAAAGCAATAGTTTCTGTGCATTTTTCGCACTGTTGGACTGCACGCGAAAACGTTCTTCTCTTGGGCTTCCTTGTCACCAACGAAATGTCCGGGAACAGAAATTTGACGGTGTAATTGAGCGTAAGTTATTTTCATTTACTGCAGCAAGCATAGCGACCGAAATTCAGGCGAAGAAGGGAAATGATTCGACGCGAACAGTCACTTCAAACTTACACTCACGGCGGGCTGTGGTACACTGCACTTTGAATATTCCTCGTCCGCTGTCTGTTCGTCTATCCGGACGCAACAATCACGGCCAGATGATTGGCTATGCATGGAGGAGGAATAAAGTACTATCTAAAACGGCATCTTAGCTGGCTGGGCTAAGACTTCTCACGTGGGGACCTTGAGAGTTTCCCTCATCGCCACCTCCTGATAGAATAGACTTTCTGCCATGATAGTTCCCTCGTATAGTTGAGAGGCACACTGAAGAAACACAATCACAGTGATACCACAAACCAAAGCATAATGGCTACACTTAGAACGCACACTCGGCACCTGCAGCCCACCGGTTCAAAGCAGAGCCGAAAATCTCTTTGGGAGAGTTCCGCTCTCTTTTGATCTCGCCTCTAGTCTGCAAACTACTGCACCAGAGTCTGGCAATAGTGCAATCCCGCGCCGGCGATGAAATTTTGTGCAGTGTTTCTAGAAGTATCTCAGTCGGCCGTGATTCTTCCTCAGTGACCAACTTGGTGCTTCCTTGCTGCTAGAATATCGTTGACCGGCCTAGACATCCTAATGGTAGCTCACAGCGTCTCAGGCTGCTTGAATTAACGAACTAAACGCTTCACCGTTTCCTGCAAGGCGAAAAAAATTGAGCCCGGCGCCGCACTTGGAACGTCTACAAACGAAGCGAGGTAATTGAAAGCAAGGCGACTCCTGTCTTTGTGAGATAAGTGTAACAATTAGTTTGCCCAATTAAATCCATATTCATGGTTTACATACAGGTGCGTGCATCTATTGCAGGTTCACGTCGAGCCCAATAAGTTTGAGTCGCCTTCGCAAAGAATCAAAGAAGCTGAAGTAGACAGCTGTACCGACACCGTATGACTTTCTGCTTAGCACGTAGAAAGTTTAAATAATCAAATAGAGTGCCTACCTCACGAGTCAGTTCATAAAGACCATACGAGCGACAATTGTTTTATTGTTTCAGTGCACACTATCCAAACCTTCATGTGCTGGCGCTTGCCGAAGTAGGTGCGCCATAATTTTCTCGCTCAGCGATGCCAGTGAATTTTATGCTGGCTAGCATTGAAAGCTTTCAATAGACCCGCACAGGCGAAAATTTGGTGAAATATTTACTTAGCGGCGTTGACAAAGAGAGACGCCTCAAATAAAACAGCAGTTAAGCTGAAGGCACAAACTTTTGCATCAAATATTTAATATCAAAGGTGGTATACGTTTCGAAATATGAAAGGTAGAATGCGTTAGTGCCTATAAAAGAGGAGTTGCACTTGGTTTTTATCCAATAAACTGCAGCCGGACAAGAAGATGGCACACAACTACACTGGAGGACACAGCTGCAGATAAACTGCGAATCAAAACAGCAATGCGCAGTTCATTTGCGCTCACCCACGTCGATCTGCTTTTTGATGCATGGTAAGCTAGGCTACTTTTAAGGCTACTTTTTGTAAACATGTTTAAATACGCGCATTACTTGCAGCTATTCGTTATTGTTTGATAAAACTAGCACAACTCGCCAGAGAGTAGCACTGGGACGCCCACCAACGCAAGCTTAGAGTACAGTATATTACTTAGGGCAAAGGGCAATTCTGCACAACTTTGCTGACACCTTGACAACATGTCTACACTTGGATAATTGTTGACCCCCCTTCCCAATCTCTCCGAAGGATATACGGCTCTACAAGAAGCAAAGTGACAAATATTTTTCTTTCTTTCTTTTCCTTTTTCTCTGTGTCAGAACAGAAAATGGAGCGAAGGCAAAAGGCTGAAAGCCTGACAAAGGGCCTTTGCTCCAAATACAGTGAGGCAGACACTTACTTATCACTAACTTATCACACTTTAGACACTTACTTATCACACTTTCAACAACGTCAAATATACAGGGTTCCCCGCATGCAAGTTTATGTTACTGGCGCTCACTAAAAACCCTGAAAATCAATTTTTATGAACGATAAATATCTTGTATTTGTACAGTCCAGCACAGCTTTTCATGTTCCGGAACAGAATGTTTGCTTGGAAACTTTTATTACACTCAGTGGACACGGGAATGCCGCCGAAGTTTCTCTTCAATTCAGTTTTATATTTCGTTGCTTGAAGTTTCCTGGTAAAAAAGAAAAAGGGTGAATTATTCTGGGTTTAGAAAGTTATTTTTTGTTTGTTTCAAAGGACATGAAAAGCGTCGCACTTGTGGTCGAATTGTGCACTTTTTAGCTGCTCTTGCAGACGAGAGCGGCAAGTGGTAGAGGCGGTGCGGGTGCGCATCACTGTAACAAAACCAGTGTTGGCGGTAACGCGTTTCAAGTAACGCCGTCCTTGGTATCGCGTTACCTTTTTTTTGTAACTTAGTCAAGTGCTCGATGCGATTTCAGAACTGCAACAGGTAACGGCCTTACGTTACAATTTTTCGGTAACCTGCGATGAAACGTCCCTCGTTACTTTTTTTTATCTTGTATAGTGCCATAGTGATACTTTAAAGCTTATGCCTCCGCCTTCGCTACTATAAAAGCAAAAGGGAAAGCGGGCCAAAAACACGACCTGATCTTCGAAGAATATTTCTACCGTAACAATACCTTCAGGTTTTCATTATTCCCTCGCGTAATAAGGGAGTGAAGTGCGCTTGATTGAGCTACTGTAGCACAGCCAACACTTCAAAAATTTTTAGAAAGAGTTGGAAATCTAATGTCGGTGCCCCCAAGTTCTATGTGCTAACTTAATTGCATACGTGTGAAACCACCCATAATCTCACAATTTATTTTATTTTCTTTTTGCGAAATCGCGGCCCATCCACAAGACAGTGGGCAACTTAGGGGAGCACTGACATCAAATTTCAAGATTGAGATTCACCCATCATTCGATCGCTTGGTATGCTAAGGCCTTCTTTGCAAAATTCGAATGGCATCCGTCACGTGCAAGTCATTTTAATTCAATGTCAAAGAGCGTGGAAAATTCAATGAGAAAAAAACAAACGGGAAATCGAATGTCCTGTGACATCGACACTACTGCTACGTGTTCGATAATACTTTTCACATATACCATCTTGAGTGACGATGCCCTAGTAGTAATGACGTGTACAATCCGAGTGTTCTTATCGTAGCGCCGACTGGTGCCGAAGCACAGAAACGCACTCGCTCATCGCCCCGGTTTGAATGACTTCGTGAAATTATCAAGATAAAAACCACCTTTAAAAGAACGGCGAAAGAAAAAAGCATGATTAAACGTGTGCTTGTCGGTTGTCACAGAACGAGCGCTAAAAATGGGCGCGCCGCCAAATTCTTGCGATAACGGGCGGGAGAAACGCCGCGAGGTCAAAAGAAAAAAAAAAGAAAACAAACATCCAAGGCTCCCCGGGCGCGCGCTCTCCCCGCGGAAGCGTGGCTTCGCCGACGAACCTCCTCACCCCACAGCGGCGGCCGGGCAAGCACTGGAAAGTTCCAGAAGGAAATAGGCGTGGTCATACCGAGATGAGTCATCTGTCGGGAACGGAACGGCCCCCGTACAGTCTCGCGCCTCTCCCCAGCCTTCGCTGCGTATCGCGCCGACGAAATGACGAGAACTTTCTGGAATGTGGCGCGGAAGGTATTTAATCGAGCGGCCGAGACGAGAGAGCAGGAGAAGACGGAAGTTTGCGCCAGAGCGCGTAGGGTATACCGCCGTGTAGTCGGCGAAGGTTTTGTCCGTAGGGACGAAGCAGGAGATGAAGAGGATTTCCACCTGAGGGGTGAAGGCCCGAGCTACAGGCAAGAGAGTGTGTTTACCGCTATCGAGCGAAGACGCGTGGCAACAGCTGCGTGTGTGAAGCCGACGTGTTTCGGGCGAAGAAGTCTAAAGCTTGGAGAGTGGCCTATTGAAGACGTGGAGTTTCCTGGAAGAGAAACTTCGGGGAGGTTCCCTGGAACAGGAACTTCGAGGGCTGTGGAACGACAACAACCCTGGACATTGAGTGAGTGATTCTCGGAAGAGTATCATCTAGACTTTGGTCCCAAGAACTTCGGACTGAATAGGTTTTCTATCTCTTTAGTCTTTAAGTGTCTTGGTCGTTCAATGCATGTGACTGCATTGTAGTGCGTATTGTCTGTGTCCGTTGTTTCGAGTGTGGCTGATTGTACTGTGTAGTACGTTGTTTGTTTGGTGACATATTGTACTCAACTGTTGTGGAGTGTGCATTTTTGTGTATTGTTTTCGATCTGCCATTATCGAGAATATAATTTTGTTTGTTTATCAACTCTCGGCTCTGACTTGTTCTTTGGGCCACAGCCGGCGTTCGCTGGCGCGCCAAAAAGGACCACTTCTAAATTGTCCATGCTTTCGTGGTGCGGTTCGGGGGGCTGTTACTTCGGCCCTTGGAATTAGCCCGGCGATAGCCTCCCTAATTAACGGGACTGTGTGACAATTATCCTGGCGTCCGCGACAGGACTTTTTGGTGCACAGTGTGTCCAAAGTAGTGAGAAAGAGCCTCGAGTTGTTGATAGTGCTATCGGAACGATTTTGTGTGTTGTTCAGTGTTCTCGTTAACGAGTGCAGGGGAGTGTTCCGATAGACTGATTTAGGCAGATACTTTTTACACGCGGCAAGACTTTATTTGCGAGACACCATGGATCTCGAAAAGTTAGTTGCTCTGGGTGAGAAGATGGGTCTTTCTGGCGCCGAACTAGGGAAGTGGGTAAGCCAGAAGGAGAAAGAGGCAGCGGAGAGAGCCAGGGAAGAAAAAGCAGCTGAGTTGGAACGAGAGAGGTTGGCAGCTGAGAGGGCCAGGGAAGAAAAAGCAGCTGAGTTGGAGAGAGAAAGGCTGGCCGCTGAAAGGGCGAGAGAAGAAAGAGAAGCAAAGGAGCGACAGCTGAAAGAAGAAAGAGAGGCAAAAGAGCGACAGCTGAAGGAAGAAAGGGAGCAGCAATTGAAGTTGGAGCTGGAGAGAGAAAAGTTGGCAGCCGAAAGGGCGAGAGAAGAAAGAGAAGCGGAGATGGCTGAAAGGGAACGGCCGGGGCAGCACGAGATGGAACTCGAGCGGCTCTGTTTGCAACAGCGAAGCGAAACTCCCATCCAAGCTGGAGTTGAAAGCAGCGAACGGGAAGATCATGGCTTCCGCTTGAACCCAAGCAAGCTGCTCGTAGCGTTTGATGAAAGGAAGGACGACCTTGACGCGTACCTTCACCGGTTTGAGACGATTGCGAGGAGCCAGAATTGGCCGGAACATCAAAGGGCAACTGCTTTGAGTACTTGCTTGATTGGTAAAGCGCTCAGTGTGTACGGTAGGCTGACGCCGACCGATGCAGCCAACTATGCAAAGGTGAAAGCTGCTTTGCTGAAGCGATTTAGATTTACTGTAGAAGAATTCCGGGACAGATTTCGGACAGGAAAGCCAGCTGATGGTGAGACGGCTACGCAGTATGCCGCCCGACTTTGCCATTATTTCGACAGATGGATTGAACTTTCAGGGACAGCGCAGGAGTACGGTGAACTTAGAGAACTCCTAATTAGAGAACAGTTTCTTACTAGTTGCCACCCAAGCCTGTCGCTGTATTTGAAAGAGAGGAAGGCTGAGTCACTTGAAGGAATGGTTGAATTGGCTGATCAATTCTTGGAAGCGCAAGGTGGAACTAATTTGGCCAAAGTCAAGAAGGATTGTCCCGATGATTCGAAGAAATTGGCTCCCGAAGAAAAGAAGCGTGTACCAGAGAGCACTCCGCGTTGTTTTCTGTGTTACCGAGTGGGTCATCGCGCGAAAAACTGTCGAACGATCTTTACGAGCCCTACGGTAGTAAAATGTTTTAAGTGTGGTCAGACCGGGCACAAAGCAGACGCTTGTCGGAACGGAGTAAGTCAAACTCACCAGGTATCCTGTGTGCAAGCGGCACCGAAATCTGATAATAATGCCGTCACCGATGGATTCGTAGAGTTGAAAAATGGGGAGAAAATTCCTATTGTGGGTGCTGTAATGTCAAAACAGCCAACCGGTGTTACGAAGGGAATGCCAACGCTGCCTGGAAAGGTTGCGGGCAAGAAGATTACGGTTCTAAGAGACACCGGTAGCTCCACGGTTATCGTGCGGAGAAATTTGGTACGGGAAAGTGAGTTGACAGGCAAAACGAAACCGGTTTGCTTAATTGACCGTACAGTTCGGATGCTTCCCGAAGCAGAGATTGAGGTTGAGACCCCATACTTTAGCGGGAAGGTTACGGCTCTATGCATGACGACACCCCTGTACGACCTCGTCATCGGAAACATCGACGGGGCGCGAGGGCCGAATGATCCAGAATGTTTGGGAGAAGACTCTAAGATAGAGCCCTCGCCAACCCAGCGACCGCGAGATACAGTGGAGGAGCATCCCGTGATGGATCTCACTAGAGCCCAAGGGGAAGCCGCGGCGCAAGAGACAGTGAGTGAGAAGTTGATCGTGTTGAGTGAGTTCGCGGGCCGAGCAACTGGACTTACGTCGGCACGAACTCAACCGACCGACAGTGTAAAGGAGACGGAGTCGGCCAGCCGGGCCAAATGTCGAGACATGAACAAGCTGGTAAATAAACAGACAGGACCCGCTGAACGTTATGACCTGTTAACGGTGTCGGAAGTGACCACGATGGCTGAGACGCCGCCTCAGATATCGTCGTTGGAAATAGCTCGCCGAAAAAGAACGTGGAAACACAAGAAGAGATCGAGCGAGCACCGCAAAAAAGGGCGCAAGCGCAGCTCGAAGTACTCAGGATAGGTGTTGAGGTCAAATTGGAATGCGTTTGTCTGTGTTGAGCGTCAATGTGTTGTGTTTTGTTATCCTGTGTGACACTTGTATGTCGAATGAGTCAAAATGTTTGTTACGGCGATGTGATGTATAGTATTGTATAATTGTTGTAATGAGAGAACTTTGTACGTTTGTATTGTTTGGAATGTGTGATGAAGTGTTGTAGTCATGTACCTGTGGCTATATTTCATGTGTTGGGGAATATAACTACAATGTAAGATTGTATTGAGCGATCTATTGCGAATGTGAAGTGTCAGGGGCGACGGTTTGTGTTACAGTCTTTCAGAATGTGTGGTGACTGTTCGCGCTCGTTTGTGTGGTTTTGAATATTATGAGATAATATTCTTAAAGTGGGGGGCAGTGTCACAGAGCGAGCGCTAAAAATGGGCGCGCCGCCAAATTCTTGCGATAACGGGTGGGAGAAACGCCGCGAGGTCAAAAAAAAAGAAAACAAACATCCAAGGCTCCCCGGGCGCGCGCTTTCCCCGCGGAAGCGTGGCTTCGCCGACGAACCTCCTCACCCCACAGCGGCGGCCGGGCAAGCACTGGAAAGTTCCAGAAGGAAATAGGCGTGGTCATACCGAGATGAGTCATCTGTCGGGAACGGCCTCCGTACAGTCTCGCGCCTCTCCTCAGCCTTCGCTGCGTATCGCGCCGACGAAATGACGAGAACTTTCTGGAATGTGGCGCGGAAGGTATTTAATCGAGCGGCCGAGACGAGAGAGCAGGAGAAGACGGAAGTTTGCGCCAGAGCGCGTAGGGTATACCGCCGTGTAGTCGGCGAAGGTTTTGTCCGTAGGGACGAAGCAGGAGATGAAGAGGATTTCCACCTGAGGGGTGAAGGCCCGAGCTACAGGCAAGAGAGTGTGTTTACCGCTATCGAGCGAAGACACGTGGCAACAGCTGCGTGTGTGAAGCCGACGTGTTTCGGGCGAAGAAGTCTGAAGCTTGGAGAGTGGCCTATTGAAGACGTGGAGTTTCCTGGAAGAGAAACTTTGGCGAGGTTTCCTGGAAGAGGAACTTCGAGGGCTGTGGAACGACAACAACCCTGGACTTTGAGTGAGTGATTCTCGGAATAGTATCATCTAGACTTTGGTCCCAAGAACTTCGGACTGAATAGGTTTTCTATCTCTTTAGTCTTTAAGTGTCTTGGTCGTTCAATGCATGCGACTGCATTGTAGTGCGTATTGTTGTCTGTGTCCGTTGTTTCGAGTGTGGCTGATTGTACTGTGTAGTACGTTGTTTGTTTGGTGACATATTGTACTCAACTGTTGTGGAGTGTGCATTTTTGTGTATTGTTTTCGATCTGCCAATATTGAGAATATAATTTTGTTTGTTTATCAACTCTCGGCTCTGACTTGTTCTTTGGGCCAGAGCCGGCGTTCGCTGGCGCGCCAAAAAGGACCACTTCTAAATTGTCCACGCTTTCGTGGTGCGGTTCGGGGGGCTGATACTTCGGCCCTTGGAATTAGCCCGGCGATAGCCTCCCTAATTAACGGGACTGTGTGACATCGGTCAGCATGTCGGGAAATCGTTGTGACTTGCACGTTAGTTGCAGTCGTCTTGTTCGAAGCTCAGAAAAATCACAATGAGGTTGTCTTTTCATATCACGTATGTGTTACACATCAACACGACCACAAGCTATCGAAAGTCAACAGCGTGTAGTCAGATATATCGCTAACAAGTAACACGCATGTATTGTAAGCGAGAGAATACATGTGTATCATGACTTGGCATGAACATGAAAAGCAAAAGTCAATAAGTAGAGTGACCAAAATTCCGGGAGATCTACTATTTGGGAAAGTGAATTAGCTGGACTAAGCATCTAATGTGGCGATTTCGATTATTTATAATTACGTATGTCTACAGCGCTATAGTTGGGAATCAATCGTAAGAAATTAATTATACATAATATTATAATGATGTGTCAGAAATCATCAGGATCAAAACTATACACTGATACACATAGACATCACAGTAAAAGATACAATACAGTAATAAGAATTATTAAAAATGCGCAAGACAGCCAATCGTAGTTCTCAAAGGCAGAGGGAAGGACAAATGGTCAATGTCTTCGTGGTTTAGGTGGTTGATAGGTAAGGTAGCCTGTAGGACCATGTTAATCCTAAACGCTTCTTGGAACAGGTAAAACACACATTTAATTATTCGTGCCAAGTGAGACAAACACTTGGGTTTACGTTTATCTTAGCAAGATAGATTATGGTACTACAACCATGTTTAACGAATGCTTTATGACATGTCACTTATAAGTACGAGGTTTATTAAAAAGATATTGTGGCTTCCGCAGTGAGGGTGTATTGATTCAAACTTCTGATCTTGGAGTATAATCGATAAAGAACCCCAGGTGGACCAAATTTCCGGAGCCCTCCACCACGGCGTCTCTCTTAACCATATGGTAGTTTTGGGACGTTAAACTAAACATATCAAGGTCTTTTCAAGAATGGTTTTCAGAGATGAGACTTTAAAGTGCTTAGGTGCCATGTACTGCCCTACACTTGCTCGACCAAAATGATTTCACCGAAAACGGGTCACCACTACTCAGCGTGGGAGCAATTTTTGTGGAGAGCGGCGCGCGCTGTCTCATTTGTCTCCTCCGCAAGGTTACCAAGGTGCATACAGCGCTCCAAGCGGCATCGGCGCGCTTTGGGGACCGGTTTCGGCGGCCGCTTTTCACACCTCGCCATTCTAGCCACCCTAGCGTCGACATGACCGCGAGGTAGCGCTGACAGCACTAGAACTTGGCAGGCTTTTGACCATTTTGATCCAGGTTCGATAGCAGATACATAATCAATATTACAGATAATCATTCCTACCTCATATGCGTTTTAGGTCGCAAATCGCTACTATGGGGACAATAGCTACTTGTTGACGCAAAAATCTTGACATGAGTAAATTATGATGTCAGTGCTCTTTTAATAATGTTGCTCAGTTGGTCCTGAGAAAGCTTTACTGGAGACGATTTCATGCAACGAAGATTTCTTCAATGTTTTCTAAATGCCACTTGTACAAAAACGATGCTGCTGTGTTGCCTAAAGCCGAAAAAGGTCAGGTGTTCTTATCAAAACATTGTCATTTGCTACCAAAGATTATTATTAGGGTGTAAAGCTTCAAACTAAACTCTCACGCCCACTCATGCACTTTGTGCAGAGGATTGGGAGGCGAAGACCATCTTCTGTTTCTTTTCAGCCTATCTATCAATCATGCCCAGGACTCCCTCCTACAGTTGACTGTCGGAAGGAGCATTGGCACTTTGCACTGCCTTTTGCATCGGAAGCATTAAAAAACTTTCTGCAACACACTTGGTTCTGCTATGCTTTCGTGATTGGCGCACCTTTCGTCCAAAGGCGACGTGGTGCTATAAGGTTATAATCAGATGTCATGGTGACGTAGAACATTCGGCGATATAGGATGTCCTTATGGCATGTTAAGACGACGTAATTCCGTCACTACTTTGGCATCTCTCTAATTGACGCCACCGAGGAAAACGCTCACTTTTTGAGTTATATGAGTTATCTAAGGTTGTCGCCCTGATATAATGAAGATTAGCGCATTGATCGAAGGAAAAGAATAAGGAGTTGGCATACATCGCAGAGCGCATAAGATGACGGAAATAATCGGTAACGAACCTGTGGCTTTGGAGTCTGCCACCATATTATTTTGTGATGGTAATTCACTTGTGTTAGTGTGTGTGTCTGGGGGAAGGGGGGGACTGTCACGAAAAACTATTTTATTGGCAGGTAGCTTTGTTTGTTTCCATGACCTGGCATCACTGAAAAAAAAGTTTTCTGTCATCATTACCTGTATAACTTTAGAATAGAAAACACTATGCAACGTTTCAATAGTTTACATAATTTCATTCAGTAGGCCCGCAGAAGCATCATGAATGACCATAGATGCGCGTGACGCTTATTTAGACTAGTCGATATTGTGCAGCGTAAACACTGCCTGACGATAAAATAATTACCTTGCTAATCATGGTGGCTTCCTTCAGCAGGCTTTCTACACTGGCGATATATATTGCATCATCAGCACAAGGTGGCTTCAGAATTCTCGCGTGCTTCAGACCTCCGGTTGCTATGCAATTCATCATGACTTCAATTGCATTTTCGAACACTGCAATAAATATGCATTGAGAAGCCTCATCACTGTATAGCATTTGCCATACGATTAACATTGTCACAATCGCCTTTTAAAATCTTTTGACATAGCGTTTTTTTTTCATTCAGATCAAATGGTGTTCACTGCAAGTTGGTGCCTCTACGGAGGCAGCGCTTCTTTCTGGCTCACCACACGCCACAAAAATTGAGAAAAATTAAAACAGCACATGGCATGTCACTAGGTGCAACACCATATGTGCAAGTAGTCTAATCCCTCATTGTGGAGAGCACTGCTGGTTTGTTTACGTCAGAACACCACATATAGGTCACACAATGTATCCAAAGAGACCGTAGAGTATGCAATGACATCAGTATTCAGAGATTTTCAATAGTAATAGCAATGTCTGTCACATTTAAGAGAACGCTCATGAGGTATTGTAACAAAGCAGGACAAATTAGGCAAGATGCTAACACGAGAAGCGCTATCGAGTGCATTCAAGTTTCACTCACCTCTGGATAACTTGACTAGAAAATTTCTGGCGAGAACATAACACTGATTCGCTCGGCAGCCACCAAGAAACATATATTTACCGGCAATATTCGGGTGACTTCTCAGTCTCCCATGCATAGCGCTGGTTTAAGCTTCTTATATGCAACCATCCTGTACAAAAAGTGTATGTCAAGGAAGAACGACACTTACAAGTAGACTTGTCAGTTTCCACGGTCCGATCAGGGGTCTTCGATGTGCATCCAACGCTGTAAGATGCACTGGTCTTGCAATAATGAGCGGTGTCGCCCGAGTGATCGTTCTCACCAGCGAATGCATAGGTCAGTTGCCCCAAAGGGCTGTCGCACAGTCCGGTAGCATTTCCTCGCAGGACAGACTGAAGAGTGGTAATGACACATAATTGATTGCCCAAAACACGGACGAAGAGTTGCGATGTACTACGAATGACTTGCAAGCAGATGACGTCATGCGGTGCTGACTGCCATGCCCTACTTGTGGCCATGACGCACGCGTAGATAATGCCTCCACTCTCGATCATTGCGCTCGTTGTGTGACCGCCTGGGAACTGCAGCGCCGATTCCAAGCGCTCATGAAGAACAAACTTCCCAGTCAAAGCATCATTCGCAGGAGCCACATGATACTCTCTCCATGGTGTGAGGAGATTACGCTCTGCCAAGCAGCAATAAAACCAGGCCAAGCAGAACGCTCGGCTCTCGTCCACTGAAATAGCTCTTAGGGCTCCTAGAATCAGGTTGATGGTCTGCATCCGCGGCATGCCTCTCAGATCCGGCAGCCACCAGATTTCCGTTTCGCCAAGGGACTGTAGCGATTCGAGCGACAGTTCACACAACGTGATACGGAGTTCATCTAAGTCGGGCTCTGACATTATGAACAACGAGTAAGGGTAACACGCAGTATGAACTGATGAAGAGTAACACGCAGAGGGTTAGAAGGATGTGTGTTGGTTGCAGAAAATACCAGAGGAAGTAAAAAAAGCGTCAAAAAGAAAATGTTTGTAGGAATATTTGTGGATAGACATGTGAGGGGAAAATAGAAGCGAGAGAGTAAGCGAGTGGACACGGCGAGATGGGATATCAAGGAACTCTGTTTGGGTTCTTGTTACTTTACACAAGCCATATCAAAAAAGATGAGCGAGAAATGCTGGACTTTTCTCGCCAACTTTGTGTTCTCTACCTTCACGGCCACCAATGACATTGATAGTACGCCCCACAACCATCACGAAAGTCAGTAGAAATACCTTCGTGACGTTCCACGTAGAGCCGTTGCCCACAGGTGAGTCAGGTTTCCAATATGTACCCAGGAATGTTCAGATAGGAATTTATAAGTTAACAAAGCAGACTTTTCGCAAAAAAAGAAAAGGGAAGCAAGGGGTGCAGTGCCAGCTTTTTTTTTTTTCTGCATTGGGGTGGGGGGGGAGGGACGCCCACGACACTTGAGTTTATTAGAGGGTGTAGAAGGAGTTAGGAAGAGGACAACCTATCCGTTGTTAAAAGGGTGGATCGGCGGAAATTTTGAGTCAGTCGCATGCTTGGACTGAAAACCAGCGATTACGTGGAGTATCGGTAAGCAAGCAGGACCGTGGCCATCTTGGCTGCACGCATGACGCCTTAAGAATGCGTGGTTTCTGCCAGATAGTTTATGCTGGTTCAGAGCAGCACGAAGTCTTTGTGTGGCTTCTGTTACTGTGAGGGCCAACTACATAGAACCTGCCTCACTAAACAGCATGACGAGTTCGTTGCCATTGTCAGCCTGAAGACCGGATGTCTCTCAGCAAGTCTGGTGGTGGCAATGAGTCAGGTGATGACAAACGCGCTTATTTTTGCAGCCCTTGAGTCAGCTGGGTGCAGGGTCTTCAGAAAGAAAATGCGGGGAACCAAAGAAGAGGGAAGCCTAGGTAGGAGCTGGAGGCAGTCGCAGACTATGCTGTGTGGGCCCACAAACTTGCCTGCTAAGCCCTTTTGCGCTCTCTCAAATTCTTGCCCCTCTGTGATTCACGGATGATCGCCAATCAGTACAGCACTCCTTACTTGGACGTCAACAGAAAACAACAACATCCATAGGCAAAACTAGAACCGCGGCCGGTGTGGTGGTCCACAGACCTGCTGGAACGTTGTTGTAAATAAACCTCCAAGACCCGAATTTTCATTTTGGTGTCTGATTATATTTACGTTTGTGTTATTAAAAGTAGTAATATAGACACTGGGAGAATACAGACCACAATAGCTTTTTTTTAATTTTTTGCATTTCACTTTTCACTAGCAAGGTGCTATTGCTGAATATCATGGTGTAAGAACATATTGCTACTGATTTCTTTGAGTTGTCAACCTTGTAATTAGTGTATTTTGTTCATGTAAGTGTACACCACTCCTGCAATAGGCCTGTATTGTGCTGCAGTATTTGAAAATTAATAAACAAATAAATAAAATACGTTCACATCAATATCATATTCTCTTCAACATCTGTTAGCGATGCCTTGATCCAAAATAGAAAGCCTGCCTGCAACTCTCCTAATGAATTTCGAAGAGTTGTGGGTATCGGGCTTGCTGCGTGCCGTAAGTCGATGAGCAGGCGACGTAGACTTCAGGTTAAAACAAAAAGCAATGGTTTCACTAAACGTGGCATATGGCAGGGTTGGCCCAGCGACAAGAAACAGGTATAAGCGGCGACCATCGTTCTCAGGCGGCAGAAATCCGCCACTGCGGATGCAGCGTCCATTCTTGCTGGCCGCCAAGGAACATCCTTTCCTGGACCCTGGCAGCACGCAGGCTGACTCTTGAAGAGCGCAGGCTGGCCATGCACACCTCCGATGCGCAACGCGTGGCGTGATCTCTGCATAGTGCGGTGCCCGTGGTTCTTACAGTTTTCACATAAACGAGTGGATTCGCATCCTAACAATAAACCGCGGACTAAAACATTGCTCTTATATGCCCTGTAGAGTAACTGTGGTTCAAGCATTTATTCATATCACTGTCACATTGAACACGCGCAGCTATGCTTTAATGGTTTCTTGCGTAAATGGAGGCTGCAATACGCAAGGAATTCCTTTCTGGTGCAGCGACTATTCTCTTTTAGTAGAGTGATGATAGTCATCGGTCGGATCATTTGCACGCCAAAACCACGCTTCGATTATGAGGAACGCCAGAGGAGAGTGTTAGTTTTTACCACCCGGGGTCGTTTAACATGCACTTACACCAAACACAGGCGTGCTCTTTGCGTTTCACCCCCATCGAAATGCTGCCGCTGCGGCGAGAAAACATGAGCACGCTAGCAAATCTTTTCTTTTTTTTTTTTCAAAATTTGTCTCTGCATGGATTGCTGCCTCGATCAAATAAAACGACTAGAGTGCGTGAGGTGAACTTGAGTGAGTTTTGAGGGCTGTCTGACCAATTCCCTTTGAAGGCATTCACAACCTGCCCAAGATGATTTCATGTTAGCGAACCCTTAAAACTGGCACACTTTTTGTCTGAAGTAAGAAATTTCCTTAGCGTTTCGAACGGCACCGCGCCATCTGTTAGTTCGTGGAAGAGTTAGCAGTGAACAGCCTAACATATACTTTCGTCATCTTTGGCTGCTTAGGTGTGTGCAGTGTCGACTCCTGAATATTCTTACGACATGATCACTATGTGGTCAAGGCGCAAAGAGGGTGTTCAGGTCTATTGAGGCAATGTTTACAAACGCATTCAGCCTCCCACTATTTCTTTCTGGTCAAGCCAAGGTACGCCCAGTGTTCGCGTGTTCGTTGAATCTGCCTAATCAGTTAAGACGACAGTTGAGAAGCATGAAACCTAACCGTGCAAACCTGATGGTTTTCAGCCTCGTGATTTTAGTTGGTTAGAAGAAGGGGGTCAGTGTGGTGAAGTGAGACGGCTGAAGTTTCGGCGATATTTTGCGAAAGACAGCTCAAGGGCACACTGAGCTTAAACCACACCATATAGGGAAACGCATGCGCTACCCATGATTTTATTCTGGCTGAAGCACCAGGAAGAGAAAGTGAGCGTGAGGAGGGGGAAAGACGCTATTCCCGTAAACCTAACAAGAAGTATGTCTCAGTGTCTGCGAACGAATAAAGAAAAGAGAATAAAGACAAGAACAGTCGAAAAGAACAAGTCAGAATAGGAATCAAGTGTTGAGAACTGGGAGAGTGCCCTCTACCGCCGGTAGCCCGGTCCAGTGTCCGGAAAGAATGAAGAACATCCTTGCCACTTGTGTCACAATTTAGTCAAGTGCAACTTTAAGAAATTGTGGACAGCCCCGCCACGGTGGTCTAGCGGCTAAAGTAGTCGGCTACTGACCCGCAGGTCGTGGGATCAAATCCCAGCTGCAGCGGCTGCATTTCCGATGGGGGCGGAAATGTTGTAGGCCCGTGTGTTCAGATTTGGGTACTCGAAAAAGAACCCCAGGTGGTCGAAATTTCTGGAGCCCTCTACTACGGCATCTCTCATAATCATATGGTGGTTTTGGGACGTTAAACCTCACATATCAATCATGAAATTATGGACACTCGTAAACTGTGCGACAAAAGAAGGGAACACCACGGAACTTGCAAATGCGCTGCGCTTCGGTGTGATTTACTGGGCAACAGTTAATGCAGAACTGTCCGTTTATCTATTGCGAACACCTTATCGGCTCCTATATTGAATTGCTCCGACGGGAACGCTCTTTATTGTGGTCATCAAGTGAATGTAAACCGATATTTTGACCCTAGCTAGGGGAATGCCGATCTTGATCAAACAGGTTAGACGTTGTTTCACAACGAAAGAAAAAAAAGCAACCCATGCAAATGAATACGGTATATACCGTGATATATAACATGCAAGAAACGGATGGTCCTCGTGTAAACAGTGCGCTGGGTCTCCGATTAACAGAAAAAAATGGAAAAAGGAATCGACGTTAGCTGTCAGGCCCATAGCAGGCTAGGGGGAGTAGGACTAGAGGCCCTAGACCTCTCGGTGTCTGGATGGAGGGGGTGTTTTACCAAGGAAAGGTAATTGAAGAAAGTCGGTGTTTTTCAAAGTTTTAAACAAGTGCCCCCCCCCCCCACCCCGAAAAAAAAAACTCCTGGCTACGGGCCTGCTAGCTGTGTATAGTTACCACATTGCGCCAATGCGATGCCGAATAATGCAATATGTACACAAAAAGGTTTTATTTACGAGAAATATTTGCAGAATAAGGTTGGGAATAAACAATGTCAGTTACACTGATGAACATTGCTGACACCTGGATTCGACAAGTTATAATAATTACTTGCATAGAAACCTGACAGACAAACACCATTCACTGTTAAATTTTGGTACGAAGAGCAGCGTGAAGAGCTAATTCCATAATGGTAGTAGCCACAAATTCATTCCTAAGGAACACTCGTGGCACAAGTATCCCGTGCAAAAAAAAACAAAAAAAAACAGTCTGCGGCAGGTATGCTTCAAATTCACTGGCTTGCGATCGCCACAATAAGAGCAGAGTCGAGATCAGCGTAAGTCCCACAGAGGGCCTTATCAGCGTTACCGAAAACAGATTTCAGGAGGTACGAATAGGAGGCGCCTTCCGCGGCGTGGTAGGCGACGAAGGGCAGTCCGGGCCACACGCAAAAGCACACTGGCAGGTACTCCGGCGGACCGCGGGCCTCGCTTGCCATCAGAATTGCCACAGAATAGCAGGATCCGGTGTCGACAACGCCGATTTCCGCGCAACGACCGCTTAACTTCACAGCTTCCTCCAGACGTTCACCGAAAGCGCTGACATCCGACACGGCTTCGCTGGTGTTCAGGCGATAGAGGACCCATGGTGCGAACACTCCTCGCGGCACGAGCCAAGCATACAGCTTGGCCATGCAACACAGGCGCTCTTGTTTCCCTTCGATGGTCACGACGCTGGCGTAAATGATTTCGACGGCTTGTAGCAAAGTATGCCCTTTGAGTGGCATCAGCCAGGGAAGCCCTGCGAAATCAAGCGTGTGCAGTTCTTCGAAACGCAGGAGGTAGAAGATGGAACAGAGACTGCGTATCTCCTCGGCCGACATAGCTGAACTGCGCACCAGTGTGAACTGCCTTGGACGCCGGCCGAACTGGACTGCCTTCGCAATGCGTCGCGAGTGAAAGAACTTCTTCTCGACACGGCCGGGCTAGACTGCACTTGCGCGCTCAAGAAGCGAGCGCCCAGCGGCAGCCTAGTTCCGCCGTGGTACAGAAAGGTGGTAGTGGGGCGGGGGAGGTTATAAGAAGAAGAAGAAAAAGACACCTAACTTCTGTAAGGCGACACGGTGCAGTTCCTGTAATGGTTAGAAGAAGACTGCAGCCCAGTAGGGAGAGTGGCACAGGGCCTCCACAGAAAGGGAAGAATCTCCGCCACACCTTTTGCACCCTCTCGTCGCTCCGCCCTATTGTGCCCGCATGTAGCACCAGAGCTTTAGGTTCGACACGTTGCCAGCTAATACCGATGACCTCTCCGCTGTTTTCACTCTCTCCTGAAAGCAACGCCTTTTATGCGCGTAGAAACCTGGTGCACGCGTGAGCAGTGCATAATCGTTTTTTTTTTTTTTTTTTTACAGTTTACAAGATGCCATCGGCCGCGCAAAAAAGTGCACTTTCTGTTCTGTGACATTCTAGGTAAGGTCGTCTCGCGCAGTTTTGATACTAACGAACATATTTTCTTTGTGGACTCGAAAAGTTATTTTACGCTCGTATCCTAAGGTTTTGTAAATAATTTTGAATTGGTAAAAAAAAAAGAAGCGGCAGGCCCGCGTCGAAGGTGCAGCACAGTCTCAGTGAAATCTACAAGAGTGGCCTTTCAGAGCCTTTTGTAAATCTCATTAGGTAACTGATGGAAGCACAGTTACCAAGTACCCACTACGGCACTAATAATTATAGTTTATGGGTGGTAGGCCGGCATTCGCCTAAACAACTCCTTTCTATTCGGTGCCACAAAGACAATATCTTATTTAAATTATCTACGTACACTCAAAATAGCAGGCTATGTGAGAAGTAGCTGGTGTACCATGTATACGATGCGCATACAAGGAAACTGCTAAAAAGCCTCAATTTTACTCCATGCGGAACATTTACTCGTGCACCATGTGTACAAGATACAAACATATTATATAGTGATATTATATTCCTTCCCTTAGCGGAATTCAAAACTACAACACTCCAGTATGCTACGCGTAACCATGAACTCTGGCAAGTACCCTTTTCTAGAAACAAATACGCTGATGAAAGTGTTCGATATACCCTTCCTGTGTTGTTACATATATATTTTAACAAGGAATTGATAGCACTAACATCCCAAAAAAAGAATACATGCAATTGATTGGCAATAAAACTAACACTTCACAGATGTGTAGCGGCTACCACTGTGATCAGAGGACCGACAAATAATGGCGTAGACGGTGCCACCATGCTTCACAATAAGTGTGATTTATGGCTAAGCGGATACCTCACATGCATTTGTTCTAAGACATTCCGCTCGAAATTCGCATTAGGCACTGTCGCCAACGTCAGTGTTTTTTTTTTTTTTGCAGTAATGACAATAGTGATTGCAGCGATAAATATCGTGCTGTTACAATTCTGTGAGGTAGTAATTGGCGAACAGAACAGAATACTTCGTGCGAGTAATATAAAAAGATTTAGTACTTTCTTAAATCGTTTTTACTAAAGGTATACATGTCCGCTTTACTTAAAGCATCTAGAAATGATCCAGAGAGAAAAAAAGTAAATGTTCTCTTCCATATTGCTTCCTTGTCTAGCCGTATCCGATGCCGCATCACTTGGTTTCAGCCGAGACGAGTGTAAGCTTTCCTCCGTTTTGCGGACTGCCGTGCCGTTAATTCGAATGAGAAAACCAGCCTCACTTTCAATGAAGAGCACCGTAAACCTTCGAGGAAGTATTATGGATGAAAAAAAACAGTGTTCCTTGAACGTAAGCTTCGGTATCCACCAAGACTTGGTCACTTTCAAGTTGGTGGCTTTCATACCCTACTCGGTAAGTTGAACGTTAATCGCTCTCAATCTTAAGTACGATAATACGAGGAGCAGACGTGTGTTGAACGATTTTTCAGCCACCACAGCTTAAGATATTTTTAAAATGTAATCTGACGCAACGTAGTTACCTTTATAAGTAGGAGTAAAAAGTAATTCCTGCTATCTACTGATCGGGTGGCTACAGAAGCTCGCCTAGTAGGTGATTTCGTACTCGCATACTGACAAATTCAAGCATGAAATGAGGCTCCACGCTTATTGAGCAGCCATGAGACACTCAACGGATGAAGTAAAACGCGTTGCCACGCACAAGCAACCCCCCCCCCCCCGCACACACGCACACACAAATTGTTAAGAGCAGCTGTCCTAGCAGAGAAAATTTCTTGACAGTGAAGGGAAGGCTATGTACCTTGTGGGCATGTGTCACCGCTAAAGAACATTAAGTCCGTGTTTTTTGTGAAATTTATATAAAAACGTTACTTTCTTTTCTTCGCGTTGCTATTGATAAAGAGCCGTAGTACGCGCCAAGGAGATATCGATTTTTTTTTTCAATTAACACAGATTAGTTTCGCGTTTTTTTTTTCGCATGTTGAAACGTCGCACGTTTAGCGTTCACGTAGTCAAAAGGTCGTCTTCGTCTTTACAAGAGTGCTCGTCTTCCTCCTGCTATAGAGCTTTTTACTGAAGGCTTCCTGGGCGCTGCCTTAACATGCGTGCCCCCGCGGAAAATGCATGGCTGCAGCTTTGAAGTCAGTTTTTGTACTCCGGTGCAAACGCCCAGAAAAGAAGGTATCCTCTTTTCTGGTAAATACGTCTATTCCGACGACTCGCCGAAAGAGCTAGTGACGAATTTCACTCAGAAGTGGTTGTCTGAGCTGACGTAGCGAATCGCGTACATTGTTGCTATTGAAGACGGCCGTCATTCGAAGCGCGAGCCAAACCAAACTGCTTGGTAAAAGAGTACATGCGCAGTAGCATTGGCCATGTGGCTAAGCGAGATTCCAGCCTGCAGCTACCATTTGAACGGGTGTGTTGATCTATGCTACATTCCAGCCGAAACGATGTCCACTATGGTGTGCCGTTCCCGAGGATGATTCGGGACGGCTGTTTGCGCCACAGTGACACGCGCCGCAGTGACGAGTGCCCAGGGGAAGCGTGACTAATGGGTCTCGCAGCTCTATGCAACGTGGCTGTTCTCGGAGCTGACCCTGAAGTCCATCAGAAACCTCGTGGAGGCTTGACTTTCCCTAAAACGCCAGTACAAATGTTCAACGCGAGGGGAGAGCTGGTTTCAAGATTGGTGACACAGCAGCTCTGACTCATTGACGCCTCTCGTATGACCACCCCTACCTTTTGTGAATCAGCCGAGACGAGCAGACTGAAGGAGGGACAAATGCGGAGGATGTCAGAGAAGACGGACAGCACAGGCACAAGAATGCAGGTGAGCGAATTTCTGTTCCGATTGAAGTTTCCTCATTGGTAATAAATCAGCTTTCCCAAGTTTCAGCATCGAAGTTATGACTTGACCAGCAACGGCTAATCTTGGTCAGAACACAAGAACTTACACGCTACACCCACTTAGCATTCACAGGGCCTGTCAAATGATCCGACAGGGCCCTCCAAATGATGACGTAGATCTGGAAACTTGTTGCTGTCGATATTAGAAAAATTCGTATATTCGAGCCACTTCAGCAGGGCTGAAAGGACGGCGAAAGCCAGTGGTGCCTTGAAATAGGAACCCAACCACGTGGTACTGCCTTGAATTAGTGGCAACGCTATCATTTGCACAGGTGAACCTATGTTCTTCGAAAGAGCGTTGGAGGGTGGGTGGGTGAAAAATAAAGCTGGCGTACGTTTAGTTTATTGAACCTCAGGAACTCTCGAACTCCGTAGGCCGCTATAAATCATTACCAGTAATTTCATGGACGTCTGAATTGTTATCTTATTATTACTAGTATGGTCGCACTAGCATGAAAACCTAAGAGCAAAATGTGCTGTGTTGGTGGCTGCCAATACTAATAAAGATAGCTTAATATCAATATTTTTATACGCAACGCACCATTGTTTATGGCAAAAGGAACTGGAAAACCGTTGTGCATGCAATAGTCAACCCCAAGAAAATTGTGGAGCGCCATCTTTTTTTTTCTTTATTTCCTTTCGCGCAAAGTTAAGGTAGGGATCGGCCCGTCTGCATTGAATGACGAAGCCCGTGGAGCAGGTGGTCAAGGCAGCTTTTCCATTCCTCACTAAATTAAGCATCAAGAACACTTTTTGTGGCTGGTCGCGCATTTTAGCACACTGTAGCTTAATTAAATGTACTTCCGCAATTTTGGCTAAGCTTGTACAAAAACAAGCAATTTTCATCAATTTTGTGCAGCTGTTGCATACATGTACCTTTTAATATTCGGCGATAGATGTAACTTTCATAGACAAGAGAGCAGACTGGGTCAGGGAACGAACCGGTGTTACGGAAATCATAGTTGAAATCAAGAAAGATTGGACATGGACAAGGCACGTAGGCACGATAACCGTTGGTCATTAAGGGTAACTGACTGTATTTCCAGAGATGGGAAGCAGATGAGGGGGAAGAAAAACTTAGGTGTGCAGATAAGATTCAGAAGTTTGCGGCTATGAAGTGACAGCAGCAAACCAAGACCGGGTTGATTAGAGGATCATGGAAGATGCTTTTCTCCTCCAGTGGGCATATTCAGGCTGATGATTCCGTATTTGTAAACAGGCGCAGGCACCTCGCTATGTCAGTGGTGCCTACGCTTGTTTAAAAACATGGAACAGGTGACTATATTACGAACGGGTTTGAGTGCTGCCAGATTGAGCTGTTAACCTTAAAAATGTTAGGGCACACGCATGCCGCTGAGTTGGCGCATACGGTGTTTCGTAAGTTTAAGGTCAAAACAAGGTGTCTGGACTGTCGTACTCTCAGGTCTCATAGACACAAGAGAGTATTAGCAAGCTACGCAAACAGGTTACGAAAATACGACACAGTTCCTTTCCGTATGCGCGTATACATTGGTCACACATGCGCACTCGTTAGCCGGTTCCGTTTTGCCGTCTTTCCGTAATCTGTTTCCGTAGCTTTAGCTCGCATGAGTACCTTGCGCTCGTGCTCTTACCAAGACGCTGCAGTTACAGCAACGTGTTTACCTTGACAGGGATCCGCCGTTCGCGTCGCTGAGCCTCTGCCGTGGCACCTTATTTAGTGTGACTGCCAAGCGAAGCAATCACTCCTTTTACATCACGAATGGTTGGCAAAGTCGAGACAATGGACATTTTTACAAAATTCTTTATGGTGGCTTTACCTTAGGTTTTTTTTTTCACACAAAACCTTTCGTTCACAGAGTGCTTTTCTGCCTCATTGTGTTTTTGCCTTTTCCCTTTTCCTCACGAACGACAGGCTCTACGTCGTTCACCACGCGATGGCTGAGATTACGTACCAAGCGGGACAACCCTATTGTAATAATTCGGGGAAAAGGCGTTTTGTTGAAATTATGTTTGAAGAAAAAGGAAAAGGCACTATCTTCTGCAGCTCTCGCGAGAGCATGGCTCAGCGCCTTAACGTTTTGTTGTACTCACGTGCCTTCGCTAGAATTGAGAGAGGTAAAAGCAAAATGAGCGAGAAAAGAAGACTGTGAACAAGAGTTTTTGGTTGCAAAACAAACCTTAAAGGAAAGTCACCTAGCAAATTTTTTGCAAATTGTGCATTAACCATGTGTGCAAATCTTCAAGCTGGCTTTCCTGCAAGGTCAATTTGCAACCAAAAACTGTTGTTCCCAGACTGCTTTTTTTCAGTCATTGTGATTCCGCCTTTCCCCACTCCCTTAATAGGAACGACAGGTGTCTTGCTGCTGTGCGATCTGAGGGTTCGTTCCAGGTGGGTAAACCACACAGTCATTGTTGGGGGCAAAAGTCGTTTTTTTTTTTTCGCACTCGCGTTCTTTCACTTGAATAGGAGGGGTGAAATCACAGTGCGCCAGAAAAGCAGTCTGGACATGACTTTTTTTTTGTTCCTTTGGCTAGAAAAACAATCTTACAAGAAAGCTGCCGTGCAATTTTCCGCAAATGATAAATAATTCAGCCTAGTGCCTTTGCGATCAGCCTGAAAAACAGTCAAAATAGAGAAACAGAATTTAATGAAGTTGTTTGACGAATCACCGTGGGTGTATGCGTGCTGTAGAGTAAACCTAAAGTCAAATGTGAGCAGCATTGTGGCATTTAAAGATCGGACAATATTAGGGCTTGTCTACAAGATTGAACAGTCCTAAGTATCTCCGCCCGAACCCTTGAAAATAGTGTGCGCACGGACAAGCATGCACAATACCCACAGCTTTACGTGCATAAGAGATTGGCTCCGGGCAAGTGCTCGAAAAAAAGTACCTGCCGAAAAAAATTTGCACCGCCAACCACAGCTATCGTAGTGCTACTTTCATCCAACACTTTCCAAGCAAGTCAAGAATGCGCAAAAATATTTATTTGCCACAAATATTCACGCACTTGTTGTGACGGGAGCAACATTCTGAATTTTATTTCTGGAACATATTGATTTCTTGAACACAATATATCTGGAAGCATTTGGAATGTCAAAATATCCCAAATTCTTTCACTAGTCTAAAAGAACAAGTGTTTCATCAGTATTGACATTCATTATGAAACATGTAGCAATGCAATTATCGCTTTAAAGTACGAAGGAGAAGTAATTAAGCATGTGAATTGTTATTGAACACAAAGTAACATCAGCAACATATATTTAAAATAGCAGAACTTGTAGCAGGAATGAAACAAAATCATTATTGACGCAACGCAAGTTACAGAAGTAGTCACAGTCACATGTACTTATTTACAAAGCAGCAGTTTATAATCGGTACGAGTTGAGTATGTTATGTTCAAATGAAATAAATGAGCTGGACACATAAATGGGCAGTTCTTGCAGCACGAATGAAGTAAAAATGTGACAAAGTAATAAAGAAGTGATTCCCATATCAAAGTGGCAGTTGGTAATCAGAACAATTTCAAACAAATATTTGCGCTCCTATCACCGAAACAGTGCAAGTCAGACACGAAGGTTTATTCTAAATCAACGTATACGACAATTTCACACTTGATGTGTATTCGTCAGACAATATTGAGCAGAGCATAACAAAAGAATGTCCTGAACTTTACGTGTAAACATGCCAATTACATATGACTGATTCCAAGCTTGGCTTCAGCGAAATGGATGATATCGTGTTGAAGATATATTCTATACATGAATGTGCTAAACATAAAAGTTATGAGAGTATTCCAAAATACATCTACAAAAGTGTGCCTTGTAGAACGAACGCAGGTCAGTAAGAAGAACACCGTGCAAATTCGAGTGCAATATGGAAAAGTACAAATGCGGCAGCATGGTAGCATCACGCTAGTTGCCTCCTGCGTTATTTTTTTTTCTCGTCCCGTGTCCATGTTTAAAAGATCGCTTTTGAAGATCAATCAGCACTTACTATAGTCCGCTCCATACATCAGGTGCAACGCTGTGGTATTTTTACAGCAAATTTGCTCAGCAGATCACTTTACTCAACGCGTTTCGTGCATGGATTTTGTCGTTGTAAACATGGCCCCGCCGAGAGCGCTGGCGGAACTAATATCATGGAAAAAAAAACACATTACGGGTAACGAAATTATTTGACTATTTCTTGGTGTGAGCGCCTCTATACTGAAAAAGGTCTCACTATTTTTCATAGTGCTGCACCTGATGTATGAAATCACCAACCTTATACAGCAGTAGCAAGATGATTCAGTTGACCTCTCCATGGTCCGGGCATGTCAGTGACGTGGATCTGGATAACAGGCCGAACGAGCTGAAGCGAGACTTGGGTAGAAGCCGTAAAAACACCTCTCCAAGCCTCCGACGATAGATTCAAACAGAGTCTGGTTGGTCGTATCTGAACCAGCCATGTCCTGGACGTGGATAGCCACAAAGGGTAAGCCTAGCCACACGTGGATGCTTATTGGTATGTGCGTGGAAGGTGAGCGAGCTCCTTGCGTCGTCATAATAGTCACACACCAGGCATCTTCCGATTCGGAAAGCCACTCTGCCGATCTTCTGTCGGTCGACCGCACCTTCCGCACCAGCTGGCGTGCAATCTGGGGCGCGTCCAACACTGATCGGATCCGGTGAACGCCGTACAGGGCCCACGGTGTTTGTAGGCTTCTCCGTAAAATCCACGAGTAGAACATGGCCATGCTTTGAACACGTTCGTGCTCACGCTCGATGTCCTTGATGCATCCGTAGAGGGGGTCTTCATAGAGTTCTAGAATCGATGGATTCAGAAACGGGTAGAAGTCGGCCTCCATTGCTGCAATATGTTCTGGTGGGAGGTCGTGGCAGATACTGCACATCCGCTGAATGTCGACGTCTGCCATGACGGATATCTGCTGTGTATGCCGTGGAACGGAACTTCAGGCGCTGCGACTTCTTGCAGTATTCGTCTTGATGGCACCAAAGTTATGTGCACGGCGCAGTGTCTGTCTTGTTGACGGCAGGAATGGCAAGATCTCTTGTGGCAAGCAAACACGAAGCTCAAGTTGTAACACCCGATGTGCAAGACACAGATGAAGTGAACTTCAGTGTGGCACGTACAAAATCTAAAACGATTTGCAGAGCTTTCTTGAGTAAGTACTCTCGTTCACAGACTGCAGGTGTCACTTCTCCTTTTGCCACATTGAGTTCTAGTTCACCGACCTCCCCCAAACGACAGGGAACTGGTTTATCACGCCAGCACTGAGGGTTATAATCAGGTGTGAAAATCCCATAACTTGGGGAAAGCATTTGGGGTCTTTGCCTACATTCACTTCAGAGAAAGGGAAGTGACAAGAATGATGTTTTTGAGGTACAGCCTTGCCAGTATAAGCAGCAATATGGGGTCCCAGAGCATATTTCTGTAGAAGTCACACTTTTTCTCTTTTTTGAGAGAGAGGGGGAGGGAACGCTGCGTTAGCAAGGTGCGCAAAATAGTTGAGCTCTTCCACGTGTTCCGCGAATCTTCTCCCTTTCTTACAATGAGAGGAAAAAGACGACAGGGACACCGAGGCACGTCCGGCTTCTAGGGACCGGTCAGCGCTGCCTTTTTTTCTTTTGTTCCCTCCTGTGGGTTGCCCTTATTTTCACTCATAGCGAGTCACTGCAGACACCTTGCAAAACTGTTACTGCGCAGGCCCAAGCAAGTGTGATTTTCCAAGACACACCGTCAGTCGTGCATCATAACACACTTTTTCCCGTAGGAAATTATTATCTACCTTCCTTTCTTTCAGTTATCCATGTACTCCGTAAAGCAACAGTGAGGCTTGGTGTTCCTGAGATAAATCTCTTGGAAGCATATATGACTGCTTATTAAAGGAGGAGATAAAAAAGGCAGCGCTTGTTTCAGGCCACCGAATGTCATGTGCAGTGCGCGATAATTGTTCGTTAAGTGAGGACACCTCATTGGATACATTCGCGGGGAAAAGGATATTGAAAGTAGGTTGAGAGTGAAAAACAGAAAATAAGGTAACATAGAAACTATAAGAGAACAAAAAGACGAAAGGAAATGGGGGTGGGGAGGCGGAGAAAAAAAAGAGTGAAGGTGAAAGTTAAAAAAATAACTTCTGTGATGGCAACCACCCGATCCAAGATGGCCAGCGGCTTGCATAGGTCTCTAGTTCAGGTTGGCGTCCCGAAGAATGCCGAGTAGGGCCACAAAGGCAGCGCGGTGATGGTCCGAGCAGTCGGTAGGATATCAGGTATTTTCGAGAATCCCACATGGCAGGCTGAGGAGAAGGAGACGGTAGTTCATCACGAGCCACTTGCGCGCATCGCTGATAGCAGGACACTCACGATAACCTAATCCTACGCAGAACTGTTTTTAAGGGGCTATTCAACCAGACATTTTGTGCGCTGGTACATGCCTTTGTATATGCGCAAACAAAACTTGAAAAAAAAATGGGAAAGAGGCGGTAGGGCTGTCACCCCCACCCCACCCCTCTCTCCTTCCTGGCTATGCCATGCACCTGAAAAAAAAAAAGCTGTTGAAGCCATGCGATTACAGGAATTGTTGGCTTCCAGGCGGCTCCAATCAAAGGTTTTCGCCGACTAGGCTCGTGCAGTTTATAGAGAGTGAAGATAGAATTGTACCTTCAGCAGTCTCCCACTCGTGTTGAGCAAAGTACGGGATTCTGAGCGAGAAAAAAAATCGGCAATTGTCAATTTTAATAATAATGAATGCAGTGAACATTCCATACAGGAGGAAACACTGGAGACAGTATATAAATGCCAATATATTGGCGTACGAATGAGCAAGGGGGCTGATCACCCGATAAAGCTCGAAGAATACGTAACGACTAAAGGTAACAGGTATGCTGCTGTAATGAGCACATGAGAATTCCAGAATCACAATAGCTAAAATGAAGGAAAGAACTTCAAATTCGAGGGTAAACATTTATGTGTTAGACACATAATTGAGTACTAACATGCAATGATGCCCAGAGAAGTATAGGGGATGTTAATAAAAGTAATTGTGATCTAATTATGAGGCGGAAAATCGGAACCAAAGATAGCTTGCCACCGCCAGAATCCACGCCAACGACCTTCGATTAACGAGTTTGAAAGCTCGACCACTTAGCTACGGAGGCGGTGACCCCTCCGTTCACTTTATGGGGCATTTTAAACTTGGGAGTGTCAGCTAGTGCCATCTGTTGGCATTGCGGAGAGCAGGAAGCCGATCATTAATTACTTGCGTACTACGCGAAGGCAGCAAGTCTGTCGGAACAAGACTCTCGTTATGAATGAAAAGGAAAAGCGGATAAGTTCTCTGCCACCCTCAAAGAAATCACTTGCCGTGAGTAGTTCCCCACTAAAAAAAAAAAAACTGTCTCGGCGTCGGCCCGGCGTGTCTCTTCTTCTTTTTTTTCTGTTAAATGTGCCTTGCTCCACTGAATGTCTTTGAAGCTGAAATAAATCATGATTGATTGATTGATTGCATGGTCTATGTTTCAAATCTTACTCGCCCTGTCGCAATGGCTACTCGTAGAACGTCACATAGATATTCGACGGTCGTATAGAGCGTATACATGCCTTCTATTGACATTAGTTTGGTTGCCATTGCTTGACAAGAGTTCAGAAAAGAGCATGAAACGGTGACCTCAGATCATTGCCAGTGTCCACTGCCATTCTTTGTTTTCCCCCTTGGCATGTCACTAACAGAAGAAAGTAGGCAGAGCACAAAAGAACGCAAGGGGTGAACGACTCTGTCCTCGCCTGCGCTGACACTATCTAATGAGATAAAAAGTCATTGTGGCCGCCATCTTTAAGTATCCAGCTGAAAGAACCTGTCTGTGACATCACGTGCAAGGCAGTCGTGAAAGGAGGGGACTCGAAGCGGTGAAGGAATGTATGGTCACGGCCGGGCTAGACTGCACCTGCGTGCAGAGAGTGCGCACCTGCAGTCTAGCCCAGCCGGGGTCTAGTATTCCTTGCCCATTATTTTCAACAAGGCCAGTGTATAAAATCAGACAACAGCCGAACCACACTTTCATGATCTCTTCTCATGCCTAATACACTCGCTCACTCTTTCGTTTCTCCTTTTCGCATCACGTGTCTCTTCACATATGCTGTGAAGCGCGCTGTCTGTAGCGGTGGATTGTAGAAAAGTGTAGCGCAGCGTTGCGTCAAGGATTCAAAGTGCTGCCTCACCTAATACCCAGTTTCAAAAGATGAGATTGATGAAAAATTATGGTAAATATTCAGGGTTTTCAAGCAGCTTTAGAATAAATCTGCCGTCTCACAGGGATTCATGAGGCTTCTCAATACCAACGCTTGCATGCGCTCTTTTCATGTGTGATTTTTCATATATCAAACCTTGCCCTCACCCAAGCTACACCAGAAATCTCTCCCAGTCGCGATACAATAGCCATTTGCCCCCCCCCCCCCTTCAATAGAAAATCCTGCTGACGACCATGTATCAAACTACATTCGAGTCTGTTCGATGCGTCCGAGCGACAGAGTATATATGTCTCAGTGACTTCACCATGCCCGCTTACGTTCTTCCGGCGGATCGTTTGGCATTGGGCCGTGTTTTTTTATCGTTTGTGCCTGGTGTGCCCGAGTCTATGATGCACGTAACTTGTCTCTTAAAATGTGACGCCCGCAGGCAAGTAATATTATGAGCAATATGAGCTCGAACACTTGAGCAAGTGGCAATTAGGATAAAAAATCCAAGATAGGTTTGTGACACGTGGAGGGTTCTGTCGAAAGTGGACGGGTAAAGAGGGGGTGCTCTTCAACTGTCTGTTGCTGCGGCGGCTGCATTTCCGATGGAGGCGGAAAAGTTGTAGGCCCGTGTGCTCAGATTTGGGTGCACGGTAAAGAACCCCAGGTGGTCGAAATTTCCGGAGCCCTCCACTACGGCGTCTCTCATAATCAAATGGTGGTTTTGGGACGTTAAACCCCACATATCAATCAATCAATCTTCAACTGTCTGTTGGCACTCACACTTCGCTAGCATTGCGGGTAAACGGCAGGTTATTGAGGGCAATCAACCGCTAGCGACGATAACACGAAGAAAACCACAAAAAACAAATAAGTGAAAGACGTGCGCCTAAATTCGCATCCAACACCGCCTACATATACTAAAAAAAAAAAGCTGGCCTGTTTATTTTATCCGAATTTCACTATGTGACACTATTGACTAGTATTATGTAAGCTTTTTTATTCAAATCAAATCTGCTTATTGAAGGAATAGCTGCAGTGTCTTAACGTTATTAATTCGTACAGATTTGCTGGCTGGAATGTTCAAAAATTACTTTTTGCATGGCGCAAACTCTATGTAAGTTATGTAATCTATACATGCACGACCCTCATCAGTGGCACACCAGGCACGGGCCTCCCCTCCCCTCGATATTTTTTTCACCGTGACATATAAAGCAAGAATGATCATTTCATGTGGTGCTCCCCCCCCCCCTTCCACTAGGGTGGCTAGTGGAGGGGCACCCTACCTCCACGATAAAAAAAAAAAATCGGCGTCGCCCATCACTCTCCATCAAATGATAACTGGTTGGAAGCAGCTACCTCCCCACCAGAATTTCGTATTTTAGATTTGTGATTATATTATTGTCGCGGAGTCGCCACTCCGGAATAGGAACGACTGCGTAATCCTTCCACCTGTTCAAAACCACGCAACGTAATAGTTATAAAATGGGGGCAACGCTGAGAGTAATAAATTGGGATTAGAATCGGAGCCTTTTCTGAATATATATCTCATTTTTACCTACGGTACCTGTTTTCTACGTATCGCAGGTGTATTATTGTCGTGTAAGGCCACAATTTATATATTGTAAAAGGAGCTACTGATATTCTTTCATTTAGGTCAGTAGATCTTGAAAACTCCAGCCTCGCGGGAACAGTCGCAAAGGACGTGTTTTCAATCTTCCCAAGAGCTACATATGGTGTACTCGGATAGGACATCACTGTGTACTATTTATAATTTACAGAGCTTATCTGGACGCCATCATTTTCTGCTGCGTTCAGTTCCAGCGATGGCAACCTTCTGAATGCACTCGAGAAATATGTCGATGAAGCGATTATTCAGCTAGGTAAGTACACCGTTACTAGCGTTCTGGTGGTATTGGAAGCAATCATTGACATTTCAGGTATACTCCAAGGTAAATTGGTGTGACTTAAGTACAAAATGTGGGGCGTATTTTGTAAAGGCGTTCTTGGAAAGGCAGTTAAAGGCGCTTATTGCATTTTGTTTAGAGAATGTTTATTGACCCTCAGATTTCTGTATTGCGCGCGATAAAGTGAGAGCTAGCGATCGTGTTGACGTTTGGCCCTCACAGATACGCTGGTCAAGTGCGTATTCTAATTTCGTACGCGCCATTTTCCATTAAAGGCCTGATTACACGTTTACCCGTCGCAGCGCCTCGGCGTGCAGTTTTTCCTTGCCTTTTAACGCGGCATCGCGCAATCTTCCTAGAGAGACAGAGAGAGAGAGGAAGGCACCACATCGCGTCGGATTTGAATTTTTTGTGTTCATAGGCGGCAGCACTTACACACCATAAAAAGGTGGGAAGTTCAAGCACGCTCTAGGTGTCTAAATCTCCCCAGGACACTGAAATTTCACTCCGCATGGGAAAGTAAGCTGCTGAAAACTTGCCCAGGACTGCTTGATAATGAGGTGACCACTTTGTCTGAAAGCATTCCAAGTTTTTCTCCCTCAACCGTAGCAAATGATACCGCGGGGCCAAAACTATTTACGACCTAGCGATCCTATGACTTCTCGCTTTTGTCACACCGCACCTGTAGCTTCAACAACGCTAATTTTGTGTCTCGACAGCTGTCTGCTGCCTATTGTGACAGGCTGTCCCACATTTTCAGCAGCCCTTCAAACAAGTTGTGAGAAGGTGCTATTCGCTTCCTCGGGCTACGGGGACAAGGACCAGCGCCTTCAGTTGTGGTATGCAGAATGCATGGCGGACGAGGTCACTGGTCGGAACACCCTTCGTTCTGCGAATTCACCCCGACCGGGGACTGGTACTTGTTGTTGAACTGCCAGAGCAGTATTGGAAACACGAAGCGATTGATTCCACCGGTAAAATTTTGTTTACACTCGGATATATGGCAGACGACCAGTGCGGCTTTTTGAAGTACGCTGAGCTAGCAGTGCATGGTCAGAGTTCAGTGTGCAGCGAAAATGACTACCTGTACGAGGCACTGAACGTAACCAGAGTCCATTTCTATTTAGAATTGTGCTGATCAATCGAGTTACTGGGTGATACACGCTCGAGAAATTACTACAGTGCATACGACTTCTGTTTTTTTTTCACTAAATTTAGCTATACACAGTGTGGCGTTGAGCCAACTTACACACCTCAAATTGTTGATAGAATCATTGATGGCGATGGTAAATGACACATTTGGTCATACTAATAGACACCAACATTTTCCCTGCTTCCATATACAATATATGTCTACTTAGAATGTTACTTCAATGAAATAGAACAGGTGAAGCCAAGGAATGTAGAATGGGCTTGAATTGTACAGCTTTCCCTGTATTGGAGTCATCGCATTCCAAATGTGAAAGCAGTAAACAAGATGACAGAATAAATGAATAAATTTATTTTAAAATTCATCTGGCTGTTTTCTACGAAAGGTAAACTTTTTATTGGTGTTTTTGTATATTATACTTTTTTCACGTATATATCACAATTACTACAACACTGTTAAAACTGTACAATTTACGTCGTTTGTATATTCCGTGGCTTATTATCCGTTGGGTTTCATTATGTTCTGAAAACGAAAGAAATATGATATATGTTAGTTGACTACGTACATATCATCCCGCATTTAGGCTTCTGCCGTTATTCTGTATATATCATCGAGGACGCGCTATCGAAAGGCGTGTAACCGATGTCGAGCTCGTGTTGTATGGTGATATATTTTGCCTATTTGGGCAGTGCCGATGGAAATGCACGGCTACCAGCAGAGGTGACAAGGATTTACAGAAAATATATTTTACAGGAGGCAGCTCAATCTAGTTTCTTTGGATAAATTTAGCGAGTCTAATTCCCTGTCTTGTTTTCTTTTGTTTTTCTAGCGCGTTCTCAGTTCCACCACAGACATTTCGTTAGGCAAAAGTACTTCGCTAAAAACAGGGCGATGTCGTCTGCTAGCGTCCCAAACAAAACGCCGAAAATCAAGACACCGAATTATAAAGTATATTGGCAAAATGAAGGTTCCATCACCCCCTTTTCCCTTATTCATATTCTCTTGGCGATATTTCTTCGCAGTATATATATATATATATATATATATATATATATATATATATATATATATATAATATATATATATATATATATATATATATATATATATATATATATATATCATCCGAAAATCTAATTTGTCTTTCCTTGTGATTTCTAAACAGTGATGATGTCGCGCTTGTCACTGAACCTGCGTCATCCCGATCACCCGCAAAGAGCAAACGTGGACATGTCTCTCTGCTGCAGAAGCCAGGGCTGTTATTTTTGCCACCACAGCAAGCCCCTGCGCCGCTGAATACCACAATTATGCACGGTGCAGGGTATAACTACTTTGATAAAAATCATCGCTAAACACCGAGCATTTCTGGACAACCTGCTAGGGTGACCATGCTTCGAGGAAGACAGACAGACAGACAAAGAACCTTATTCAGGTCCTGAGGAACTACGTTGTAACGGCCCCGTTTAGGGGGAATCCGTAGCAGTCGCGGGCCGCTCCCACGTAGGGACCGGAAGACCGTGGCCCTCCGCCCTCTCGCAGGCATTCTGGACAGCCCGAAGTTGAACCAAGAGGTCCCGAAACCACCATATGATTATGAGAGACGCCGTAGTGGAGGCCTCCGAAAATTTCGACCACCTTGGGTTCTTTAACGTGCGCCCAAATCTGAGCACACGGACCTACAACATTTCCGCTTCCATCGGAAATTATGTTGGGCGTTGTTCCATGCAGGAAAGATTTAGGCCGGTGCATTGCGGATCGCTGTTAGAAAGAAAGAAACGCAGAACATCAGCCCGCACAAGCCGAGCTTTTCTCGCCCACTACGAGATGACACCCAATGGCCGCCAAGCCGCGTCAGAAACGGCGCGGGACTTTTATTTCCTGTCCACGGTCATTCGCGTTCAGTGATGCCAACGTTCGCTCTTTGCCGTTGGCGATACACTTCGATGAGCATTGTTGTTGGTACGCGTCGATAAGCATGTAGCGACCACCAGAAGATAGGTAAACGATATTGATCATGTTCCAGTATCTTGCTACTGGCTGCTTGTGCCCAGAACTTCCAGGCTACAGACTCCAAATCTATATGCCTGCGACCCTGGAGGAGTGGCTGGCGGACTCCTCTCCGGACTTCATGAAGACACTGCTCCAGCATTTGCAACTTCTAGGCCTGTCTGATGGATAGGTTTTTTTTTAGTAGACCTGGACTGGGGTTCTTTTATTGTTAAATAATGTTGTTTTCTCTCTCTCTCTCTCCCTCTCTATATATATATATATATATATATATATATATATATATATATATATATATATATATATAGAAGCGAGTGATCGCGCGATATCGGCTGCGCAACACGTTGCGCCAACAGCCCGTGTTGTCGGTCACAGCGTCGTTCGATGCCGTCGCACGCATTATAACGCACATGAGCTAATTTTTCGTTTTTCAACAAAAACTTTATTCGGAATCAACCCACCTTATTCTTTGTCGCTTTCTATTAAAATTGTGCCTAAGAAAAAAACTTCAGCACTAATGATTTTTCTTTCTTCGAAATACACATATTTTTGCTTGATTTTAGGAGCAGGTGAATGTTTTGTGTCTTGCGTGATCTACTTTTTTCATTGACACAAATTTGTGTGAACCTGCAATTTTCATGTTTGTTCTTTACCTGCAACCCTCCCCTCCCCCTTTTTTATATCGCCTGTTTGAGGGCTGTATGCAATAAATAAAGAAAGCAAAAGGAAGACTAAAATTTTTTGACTGCATTTTACCGTCTTTTTCAGAAAACCGTTCGCGCAGGTGGACGCCCATGGGAGCCGCAACGGGGTCCACTGCAACATACACGGAGAATTTTCATAATCCCGGAGGAGGCGAGTTATTCGAATTACTCTCCCACATTTTTCTCTCACTCTCTCTTTCTCACCACACACACACACGCGCGCGCACACGTGTGTGTGTATATATAATCCGGCAAGAGAGGGAGGAAGTTATTCAAATTATTAGAAGATAATAAACAAGTTTGTGCCTAATAAAGAAGCTCATTTTCTCTATACGTACACGTACAGTCTTAACTTATTTTCCACGAGAGATTTGCAAATCCCGCTAGTTTCGTCGTCATATGACTTAATTCTCAAAGCAACCACGGCTCCAACCTCCGTGCTTGCCACCAGCCTATTATCTGAATTAAAAAATCACGCACGAAAAAGAAACGGGGCATAAACACCCTCTGTGAAAAAGCTGGAAGACAGGATGGCCAACATTCTACTCGCGTAGGGTCTGAGCCATGCTCTGAATAAATATTATAAGCTCGCTCCAAGGAAAGGCCGGTTCTGCCCCCCATTATGCAAGAAAAAAAAAACGGGGCATAAACAGCTTCTGTGAAATAGCTGGAAGACAGGATGGCCAACAAACAGTTGGCGTATGGTCCAAGCCACGCTCTAAATAAATATTCTAAGCTTGCTCCAAGAAAAGGCCGGTTCTGCCCCCCCCCCCCCCCCATAATGCAGCGCCGTCCCTGTCTTCGCTTCATCAATGCGATGCTGATTTATAATTTAAGTCATGTACATTCTTCACTGTGAAGGACTACTGCCTCCTTCATCAATGAGCTAGCCATTGCTCCGTCAAGCTCCAGCCGCGCATTTGTGAACAGTGCCCAAGCAGGACTCCATCGCGAACTTTGTCGCAACCTGAACGCTAGGTTGAGGACCTCCGGCTGAAGCCATGACCTGCAAGACTCCGACACCAAACCAAAGCCAAATTTTAAGCGACTCGGCGATACGCGCACCATGCACTTGAAGTGGCCGCTGCATGAACGTTTCGATCAAACAATTGCATTTGTAATTGAAAAAAAAAACGAGCGATTGAAATAATGCATTCTAAGCGCATGGTTGCTGTTGGTTCTTGCCACGGCTTCGAAACATCGTCGTTTACGGGCTGCCGTGCCACGAGTTACCGTGTATCACAGAGGTATATCAAGAACGCCTAAGCAGACGATATACAAAAGAATTATTATACAAACGGGCACTGAGGTGATAAAAAGAGCGCTCGTTTGCACAATTCTGCCTCTTATATCTTGTCTGCTTACGCGCCTTTAATACCGTTATTGATCATTATAAACTCGTCAAACTTTCTATGATTCTTTGGCGTGCACGAGAAATGGTGTCGCCCTCACTATCATCCTTTCCACGGGCAGCCACACACTCCGAGTATTGCGTTGCAGTCGTAGAGCGCTGTACGAGCTGACCAGGTGGCAATTAAAACCACGGAATCTGGTTTTCAAAGATACTTCGACCCCTCGCCCGCCCTCTTATTCCTTTATTAACTTTATTCACTTCTTAAAAGCATGCCTTGCGGGTAAAAATTATACTAACGTGCTCGAAGTTGGGACGATACAAGACTCTTTATTTCCATCATTTCCATTTTGCAACTCCTGAGCACCGATGGTGGACCTATTCTTTCTCATCTGGGAGCGTTTAATAAGCATATTGTGCTGCTGGTTATATGCCATGAGCTGTCATTATGATTTCCTTTATAATTGTGTTGAATAGACTGCTATGCCAGTTTTGTTCAACTTTAGACTGCATTTTCCATCTTGACACTTTCGACATTGAAGTATAATTGGTGCATGATTGCAATTTCAGAGACATTATGCAACCTCACTTCCCAAGTGCAACCGAAAGTGACTGCTAAATCTCGGAACCCTCAGTTGTTCGAATGCTTGTTGGATGCCTCAAACTCTGGCATGATTACGTGCCGGCCAAATCATTGAGAAAACTATATACCACATAAGAAAACTAGGTTTACCTGGCGATGACGTAGTGTGCCAGTGTGAAAACCTGTGAAAAAAATATGCGATTTTTTTTTTATTCTAAAAGTCTACATACGCGGAAACTGCACAGAAACTGCACAGCGTCTTTTCGTCCCTTCCTTGTCACAGGAAGCTCCATTCCCACGTAACATGGCAGCGGGTTTTCCTCTGTGCCAGTTGAGTTCTGTTGTGGTATCTCTCTTACAATTCCATGGTCAATATCTCAAAGTATCGCGCAATTTTAAGGTATATTGGCGTCATCATTCACATGTTCTTTTTATGTCCGGAGGAGTGCAGTGTATTTACCAGAGACCTAAAATTTTGCATAATGCCCCATGGTTGTGACGTCTTAGGCAACAGTCGGTTTGTTCAAAATGCAACCCTTCATTTAGCCGAACTCATGGCCGGTAAAATTAAGGTCAACTTGCTGCGATACACGCTGTACAATGAGAGCGATGAACAGAGCATCGGCCGTCGACACACTGATCACCATTTGGACGTGCTGTCCTTTATACCTCACGCATGAAACTTTCCAGTCTTATCTCTGTGGTTGGCACAAGCTCTGAAATAAACTAGAATGTTCGCATCTGGAGTGCAATCCTAAGAAAGTAGGGTAGGATACGCGAAGTGTATATGTTTGTTTTAGCGTAATGTGTTAGAAACGGCTGCAAGTATTCCCATAAAATATAACGTGCTCACAAAAATTGCCTCTGGGTATCCAGTGGCACCTTTTCTTTATTCCTAGGTTGCCTATCCTTCTCATGGCCCACACCTAATTTTAAAGGGGTTCCACTTATTTGATATACCTTTTCTCTGCCACTACAGAAAGGATTGTAATGATATACAGCCGTGTTATTGTAGAGACTTATTGGTTACATCTTAACTACAGAAATAACATTTTCATGAAGGTTTCGTAAAAATAGAATTACAGCATGCACAGCCCCACAGAGGTGGCGAATGGTTGTGTAGGTTTTTACAGCTTCACTTTATATGGAGTATTTTTTAGTGTAGATTGTTTCGAGCTTGCAGTAGCTCACGCACATAAAGTCTCATCGAAAAAAATTCCACACTTCTTCAGAAAAGGTACACTGAAGTTCAAAAGTATATAGAAAAAAGTGCTACTTCAGAAGAACGACGTTTCATCTGCGCATATTGCTTACGCCAGAGGGCACGTGGTGCACTTCAGCGCTAGAGATACTGTATATATGCTACCAGTAACTCTATTCAGCGCGGCAGTTAAACCACCGGGAGCAGCTGCTCCTCATCCGGCTTCCACAGGTTTCTTCCTCAGAGTACAGTGGATGTCTTGATTCCGAAATCGGTATTTCAACTTTCGTGGGAGTTAGCCTACTATACGCCCTTAACAAAACAAACGATGTACTACAGTGGCGAAGCATCTCGAACATTAAGGTGTGATCAGCGCCGAGCATTACTGACATTATTTGCGGACGTAAACCAGACAAAGCAAAATTAAAACGAGGAATGCACGTGGAGAATTCCGTGTTGGTCCAATGAACTGAATTTCACTGCTCCATCCGACTAACTGCCATCTTCGGCACTGTTCTTCCCTGCTCTCACATTCACTCCAACGCTGTAGTTGACCATAATTTGTCTGCCCCCCTAATAACTTGCCTGAAAGTACCGGCCGATGTGCCTGTCAAAAAACACTTGTAATCATAGAAGCTTTTAACATGAAGAACACCTGATCTCTACATTTGCGCCGCATATATCGGTTTTTTTTATATCTAGATGGTTCGAAAAAAGAAAAAGAGGGAGGGGGGGGGGGGCAAGTGTTCGTAATGCGTTGATGCATCCACAATCACGCTACGTACGCTTATTCATTTCTGTTCAATAAATTCAACAAATGTTACTTCAGGGCCTGTCCATTGCACTTTTTCAACTCGCGCCTTTGTCCTTCTGCCCTGCTTTTCAATGAAGTTTAAACAACGAGCCAAGTGTCGCACGCTAGTGCAGTTCATTAGAAGGAAAGATGCTATTTTGTGTTCCAGGTTCCTCTCAAGAAAAAAATACAAAAGCTTATCAGTCCATGCCAGCATATGCAACCTACATCTGCACCTGGAAACCCAACACAGGGTGCTCCTTGAGACTCCTGGAGAGGACGAATAGGGAGCGGCCTCATAAACGACCCTGTTCAAATCTACGTTGTATGGCTCTGTTGGACAAACATATTACATATTTTACACACTTTAAGCACCTTCGCCATCTTCACATTCTCGGGGGGGGGGGGGGGGGCATAAGCATTGCAAACGTCTTGCAATAACTATAGTTCTCATCTTCGCTCTCCTCATTTTTAAGCTAGGGTCTTGTCTTTTTATGTAATGATGCACGAACAGGTCAAACAGCGTAGTTCATGAACGTAAGCCTTTCGACAATTTTCGTGGTGTACCGAGGTAAGTCAATAAGAAAAGAAGGAAATGCAGGTGTGAGTATTAAATAATAAAAAAAAAACCTGCTGCCCTTTGGTCGAGGCTGTTCGTGCGGAAAGGACGCTTGCTCGAGCATGAGTGTAGAGGGTTGTGGAATGTGTCAATATATTTTCATGAGCTTTCATGAGCTACAGTCACTGCAACTCAGCCGTGAACGCAAACCTGGGCCCATGAGGTCCTTTCACAGGGAAGATGGCACAATGGAGCTCTTGCCAACTCATTATTACCGGCATCGACCTTCCCGCATTCCAAGCAAATATGGTGTTACACACCGCATATTCTTGGGGCTAAAAGAACACGTTGACGGGGTCTTTTTGTGCCATTTTTGAAGGAAGGCTCCCGGTTTGCTGGCGTGGCCTCTTATAGCGTGTCGCAAATGTGATCGGTTCCCCCGAAATGCATTGCCAGCGGGTCCCTATGTCACGGCTTTGCTGGCTAGGCTACCAGTTCTGGCGCTACAGTCGCATTTCAAAATCCTGTTACGTTTTCTCCCCCCCCCCCAGTTTTAGTGTATGTGTGGAAAGACCCCGAACGCTTTTCAAAAGTTCTGAAATTTTCATGCTTCATTGAAACCTGCACTGTACACGTATTGAAAAAGGACCCTGTTGGGGGGGGGGGGGGGGGGAGGCTTCTGAACTCGATCTGGAGGCTGTGAGAGAAGAATAAGCCACAAAAGCAGCCTGTCAAAGAGTGTTCGCTTCAAACTAAAGAGAAATGCATCTCAAAATACCCGTTCACCTGATTCTGTACTGACTTCTGAAGTCAGTTCGACATCGAAGTCGCGTTCATCGGCTTTTGGCAGGTCTGTCACTTTTCGCCCGAACGCCCGCAAGGCAACGCACCTCCTGCTTCCTACACGGCCGCTGACCGGGCGACGTTCACTTCACGGACGTACGTCAAAGTTATCCACTATGGCAGATGAAGATATTCACCGCCTGTGTGTCATCTACGACGAGCTCCCGCTGGAAGAAATGGAAGCACTTGGCCCCCACCTGTTGCCGTTTGCGGATCCGCTTGATCTAACGTCGAACGACCACGTTGTCTACAGCAACCTCAAAGCCATCCGAAGTGATCATGAGCGCCTGCAGTGCATGGCCGAAATCTACTCGTGGCTCTTACCACGAAGCCTACGAACCACGTGGGCCCTGTATAACGTTTACAGGATGACATCAGTGTTGGACGCCACCCAAATCGCAGTGGAGCTGGCGCGAAAGGTGCACTCTGTGGATAAAAGCGCGGCCGAATACGTGTCTGATGCGGAAAACGCCTGGCATTCGACGATCATGACCACGCAAAGAGCTCGCTCACCCTTCGAGTACATACCGATCAGCATTAACGTGTGGCACGGTTTACCCTTTTGGCTATCCACATTCAGGACATGACTGGTCCCTATCTGCCAACTTCCCTTTGTTGATCTCTCTGGTGGGTGATTTGGGCAAGTGCTTCTACAGCTCCTACAGCAGTCTTGCTTCAGCTCGTTCGGAGGCAGCCAGCTACGTCCCAGATCAAAGTGAATGAATTCCACGGGACCATGTGAAGAGCCGACACGCCAACGAAACCAGCTATCGTGGCATGTACTCAATTTTTTTGTTCCCCATACTTTGTTTTTTGTTTACGGAAACTGTTTAAACCATCCCGGACATCTTTCCTTGCTAAAGTTCTGTTCAATATAACTTTCAAGTCGTGAACTACGTTGCGTACTTTTTGAATATTCGCTCAGTGAAAGATTCACATCTTTGATGCCCTGTAATAAATAGACGTTTTTGCAAATGCCTGACTCGTCCAGAATGTGCTGGATGACTGCATCTATAGTTACATTGTGCAGTGTCGCTCTTTACACGCGTCATTAGTACTTTTACAGGGCTTTGTCAGCGATTCAGCATCATATTGCATGTGAAGCTGTCTTTTAGGATGATCCTGGTTGAGCTATGATGTCCATTATCCATCCAAACTGCCATTTGAGCCCACTGCACTTGCAAAGGGGAGCTGTAATGTGGGCTTATCGCTAACTTTAATCCAGCTCCAGGCATTCGTTTTTGAGGAGACAAGCTGATTCAATAAATTCTGGGCATCCATTTTGCCCCGTTTGTACGCACACTGTTCGCGCTATCCACCCTTACTTACTGAAGTGGGCTCTTTTTTAAAGAACAGTACGCTCGGCTGTGCGAGCCGTGAGTGATGCTAGTACTGCGACAGCTTTGCCTGTCGCTGCTGCTAACTGGGCTGCCCGAGCAAAGGCTCTGTGACACGAAGGCGACGGCAGAATAGTTTACATGAACAAGAGGATGTCGTAAGTAAAAGACCCTTCTGCAGGCTAGCATCTACGACAGCTGGCAGATTCATGGTCCAGCCACGATGGAAGTGATCGCGCATGCGTGAATTTACCGAAACTTCCTATTCGCTAAGCTTTCTTAACTTAAAGCCTACGTTAAATTCCAATGGCAGAGTCCGAGCAGACGACGGACTGTGTGAGAAAGCACTCAATTCTGGCGTAGAGCAACGCTTCCGAGAATGCACTGAACACAATGCGCGCTGCCGGAGCAAGTAAGGAGGCAGCGGATATCCTCGAGTTGCTCAGAATACCTTGCGCGTACTTATTACATTCTGCTAAGTCCGCTGTTTAAATATGTTAAATTACCACTTGTACGTGTAGTTTCAGTGTCGACGACAGGATCCGATCAACCGGTTCTTCAGGAACTGGAACTTTCCGACTCGGAGCTGTCGGAAAACACGCAACAGCGGTGGCGCCACCAAGCGGGTGACCGTGTTAAAGGTACTGCGTCACGCCGAGCTCCGGTCCACTGCAGAAATTTCGGTGGAGCAACTATTCCTGCTCCTAGAAGTCACTCTCGCTCTGAATCCGCTCTGACTATCGCATTGGAACACTTGACTGCTGCCCTCACTCGGCCGTTGGAAAGCACTTGCCACAAAAATAGCGAAGAAACTTGCTCCGACTCCACCATTGGAATTAAACAGTAGTCCCCATGTTCAGAAATACACCATCCCTCCTAAACTTAGATATTTATCGTGGCACTGGTAAAGCTACCTTTCTACTCGTGCATACCTTTTAGCAAGGGCGTCGATAGCTCAAAGGGGGTAGGTGAAGGGCATGCTCGTGCTTCCGTGTGGAAAATCAACACGTTTATTTTTTCGTCTGCGTTCTTTTAGGTTAGCTGACCAAGCTCCGCGGCAAAACGTAATGCAAGGAAACCTACAATAGAGTGCGTCTCCACACACATCTTTAATATTACTCAGAAATCTGTACTTAGGCTCCCAATATAATATTTTCCTGGAATGATAGCAGGCGTTGCGCACGAATACGCGTAGCCAGCAATGTGAGCATGCAGTGTGTTTACGTTATGTGAAATTTTTCGAATAATCAACTATACTCAACGTGCCTCCGGAAATTTTTTTTTAATTTTTGTAATATGTTAGCGTTCTCATTCTTTCCCAAAAACATCAATGGAAGGGTGACAGAATTGTTAAGAATCACACTTTTCGCCAGGCCTGTAGTTTCCGGTGCCGTCTCTTTCGGTGCGATCTCTGTTGAGAAAAATGACGAGCCACTGTGCCCATGGCGAAGCGCACCCGTCGAACCCTTATCTATTGCGAATCCACTGCTCTCATCTTACTGATCATAGTGGCATTCACTGTCGTTCACACAATATTTACCAATCTCAACGATAGCCATGTTGGATGTACAGCCGCGCCACCTAGAGATCATGAAAGTGGCGAACAAGCCACACCAGTACTCCCCAGCTGTCCCCGCTGCTGTGACGTACGGCTGACACAATTTAGAGTCAGGAAAAAGGGGCATTTTTTGTTTCTGTGGTATGCAGTGTTAACACTACACATACTGAAAACTGCCAGCACGTATAAAATATATTCTTTGATTTTAAACTTTTTTTCGCTAGGCATCAGTAAGCCAGTCACACCACAATGTACCTTATCCCGGAAAGTCAACTCAGGTTTTCTGAGTTACTCTGCGTCCTTTGAATCCCACAAATCGGTGTGCAGATGGCCAATCTGACGCTAATACGTGGCGAATTCCTTCTTCCCATGGCGTCACACTGGCATGGCACGTCGCTGAGAAGCCGCCCTCTCGATATCGAAACGAAAACAATTTTTAAGGTAGTTACTATTAAAAATATGTGCGATACACTCCGAGCCACCACAGTACTCTTTTTATGGTTCTCGATACCCATTTATTATTTAAAGCAATAATCCCAAAATATTTAAAACTCGTGTCAATACTTCTCTAAGCTAAATTCTGTCGACCGTAATGTCGTAAATAGTAATAAAGTGGTCACTAATAATTCCAATTCATATAAATATGCTGCCGTGGTTACGTCGCACTGTAGTGATCGACTAGTTTTTGCAGATAAATAGAAGAGTACAGGTGTCTTCCAAAGCACCAATGAATGATCGTCAGTTTTTTTTTTTTTCGCGCGTGGCGATGCCACATTGTACTTTGGAATATTATGGCTCAATGGACTGCTTGAAAATGCAAAGGAAACTTTCGCCGAGTCTCGCCCAGTACTGTGCTTTGCCTGAAAATTCAAATGCACTTGCGAGTATAAAAACAATAGCTTTTTTTTTACGTCACTTGTTGGTCTGCCACCTTGGTGGTCACAGCCTGGTACGCTGTTTCACCCTAGAATTTAAGATAAAATGCAAGTGAAAGAGCTTACCATGAATATTGTTGGCGACTGTCTTTGTAAATCCAATGAGATATAGCAGAGACGCCTTTTAATTTATATTATTGGAAAGGTAATTAAGGTACAACACTCGTTACTTTGAGGGAACTTTTAATAACAATGTCTGAGGTTTAACGTCCCAAAACCTCGATATGATTCTGAGAGAGGCCATAACAGTGCAGGGCTCCAAAATTTTGATCATCTGGTGTTCTTTAACATAATAACACACTGAAACCAGTAGAAATCACATGTCAATGTGCAGTTGGCTTTCTGCAGTTCACACTGTCATAAAATGTTCTCACGCACACATTTCTGTTTCTGTCCTCAGTATATGCACTAACACATCATTTCATATGTTAACCTCTGGCTGTAAAAACAAGCTTCACTTATGTATTCACTTATGTCGACTGTCAGGGGAAGATAATTGACAATGAAGTAAAATATTACTCCTTAACTAAGTGTTCTTGTTATCTCTAAAAGTAACTCTTGTTTTTATTTTATTTTCTTCTGTTGCGTTGTTATTTGTACATTTAAAACTTAGGCATATAATAATAAAAACAAAATGGCCTCCATGGCACAATGTGTGTTCTTTGTAATATTTCTCGCTCCACGCTACTGCTTGTACAGTAGAGCGTGTTAGGAACGTTATTGTGCAACCGTCAACAAACCTAGCATCCCAGGGGCCCAGCGGCACGTTTCTGAACAGTGAAATTCAAGAATGCGCCTTCTTCTCCTTCTCGTTGGATGTTCCCTGTTGCAACAATTGCTCCACCGACAAACCCTTCCCACTTTTTCTGTACTTTAAGCTTTCCATTTACCGCGATGTAGTGTCCTTGCTTTAATTGAATGGTTGGCCAAGCTGAAAAATGTGTCACGTCATGATTAAAAAAAATGGCGGTGTGCTTTCCTCATACTCGAGTGATCGACCGGAACAGCAAAAAAAAAAAAAAAGTGAGTTAATCATTCCTAGATACCCCCCTGCCCTCTCTCTCCTGCAATAAGTTCTCTGGAGCGTATAGCGCTGCTGTAGTTCTCGGTCGACGCTCATGTGATAACCTTCAAATCGCACTCGACTGCAGGCGGTGAGCCTGCTGGATATCTGCATTAGTGTGTTCTTGCAAGCTCGCAGGGATTTTTCTTTTTTTTTTTTTTGTCGTCCCCCTCAAACACTATCCCGCGTTCACACGACAGCTTACGAAACGCTGTGTTCGCATTCTCCTCTGAAAAAGACACAAATCCGTTCTGCTTTTTTGTTTTCGTCATACATTCTTATCATGATTTCCGCTTAATTCTCACCCTAACCCCACACACCACGCATTCCGTCAAACATTCACGTCTCTGATGGTGTCGTCACAGTCTGTTGTGACGTCACTCGAGAGACGGCTGCCTGTCTTTTCCAACAAGCGTCGCTGATTCACTCGTGGTCGTCTTCGAGGTTTGGCCTGATCGGCTTCTTTTGCGTTGTCCTGCTCAGTTAACTACCGCTGCTCAGCCACACCCCTATTTGGCGCATTCCCGTTTTTCATCGAATTCTGAACTCTGTAAGTAAACACTGTGTAATTTCCCGCTGATTCATGCTGTTGCCTTCTCTTATAGTTGGTTATTCATAGGCGTATATTATGGTGGTTGTACTATTGGTTCGTGTTAGGTTGAAGCAACTGGTTCTTACGGGTACATCAGCGTGTTCATCTGTTTCTAGTGTAGTAACAATAGTGTTCGTCTTGAACAATTCGTCATAAAAAAATCAGGTAGAATGAGATCGTCTGTCATTGGTTGACTGACCAACAAATAGACTCCTCATTCGGCATGTGCAGCAGGAATCACAGCCCACGTACCGCTCCCGCTGAACAAGCCGTAATTTGTTTATTAAGGCAAAGTTGGACACTGTTGCTTCGACTTGTTACCTATAGTGCGGGAATGAGTTATAGATTGCCCAATGTGTTATAGATCATGCACGAAACATATGTGCACTTCGTGTGTGTGCGTTTTTGTATTTCTAACGTGTCGACCTCTTCGGGTAATTAAAACGTGACTTTCAAAACACTAGCGGGCTCGTTCATCCTGCCCACCTCGGATCTATAAAATTATGTGGAGGCAGTGTGTGCTGCACGGTGTGGCACGTGAGTGTTCATGTAGTCCTTGTGTTTGGCCTATAGCTCTGCGACGAAGCTTTGGCAGCTAACCGCTCGTAATCTTTTAGAACTTTTTTTCCGGATCCCTACTGAAGGTAATCGGTAGGATTATAAAGGAATGGTTGTAGAATTTTTACAAGAGTCTCCAAAAGCTTGGGGCAATGAGCCTTCCTGCAAGCTCAGAAAGCGTACAATACGAGCCGCAGGGCATTGCAACTACGACACACTCGCTGCCTAGTCGCAGATCTTTTTTTTTGGAGGGGGGGGGGTGTCATGTCGCACTATTTCTGTGTTCTCAGCTTGTGCTATCTCTCACACAAAGCGTCGAATAACCAAAGCAGCTGCCACAGGTACCAACGCCATCTGGTACGTAGAGACGCGAAAACGATCCATTGCTCTGTTGGTAGCGCCCTTCAGCGGGCAACCTAATTAAGGCTCGTCACAAAGGCGCATATTTCTTCCAACGTGAAGGTTTAGAGCAAGCACTCTACTCAAAATATTTTGCCGTTTGAGTTACGAGTTGGTCAGTGCTACCTTACCTAATTGTTTTTAATAAAATCGTGGTATTTGGTTTGATGGAAATGTTAATTTCGGTAATTCATGTTTATCACAATAACTATATACTGAATCGTAGAGGTACTTCCTCGGAAAATCAGACAGGAAAGAGACAGGAAATCAGGAGACAGGAAAGAGACAGGAAACTGCGCTCTTTTCTGTCTCCTTTACCGTTTTCCTTCAAGTTCCCGCAGCAAGTACATTTTTCAAGTATGAACCAACTAGTCTGCAAAAAAAAAAAAAAACTATTGTCCCATGGTAAATGTGAAAAATTGGGGTGCGCAAAACGGTAAATTGTAATTGTGATTACCACAGCCTATATATTATGAGATATGAACAGTGTATTGCTGTTCTACAAATTGTTAACATTTAACATAAAAAGGGCCCCTTGCTTGAGCAATGAAAGTTAAGCACATAGAGCTACAACAAGAGCAGGATAGTCACAGAAGCAACGGTGATAAGAATGGCTTTCGATAGTTCAAAGAGATTTCAAAATAACACAAACTTAGCTGTCACTGACAAACGTACCACCAATGGCTGTGAAACTGGAGTGAAACACACGATTTACTAAGCAATAAAGTTCTTTCTCTGTTGAAGTTTACAAGAAAACAAATTAAACTTTACCGATGGCGTTGTACGAAAGTACAACATTGTTTATTTAAGCAGTCAAAGACTGTGTCGCATTAAAGAACAGAGCTCAAACGTGGATGCAGGGCTCCAGAAAAGCGGGATCTTATTATACGTGCCATTGCAGAGAGCACCAACCCAAATGTCGAAGCCCGTCAGTTTGGTCATTCAAGGAATGCTATACCGGAATGAAAATGAAAGCAAGAGTTTGAATGCACGATCTCACTGCAGGCTTACTTCGTTGCCACTTCGCAACAGCGATGTCGCTTCTAAATTCATGTCCCGCAGTCTCTTCTCCGGCTTTCTGGTTGAGCTTCCGTGCTTCCAATCTACGGCATCGAGGAGAGCCCCGGAGCGGGCCGAGCCGAGGCTTTCGTACACGCCACACACCAAGACCGTGGGGTCGCAGTCCAGAAGCGCGGCGAGGGCAATCGAAAGCTCCGAGTGAACATTCTCATGTGGAGCGTACACCGCAAAGTAAGGCAAGAAACTCCATAGGCACACACATATCACGTGCACAGGGGCTTCCGGGTCAGTGTCCTCGGCCTCAATGCAGCCAATGATACACGTTACGGCTTCCGTTACCATGAACGTGGTCTTGCGGCCGAGGATCTTCATGGCTTTGTCGATGCTCTTCAGGAGTGTCATTAGGCCGTGCATTCCATTTGCCGCCCAGGTACTAAACCTCATCAAAGTCCAGGGACGAAGTGGTGGTAGTGGCGACAGCCAGCAGTAGAGAAACGCCAGGCGCTCCAGTCGGGTCTGGTGGAAGGGACATTTCTACACCGCTTTGCGGAGCGCTCTGACGGCCGCCTTGCTGCTTCGTCTTCCGTTCATCCACGGAAGCCAATGAATCCTCAGAGTGTCCAGGGAGTACAGCTGGGAGTCTGGGACCATAGACACGAGCCGAAACAATGCGTCCACGTCCTGGGTTGTCATATCTGAAAAGGAAGCACGGCTGGACACAGCGGCGTCTATCAAAGCTGCGTGCGGTCAAATGTAAACGTCTTCGCGAAATGGCAGCCTTGCCATCACTTCAGGGCACTGAGTTGGTGAAGACCGTATATGCATCCCGATGAATGTGGTAAGGGATGGATGCCTGTCGTTCACTTGCAGAAGAAAATTTAAACGTCTAGGCAGAATTTCTGGGCGCAAATTCGGTGGTTATTATGAGCTTGAGAGCTGGGGAAGAACTAAAAGGGAGGATAATTTACAATGGCCTGTCCACTGGGTGCCGCCTGTGGTACTCGATAACGTGTTGGAATGTGGCGCTGTGTATTGAAAGGAAAAACAGCACAACAAAATGTATCTATTACAAATTGGTGCACGAACATTGGACTTAGTCAGGCAATCTAATCAACAAGGTCGTGGGCTGGGACATGTTTTATCATAGTTTAGTCACAAAAAAAGTAAGCTGGAAGCAAGATAAACGCTGTCGCAAAGAAACTCAAACCCATTTACGGACCACCAGAATGACATGCTATCTGACCGAGTAAAGTGGCAATTAGACATCAGTTGAGTCATTCAAAGTGGCCCACAGGTTCATGGCTCGAGACTGTACAAGCGCGCAAGATCAGCCGTATCGAGCTTTGCTCACTGACAAAACAGAGATTGTTCAACGGTTTATTTCTGCTGTTTTGACATTGACGTATAAGCTGAAGGCATCTAGTGCCACCAACCCTCTTTAATCATATTTGGGGAACAAGGTAGCATATATAGAAAGTAGCATGGACGCACTTTCAAGAGATCCTGGAGAAGCGTCTTCATGCTAGTTCTAACCAATGGTTTGTGGTATTATTTGGTGACTTTAATGTTGATTTTTCAAAAGATGGTCCTACTAAACAAAAAACCAGTGAAATAATTGTCATGATGTGGCTGCGAAAACATCATTATCACACCTACCAGAATAACTAGCAAATCAGAAACAATTATTTATATATGTTTCAATCATTTATCGCCAGGCGATTCAGCAGCCGGACTATTAAGCGCAGGTATAAGTGATCTCTTGCCTTTCATTGCACTATTAAGAATGCCTGAACTGCAGTTTTCTCCAGAATATAAGCATAGATATATTAATGCTATAACTATCCTCCAATCTCGCCCTCTAATGCTTGACTGCAGCGGAGATGACTTATACCGAAAACCTGACCCGTAAAAGCCATACAACATGTTTATGGCTACAATCATTGGCAATTACAATACTGTTTTACCGTACGTCATTCTCGATTAATTCACTGATTATGGAGAATGAGAGGCTCAATGGGAATGAACAAAAATATTTGGCAGATCCCACGTACCTCAGTAATAAGGTTATGGAAAGCATGCGGAGGGAAAGTGACTGTGTTGGAATTTTTTTAATGGGCGACGCGTCATTAAATGACACTGAGTATATGTACAAATGTTGCACGTACAGGCATATGTTGAAGAGCAGCAGAGGTTTACATAACCTATTGTTTGCACTTATGTAATGACGCCAACTGGAACATGCGTGCATTAGCAACACCAGAAGCTGATATGCGAAGCACTGATGATTGTGAAGATGCTGGCCCTGGACACTGCTACATAAATCAACTTCAGCACATGACACCTAACCACAATTCACGTTAAACCGACGTGACGGGCGTATCACAAGAGTACACATGGAATGTTACTAAAATTGGGTAGGCAGCACTGTAACCACTATGGATGTTTCACGATTGTTAGCGTCTATTTGAAAAGTAGATCCGAGGCCTGGCGTAGCTCTGTGGTAAAATGCTTCATTGCCACGCAAAATGCTTGGGTTCAATTCTAGCTGGGACCCCGACATTTATTCTTTGCATTTGTCGGGTTTAGTTTAGGATGTTTAGGCTGTTGTAGGTAGCCGGTGGATAGCCTCGCACATTTTGCAGGCAATTGCCCGCCCGGTTCCCTTTTGCTAATTGTATCTAATGTCTTTTCGTTTGTTTTTAACTAAGCACTAGCAGGCTCTTAAAAAAATCGCGCATAGCACGACGTAAGCCTCCATAAGCTGGTGGAATCTGTGCTATTCCACATGCGATATTGTACCGGTACTCGATCTCGCTACACCACACCTCAAACATAATTGTCACTGATCACCAATCAAATGCAAGGTCTGTAGCATTCGAAGATTTCAAAAAATGTCGCGGCACCTGTTTCCTGAAGATCAAGTGACCACGCGCAAACACAATATCAGTCACGGTATACCACATGACAAGCCCTGATGTTGCAGTTCCTAGACTCAAGTAAACCTTGCCGTTCCTTCTTAGGCTCACGACACTGATGTAAATAGTGTTCTATATCACCATTTTTCTTGCACTTCGGGCACAAGGTCATCGCGCAGAGTGATCTTGTGGAGACATGCTAGTGTACGCGCTGATCCCGTTCAGATGCGATGAAGCAAACAGGCATCTCTTCTTGATAGCCTTTTTGTCACACATGGCTGGTTATATAGGCGTCAGCCATAACGATTGAAAAAGCTTATTGACAGCTTCTCATCGGGTAGACGGTACCGATGTCGGGTATTTCTTAACGCTCTCGCGTTCGAATTACCCATGTGTGTTTTCATCGTTCCTTGGTAGATGATAAGTGTCTATCACCTGTGGCACATACCCGCATACCCATGGCACATACCTACCCATGAATATGTGTCACTGTCAGGTGGGAAGTGTTTGACGACGTACGCAACGAGATTGTAGCATTATTCATGTCTTGACCAGTGCGCGATATTCGTCAAACCATGCATGTTACCCTCCCCTTACTATTTTTGTTTCACGCCAAGTTAAGGCGGTGACCACGAGATCACCCAAACGTAAGCGGCCAGATAAACAGACAGATACGCTCAAAGTTGCCTAAGTTCGCAAAGGAATGCTTCGTATTTAATAGGTAAATATAACATCACCCACGTTTCCGATATCTGTCGCGATGAGGTCCCTACGAAAGAAACAATTGTTGCGTTTACAATCTCATCAAATTTAAGTCGCTGAAAACTAACATGCTGTGTTGCCAACAATGGTAAACGAAACTAAGAAAAACCGAAACGATCATGACGAAGAATAGGATCGGACCGCAAGATAATGAGCAGTGGAAGGAAAGCCAGTTTGTAATGCAGATTCAACCAGCGCTTCTTATCATACGCGATGATTCACTCCGCTCACAATTCCTACGTGTTGTTGTTGCTGTTGTTCTCCAATTGTTAGTGGCGCATACTCACTGTGGGGGATTGCCAAGAATCAAGTGGTTTTAAAATTTACTGTTCAGATTTGGAATGACGGAGGTATAACAGAAAGATTACCGATAGCCTAGGCAAGTGTGGTGCTTAATGTAATGCATACAAATATTTACATAAACAAATTTATTCTTAGAATAGAGCAATAATGTGATTTTATACGTATATAATTATGTGGACTTGTTAGGATACTGAAACTGGTTAATTAGTCAACCTATCAGTTTCATCAATCTAGTCCCGAATGGCCACGCATACTGTCCCATTAGAGAAACCAGAAATGGAAGCTCCAAAAGACAAAATGACAGGCAGAGATAAGTTCATACCAATACCACGCAAAGGTATTTCTAATAGGGTTTTTCTTAATGTGTTGAACCGCCTGCAAAAAAAAAAGAAATGGTCTATTGTTTCCAGTTCATCACAGATTGCGCACAGGGGCGAAGGTGCCTGAGCAGACCTGTGTTTATAGAAATTTAGATTTAGTACCCGGCAACGCAGCCTTGTGATAGCTACTTCTTGTTTTCGAGTGCGGCAAAAGTCTCTTCACCAGGGATATAATAAATGGTGATATTCTGTAGAGTTTGTTAGTGCTGAACCTTTAAAGACTTGCATAAGCGTACGTCTGCGGATTCGAGCAGCAGTCACATAAGCGGATGATGGACAGAGATGTAGAATCGGTTCGCTGATTGACGACTTAGCTAAGGAATCGGCTATTTCATTCAGAAACAAACCTTCATGTCTAGGCACCCAAACTAATCGTACTTTTCTCAAATGCACAGGTACTAGTGCACAGAACGCGCTTGTTACGTGACTATCAGCACCAACAGAAAGTGCTGCACAGAGAGCTAGGGAATGTGTTATTATGACAGCTGATGTAATTGCTGTATCTAACTTGCGTAAGGCGACCACTACTGCCAGAAACTCAACCACAAAAACGGGTATAAAATCGGGTAGTCGAAGGGAATAAATCCAATTTAAAATCGGGCTGAAAATACCAACCCCTGATTTTTCGTCGTATTGCGATGCGTCTGTAGCAATAATAACGTTCGTTGTAATACGGCGCAGGTGACCTTGTAGTAAACCATCCAAAATATTATGGGGAAGTAATTTGGCATTATTAGGAAAAGTGTCGCCCAATTGAATTTCCACCGAGGCTGAATTATCACGACTCGGCATGCTGTCGCCTATACGCACGTTTAGAGGCTCCAGTAAATTTTGCACAAATATAATTTGTGGCGTGTGGAATCGCGGCCATCTAGACGCAAAAAATGATTCCAGGGTAGAAATAAAGGCTGTTGCTGCATGTCGTAATGGTGATTCATAAATTCATAAGAATGTCTGAACAGTCATAAGGTGAATTCTAGAAGAAAGCGGAGGGACCCTTAATTCGAGATAAAACACATTGTTGGCAACTGTTTTGGGAAGGCCAAGGCATAAGCGCAAAGCTTCTCTTTCCAGAAAAATTAAAGGGCGCAACTTGTAAGCTGGAACTCCAGAGAAAAGTACACAACCAAATTCCAAAATGGGACGAGGATACATGCGATATATCATTAATAATGTGTCTCTTCTCATACCTATGCGGTAGTTGCTTAGGAGGAGGAGGAAGAAAGTTTAAGCGGAAAGACAGGGAGGTTAGCCAGTTCTTAGACCGGCTGCCTACCCTGTGCTGGGGAAAGGGGTGAGGGGAATAAAAGATGTTAAAAAGAAATGTTGCGAAGAGAGAGAGAAGTAATTTGTCAAAATGGTTGATTGGGCGAGTTGGTGATACATGACTAATTATGAAATGGAAGCGCACAACGTTGAAGCAGACGGAAAGACAGGGACAAGCGCTAACTACCAACTGAAAGTTTATTCGGAAAAAATATGAAATATATACTAAAAGATGATACAGTGTCAAGGCACATACGATAACACCAAAGCATAGACCAAAAATGGCAACACCGATAGAATATCTTAGTGCGTCAGCCCTACCTTACCATCGCTTACTGTGCTTTACATTGATTAGTTAACTTCTACGGCATCTGCTAATGTTTAAAAACGCTAGCTCCTTATCGGACAAAGCGATTGATGGTTTGCTGACGCAAGCCCCGTGTTCCGCTATGTGTGCTGCTTCAATTATAAGCCTTGTGCGCTCATCTTTGTGCTTTTGGAGAACTACTGTCTTATCAAATTGTACTTCACAGCCACATCTAGTGACATGCTGGGCAAGATAACTATCATTACCGCTACGAACATTGCACGCATGCTCACGCAACCTGTCGTTGAGGCATCTTCCAGTTTGCCCAATATAACAGGCACCGCACGAAAGTATGATCATGTAAACTACGTCACTAATGCAGTTGACATAACGGTTCCTGTGCTTTGTTTTACACCGCTGTTCCCTGTGTCTAGCGCCACATGTCAGTCTAGCCAGCTGAGAAAGCTTGTGTGGTGCAGAGGAAACTACACGCACTCCCATGCGCTGCCCCACCTTTTTCAGGCGGTGGGTAACCTGATGCATGTAAGGGACAACAGCTACTCTTTCTCTTTCTTTTTCGTGGGTCCTGTTGTCACGTCCTACTGCACCATGTCCCTGGCCATCTTTAGCTCTCCGTTTTCTACGGATACTTTCGGCCACGGACACCAAGACCGCCTCAGGATACCCTGCTGACTTAAGCCTAGCCACCTGATTGTGGAAGCTGGCCTCCATTGAATGCATACAGGACCGGTCAAGTGCATTAGTGAAACACGTACTCACTATGCCTCTTTTTACAAGTTTGCTATGAGCCGACGTGTACGGCAGAAGCGGTTTCCCCGCGCGTGGCTGGAATTCCCAGCAGGTATGTTCAGCCCTAAACGTAAGCCTGAGATCCAAAAACCTGATTGACGAGTTTTCCGGCATTTCATGGGTCAATACAAGTGGACCAAGGTATTTCTTAAAGAGAGACAACACATTATTGGCATGAGACACAAAACCTCGAGGATCACACTTCATTATGACTAAAAAATCATCAACAAATCGAAACACTTTCTTCGCTGCAGTGCTCACTAATTCTTGATTAACGGCCCTGTCCATTTTCGCCAACAACAAATCACTCAAAATTGGGGCCAGACACGACCCAATCGACACGCCCTGTTTCTGAAGATACACGTTGTCATTCCACTCTACATATGTGGAGTTGAGATACATGCCCAATAAGTCTAAAAAACCACGCGCACTCATTCCTGTGCTGTTCTGAAATGACACTCCACCGAATTGGTCAATGCATTCTTCAATACAAGTGAGCAACGCATCATGAGGTAAAGAATAGTAAAGATCTTTAACATCTATTGAGAATGCCATGAGACCTGTGTTAAACTCTTGTCGGAAAAATTCGATTACTTCATCCGACTTCTTAATTAAAAATGGGTCATTAATGGCGAAAAGCTTCATCTTATCTTGCAAAAACACGCCTACATTCTTTTGCCAGGAACCACACTCAGATACTATAACTCTAAAAGGTACATCAGGCTTATGTGTCTTAGCTGAAAAGAATAAGTTCAACGAAAGTTTATCGCACCTATCGAACTTTTTCACTAAGCCTTCTAAATTGAGTTCTCGGCACAGGTCCTTTGCTCTTGCCTTCACTTTTCGCAAATCGATGCCGGTGAACGTATCGAACACGGTACTAATGGCGGACTGCGCTTTTTCAAAATACTGCCTTTTTGTAAGCACTGCGAAACCTCCCTCCTTGTCTGAAGGCACCGCACAAAGATCATTGTCAATTAGAAAGTTGATTGTCCGGCTTAAAGGCAGGTGACTGCTGACGGGCTTACCGCGTTGAAGTATGTCCAGTCCTTCCGAGATGCACCGGCCAGAGTCTTCTTGAGGAACCTGACTAGATACACTTCTAACAATGGCTAACAGGTCCGGGGGGTCTCGCTTCTTCACAAAGGCGAATTTTGGGCCTAGGCCTAACGTCCTCTGCACAAAGTCGGGAAGCACCACTTTACCAACCAAATGCACTGTTCTTTCACTCTGTTGTTTTCTTCTGACTTCAGAACGCAGCTTTCGAAGCTCTTGAACCCATAAGGAAGCAGAGCTGTCTTCAATCCTTGCTGCGAATTCTTCAAGCCTTCTTTTCCTCTTGTGCGAACGATGTTCTTGAAGAACTTGTAGCTTGAGCGACTCCCGGTATAGTCGAGCCTGCCGATTCCACTCAGAACGCAGGATTTTGCAAACCCTGATTCCGTGACCGGTCGAAGGGCTGAACCCACCAAATAGTGCTTTCACATCTTGTGGTATGTGCCTCTTACGAATGCAGAACGCTAAAGCTCTGGCTCGGCAGGTAGCTAAAGCGATGAGAGTGATTAAAATAGTGGGATGAAGGAACACAGACGAAGGAATGCCCGAAGAACTAGAAACGTAATTTGTCAAAATGGTTGATTGGGCGAGTTGGTGATACATGACTAATTATGAAATGGAAGCGCACAACGTTGAAGCAGACGGAAAGACAGGGACAAGCGCTAACTACCAACTGAAAGTTTATTCGGAAAAAATATGAAATATATACTAAAAGATGATACAGTGTCAAGGCACATACGATAACACCAAAGCATAGACCAAAAATGGCAACACCGATAGAATATCTTAGTGCGTCAGCCCTACCTTACCATCGCTTACTGTGCTTTACATTGATTAGTTAACTTCTACGGCATCTGCTAATGTTTAAAAACGCTAGCTCCTTATCGGACAAAGCGATTGATGGTTTGCTGACGCAAGCCCCGTGTTCCGCTATGTGTGCTGCTTCAATTATAAGCCTTGTGCGCTCATCTTTGTGCTTTTGGAGAACTACTGTCTTATCAAATTGTACTTCACAGCCACATCTAGTGACATGCTGGGCAAGATAACCATCATTACCGCTACGAACATTGCACGCATGCTCACGCAACCTGTCGTTGAGGCATCTTCCAGTTTGCCCAATATAACAGGCACCGCACGAAAGTATGATCATGTAAACTACGTCACTAATGCAGTTGACATAACGGTTCCTGTGCTTTGTTTTACACCGCTGTTCCCTGTGTCTAGCGCCACATGTCAGTCTAGCCAGCTGAGAAAGCTTGTGTGGTGCAGAGGAAACTACACGCACTCCCATGCGCTGCCCCACCTTTTTCAGGCGGTGGGTAACCTGATGCATGTAAGGGACAACAGCTACTCTTTCTCTTTCTTTTTCGTGGGTCCTGTTGTCACGTCCTACTGCACCATGTCCCTGGCCATCTTTAGCTCTCCGTTTTCTACGGATACTTTCGGCCACGGACACCAAGACCGCCTCAGGATACCCTGCTGACTTAAGCCTAGCCACCTGATTGTGGAAGCTGGCCTCCATTGAATGCATACAGGACCGGTCAAGTGCATTAGTGAAAACTTGTAAAAAGAGGCATAGTGAGTACGTGTTTCACTAATGCACTTGACCGGTCCTGTATGCATTCAATGGAGGCCAGCTTCCACAATCAGGTGGCTAGGCTTAAGTCAGCAGGGTATCCTGAGGCGGTCTTGGTGTCCGTGGCCGAAAGTATCCGTAGAAAACGGAGAGCTAAAGATGGCCAGGGACATGGTGCAGTAGGACGTGACAACAGGACCCACGAAAAAGAAAGAGAAAGAGTAGCTGTTGTCCCTTACATGCATCAGGTTACCCACCGCCTGAAAAAGGTGGGGCAGCGCATGGGAGTGCGTGTAGTTTCCTCTGCACCACACAAGCTTTCTCAGCTGGCTAGACTGACATGTGGCGCTAGACACAGGGAACAGCGGTGTAAAACAAAGCACAGGAACCGTTATGTCAACTGCATTAGTGACGTAGTTTACATGATCATACTTTCGTGCGGTGCCTGTTATATTGGGCAAACTGGAAGATGCCTCAACGACAGGTTGCGTGAGCATGCGTGCAATGTTCGTAGCGGTAATGATGGTTATCTTGCCCAGCATGTCACTAGATGTGGCTGTGAAGTACAATTTGATAAGACAGTAGTTCTCCAAAAGCACAAAGATGAGCGCACAAGGCTTATAATTGAAGCAGCACACATAGCGGAACACGGGGCTTGCGTCAGCAAACCATCAATCGCTTTGTCCGATAAGGAGCTAGCGTTTTTAAACATTAGCAGATGCCGTAGAAGTTAACTAATCAATGTAAAGCACAGTAAGCGATGGTAAGGTAGGGCTGACGCACTAAGATATTCTATCGGTGTTGCCATTTTTGGTCTATGCTTTGGTGTTATCGTATGTGCCTTGACACTGTATCATCTTTTAGTATATATTTCATATTTTTTCCGAATAAACTTTCAGTTGGTAGTTAGCGCTTGTCCCTGTCTTTCCGTCTGCTTCAACGTTGTGCGCTTCCATTTCATAATTAGTCATGTATCACCAACTCGCCCAATCAACCATTTTGACAAATTACGTTTCTAGTTCTTCGGGCATTCCTTCGTCTGTGTTCCTTCATCCCACTATTTTAATCACTCTCATCGCTTTAGCTACCTGCCGAGCCAGAGCTTTAGCGTTCTGCATTCGTAAGAGGCACATACCACAAGATGTGAAAGCACTATTTGGTGGGTTCAGCCCTTCGACCGGTCACGGAATCAGGGTTTGCAAAATCCTGCGTTCTGAGTGGAATCGGCAGGCTCGACTATACCGGGAGTCGCTCAAGCTACAAGTTCTTCAAGAACATCGTTCGCACAAGAGGAAAAGAAGGCTTGAAGAATTCGCAGCAAGGATTGAAGACAGCTCTGCTTCCTTATGGGTTCAAGAGCTTCGAAAGCTGCGTTCTGAAGTCAGAAGAAAACAACAGAGTGAAAGAACAGTGCATTTGGTTGGTAAAGTGGTGCTTCCCGACTTTGTGCAGAGGACGTTAGGCCTAGGCCCAAAATTCGCCTTTGTGAAGAAGCGAGACCCCCCGGACCTGTTAGCCATTGTTAGAAGTGTATCTAGTCAGGTTCCTCAAGAAGACTCTGGCCGGTGCATCTCGGAAGGACTGGACATACTTCAACGCGGTAAGCCCGTCAGCAGTCACCTGCCTTTAAGCCGGACAATCAACTTTCTAATTGACAATGATCTTTGTGCGGTGCCTTCAGACAAGGAGGGAGGTTTCGCATTGCTTACAAAAAGGCAGTATTTTGAAAAAGCGCAGTCCGCCATTAGTACCGTGTTCGATACGTTCACCGGCATCGATTTGCGAAAAGTGAAGGCAAGAGCAAAGGACCTGTGCCGAGAACTCAATTTAGAAGGCTTAGTGAAAAAGTTCGATAGGTGCGATAAACTTTCGTTGAACTTATTCTTTTCAGCTAAGACACATAAGCCTGATGTACCTTTTAGAGTTATAGTATCTGAGTGTGGTTCCTGGCAAAAGAATGTAGGCGTGTTTTTGCAAGATAAGATGAAGCTTTTCGCCATTAATGACCCATTTTTAATTAAGAAGTCGGATGAAGTAATCGAATTTTTCCGACAAGAGTTTAACACAGGTCTCATGGCATTCTCAATAGATGTTAAAGATCTTTACTATTCTTTACCTCATGATGCGTTGCTCACTTGTATTGAAGAATGCATTGACCAATTCGGTGGAGTGTCATTTCAGAACAGCACAGGAATGAGTGCGCGTGGTTTTTTAGACTTATTGGGCATGTATCTCAACTCCACATATGTAGAGTGGAATGACAACGTGTATCTTCAGAAACAGGGCGTGTCGATTGGGTCGTGTCTGGCCCCAATTTTGAGTGATTTGTTGTTGGCGAAAATGGACAGGGCCGTTAATCAAGAATTAGTGAGCACTGCAGCGAAGAAAGTGTTTCGATTTGTTGATGATTTTTTAGTCATAATGAAGTGTGATCCTCGAGGTTTTGTGTCTCATGCCAATAATGTGTTGTCTCTCTTTAAGAAATACCTTGGTCCACTTGTATTGACCCATGAAATGCCGGAAAACTCGTCAATCAGGTTTTTGGATCTCAGGCTTACGTTTAGGGCTGAACATACCTGCTGGGAATTCCAGCCACGCGCGGGGAAACCGCTTCTGCCGTACACGTCGGCTCATAGCAAACTTGTAAAAAGAGGCATAGTGAGTACGTGTTTCACTAATGCACTTGACCGGTCCTGTATGCATTCAATGGAGGCCAGCTTCCACAATCAGGTGGCTAGGCTTAAGTCAGCAGGGTATCCTGAGGCGGTCTTGGTGTCCGTGGCCGAAAGTATCCGTAGAAAACGGAGAGCTAAAGATGGCCAGGGACATGGTGCAGTAGGACGTGACAACAGGACCCACGAAAAAGAAAGAGAAAGAGTAGCTGTTGTCCCTTACATGCATCAGGTTACCCACCGCCTGAAAAAGGTGGGGCAGCGCATGGGAGTGCGTGTAGTTTCCTCTGCACCACACAAGCTTTCTCAGCTGGCTAGACTGACATGTGGCGCTAGACACAGGGAACAGCGGTGTAAAACAAAGCACAGGAACCGTTATGTCAACTGCATTAGTGACGTAGTTTACATGATCATACTTTCGTGCGGTGCCTGTTATATTGGGCAAACTGGAAGATGCCTCAACGACAGGTTGCGTGAGCATGCGTGCAATGTTCGTAGCGGTAATGATGGTTATCTTGCCCAGCATGTCACTAGATGTGGCTGTGAAGTACAATTTGATAAGACAGTAGTTCTCCAAAAGCACAAAGATGAGCGCACAAGGCTTATAATTGAAGCAGCACACATAGCGGAACACGGGGCTTGCGTCAGCAAACCATCAATCGCTTTGTCCGATAAGGAGCTAGCGTTTTTAAACATTAGCAGATGCCGTAGAAGTTAACTAATCAATGTAAAGCACAGTAAGCGATGGTAAGGTAGGGCTGACGCACTAAGATATTCTATCGGTGTTGCCATTTTTGGTCTATGCTTTGGTGTTATCGTATGTGCCTTGACACTGTATCATCTTTTAGTATATATTTCATATTTTTTCCGAATAAACTTTCAGTTGGTAGTTAGCGCTTGTCCCTGTCTTTCCGTCTGCTTCAACGTTGTGCGCTTCCATTTCATAATTAGAGAGAGAGAAATTACAAAAAAAAAATTGCGACAGAGGAAAGGCAACATCAAGAGTACAAGACACTAAAATCTGTCTCTGAGGCCAGTTGTCCGCAAAAAGCGCAGCAAAGCTTTCAAAACCTTCTGGGCTGAGGATGGGCTCGGCCAATGACCCAGAATCATTTGTTCCGACAAAGGCCGATCATCTAGTCTATCCAGAGCTGCAGTGAGTTCTTGTCTTTGCGCGTTGAAATGGGTGCACTCACACAGAAGGTGCGCGATGGTTTCTTCGCAACTGCAGTAAGTGCATGTAAGAGAGCTGGCCATCCCAATGAGATATAAATATGCGTTCGTGAAGGCCACTCCAAACCACAGGCGGCATAGAAGAGTCTCCTCAGCTCGAGATATCCTTGGGGGAAGACGAAGCTGCAGATCGGGATCCAAGTTATGCAGGCGCGCGTTTGTGAAGTCTGTCAAGTTCCACTGTACCAGTGTGAGGTCACGTGCAAGCGAACGAAGTCTTGTAGCTGCGTCGGTTCTCGAGAACGGTATGGCTGTGTATTGGGTACCATCGTGTGCAGATATAGCGGCCTCATCTGCATGGTCATCGCCATATACACCGCATTGACCTTGTATCCACTGATACACTATGCTGTGCTGTTTTTCGGTTGCTTGGTGATGAAGAAGCCTTATTTCAGCTACTAACTGTGCATTAGGTCCATGGCGAAAAGGTGATATAAGACATTGAAGAGATGTCTTCGAGTCCGAGAAGATCGACCAAATTCCCGAAGGTTCTTTCACTATAAACTCCAGAGCTGCACGAATGGCTGCAAGTTTTGCAGCTGTCGACGACGTCAAATGCGATGTCATGAATTTAATTGTGATGTGCTTCGCGGGAATAACCACCGCCCCTGCAGAGCTTACTGAATACACCGAGCCATCCGTGTAAATGTGAAGGCGTCCGTTGTGCTTCTCTTGCAGGAAAAGTAATGTGGCCTGTTTCAGGGCTAGATGCGACGACTTTTTCTTATTTTGGATGCCAGGAATTGAAAGAAGGGCTTTGAGTGGGTGCAGGCACCATAACGGTATCGGCGGCTGTGCTGCATGCGTGAAGTGCAATGGAAGCACTGCGCAATGCTGAGCTACAGTTGCGCTGAACGCTGAGTGGGGCCTGGAAGTTCGAAGTGAGGTGAGGTGATGAGATGCGCGTGATTATCCAGTCAACGCATACATCCGAGTAGACGCTTTGAGAATGCACATAAGACATTTCGCTCAGCTTCCAAAAAGTGGTGAATGGTGTAAAATAGCATAGCACAACAAAAACACTGAACAAAGTGAACAGTTTTATTTTTCTGTCACCTCATGTGTGCCGTTGAGTACCCCCCAGAAATCGCAACCATTCTCATTCACAGTTCACTCCCAAGGTAACTTGTCTCACTGAAAACATTACTATTTACCACTTTTTAATGCTCAATAGAAAGTGCAAATGTAGTGATGCGTTGTTAGCTTTTTAGTAAGTGTAAAATATTGATTTCAAACAAAACGTCATGTGCAGTATGGAGCAGAACTCCGAATTGAAGAAAGATTATCGCAGCACAGCTTTAATTGGCGTAGCCTGGACGGTTTTTTATTCCTTTGAATTTGCCTTAAGCCGGGTGGTCGTTCTGCAGAATACCCTTTTATTAGTGAAACAGACACATGCTGAACGATTTCACAGAGCACATTTAAAAGATCCGTCAGTACTTTTAGTCAGCGAATATCTGCAGTGCGATCTATACTAATTTTAACACTATTAGCATCACAGATACGGATTTGATTGACATTACTGCAGGCACATTGCGAAGGTATTTTCTGCTCTAATCACACAGTGGTACCTCTATATCAGAAATATAGATCGTAAACGAAACGCTTATGTCAGATGTGATCACAGTATATTTATGGAACGCCGCACATTTTTTCTTCAAAACGAAAACTTGCTCACCAGCCTATATTATGCAGGTATTTCAATTATTGTTTAATAAGAAAGCCTCCAAAAGATTGCTTTTACATTTAAGAAATGCCCCTTTTCTCACATTGGCTCACTTGTTTCATTGCAGGAACTGTAAGCGAAAAAGGAGGAAAACAACAACTGAAACAACTACTCAGCCAACTGGTGCTGTCATGATTAATACTACTATGAGCTAGCACTGTGATGCTGGAATACTTCATTGAATATATATTTGTTACTTTGCCGAAAATATGTCTTACTTCTTCAAGAATGCAAGCTTCAGTCCTTTCCATACGAGTTATGGGAAAGGAGATTTTGTTCATGCGTCTATGTGAAACCTAGTCGAAACATTAGGGGCATCTTTGAACTACAAGATACATACAGTATTTTTCTCTCACTTTCCTGAAAAATCACTTTTTCCTAATTTACTATCACATTTTCCACCTATGTCTTGTCATAGAGTGGGTCTTGGTATTATATATTAGTTCCACCCCAATCGCAAAGCATGCCACAACCTTCCCTACAAACTAAAAGGTGACTTGCTGTTCAATAGTACATTTCTAATGCACTACATATACAAATGTGTCAGCTCTCGCTGCTAGCACTGTTATCTATTGGTAACAAGTTAAATAATCATGAAAGTTGAAGACCATACTGAAGTCAAGTTGAACTGCAAGCCACGAAAGATCTCCGCGTGATAAAAAGAGACCCTAAAATTACGACAAACACCGACGCAAAGAAAGAAACCATCAGTTTCAACAAAGCTTCACTATGCGAAAAACAAAACATGACGTAACAAAGTACACACATACCCTTAGAACTACACAAATTTCAGGATCACTCGCACAGACTTCCCCCTGCCATGACGCGCACAGCGTTTGGCTATTCTTTACATCTATAAGTCGGCAAACTCACCCTAGAGCGACTTACTCAGGCTCACTAAGATTCAGATCAAGCCATTAGTCGGAAAGTCTCGGTATTATTTTGGTGAGTTTTATGAGAGCAATATTTTGGTGAGCGTCAGTCCGGGTGAGTGAGGTAGAGAAAAAGTTTTGCTTAGTGTGAGTGTAATTACGGTATGATAAAACGTTGGCAAATCTGCGTCTGCGTGAGCCCTAGACGCTAAATTCAATTCTTGAGGAAGTCTAAGCGAGCCTTACGTTCACAAACTGTCATCGACTCGACTTCCACCCTTCACTTGACATAGTTGATAACTGCGCCATCGCTCGGCTGAAAATGACGCTGCGCTACTCAAGAGCCGCAGTAGATTATCACTGATATGCAGTGACTTGCCTGGCGCAGAGACGGCGCTCCCATCAGCTTTCTCAGGTGAAGGTGAAGCTTTGAGTGAAGGGTGTGGCAGCTTGGGCTTGACGATAGTTATAGCGCGAGAACAAAACGACGACACAGAGACAAGAAGGACACAAAAGACACGAGCGCTGTTGTAAAATACGGGGTTACACTTTTTTGCCGATGTACTATTGAATTTACCCAACTTCAGCATTACTAACGGTTTATGCAGACTCACGTAAGTACACCCGCGGACTCACGCACACTTCAATGCATCAGCGTTCAAACACCAGCTGAATATTTATTGATCAGACACGTGACTTAGTCCGGAGAAAGAGGGTACTAAGACTTCCTCATGGTCCCGGGCGGCTTGAGCTTCGAGAACTTGGCCACCATGGTTTCACCGCCAGGCCTTTCCCCCTGGCGCCAGGCAGGCGTCGACCTACACTGAATAGACACACGTGTCCAAACAAGCCCGGACATTGCCTCCCGCTAACGTCACTCTAGCACACGTCATGGTACTTCGCCGATCATCATTGACAGCCTGTGAGAGCACCTTTTGCCATTAGCTTGCTTCCGCCCGGCACTCGCACGCTGTGGTAGACACTTGCACGCCTGAAGTGAGAAAGTGATGCTCTGTCTTTGCGGAGGCCTTTTCGGTCGCGCGAGGCACCGGAAACTCAGCGCTAGTTTTTGTTTCAAAAAACCAGCGCGCAGTGGTTCCAGGGCATCTTAATATCTGGATGAAGAGAGCGAGGTTGACGTAAATTTTCCCATTGACTTTCACGAGTTTTATCAAACGGAAAAAATTCGATACCCCTGTAAACAACTTCTTTTTTGTTTATGTGTCTTCTTATTCCTTATTTTGTGAATTTTGAATCAGGCTAAGCGCGGAACGCGATTGACTTGCGTTCGTAGCTTTTGCCTCCGCTGCTTCTTGCCCCTCGCTCAGCAATATCAGAAGTTTGATTAGGCTCAGTTATCTCGCTCGGTTGGCATGTCACCTACGGGAAAGATAAAGACAGCAAGTTGTTGTGGGCATAGAACGGAAGCCGCAGTGAGCTACGCCGAACAAGTCAACCATGCATTCGTCGAAGATGGCTTCATCGGGCAACACACGTTTTTCGCGGCTATGGGACGTGCTAACATGGGAATTTCCAATTCTGTGAAGGTTTCTCAGCATTTCCTAAAGGCAGTGGGTGAGCACAAGAATTTGGAGCCATTATTTGAGCAGGTACATGTTTTTCATGAATACATATGAGTAAACCCAGTTCTCTGCAAGCCTGACTGGACCGACACAAGTTCAGTGTCGCTTGACTAATTTGTGAAAACAGCAGCCAAGCTCCTCTCGGAAAAATACGTTTATTGAAAAGCTTGAATACGAGTTGGCTTGGTGACAAAGTTTTAGTTTTTCTTTGTACTTTTGGCGTGCAGTTCAAATTATGTCAAGTAATTATAGACTGCTTCCTCATTATGAAATTCTTCTAGCCATGGTTTCAAAATTTGTGAGTCTTTACTTCTAATTGTGTCAATCAAGACATGTGATGGCTGAGTTGTTTCTAAATATTATTATAGAGAATATCGATGGAGCCCGCTTCTTCGCAAGTGAATTTTACTTCATCAAGGCAACCCTGTTGCTCTGACGAAAACAAGTCAACTTGCTGAAATACTGTTTCCAGTGACGTTCTTTCTCGGAAAACTTCTGATCGCTTCAAGCCATTCCGTGCCTCTCAACTTAAGTCTCGTTTGATACTCAAGTTTTGTAAAAAAACTATGCGTGCCGTCATAACAAACGTGATTGAGTCAAATACGTTGTGTCATACTTGCGATTGTTAATCATTCTCGCATTGGTTCCGATATTCTGAGTTCATTGTTTGCTCATTATGTCCATGCGACAGTTATAAGGTAAAGCTGTTTTTATAGATTGACACTTTCACACTACGTGAATGTATGTGTTTTTTAAATACAAAACATGCACTAAAAAGTGCATTTCATTTGTGTCGATCGTGTCTCGTCTAACTGAGAAATCAGTCAGCTTAACACTCGCCTATTCAGAAAGCACGAGCAAGATTTTCAACAATATTAACAAAATTTTATGGCCACATTGCCTAACCGGCCAGTGGACCTGAAAGAAAGCATGAGCGCCTTCCGTGGCATGCGAAGTGGGAAAGCAGGGCTTCCACAATGACCCTTATCCTTTCAATTTTCCGTTCTTTCTCTGTTTTGGGCACCTCTTGAGTGACGTCATGAAATAAATTTTCTGTTCAACGTTTATTTTTACTAGGATGCCCAGCAACCACCAGTGGTAAAAGCAGTGCTGTCGCTGCCGAGAGCGAATATACACAGGGGTTAGCCCCCTCGCGTTAGCCCCGCCGTGGTGGTCTAATGGCTAAGGTACTCGGCTGCTGACCCGCAGGTCGCGGGTTCAAATCCCGGCTGTGGCAGCTGCATTTCCGATGGAGGCGGAAATGTCGTAGGTCCGTGTGCTCAGATTTGGGTGCACGTTAAAGAACCCCAGGTGGTCAAAATTTCCGGAGTCCTCTACTACGGCGTCTCTCATAATCATATGGTGGTTTTGGGACGTTAAACCCCACAAATCAATCAATCAATCAAAGCCCCCTCGCATTAGTGTCTGAAAGACGAGCTTTACTTGGCCCTTACCAAGTAAACTGCAGCCATACTCGAACCTGGCACACAGCGAAGTGCAGGACATAGCTGCAGGTAAACTGTGACTCAAAACAGCAACGCGCAGTTCATTTGCACTCACCCACGTCGTCCGGCTTTTGACGCATGGTAAGCTACGCTACTTCAAAGGCCAACCTCGGTGATTTTTCGGGGGCAATGCATCTCAAAGAAACTCGCTGGGTACATTCCTTCGCAGATTCCTGTCATATAGACCAAATTATGCCAAATGTTTGGCACGCGCCTCGCTGGTTTTGCTTTCACAGTTTTTATACACCACACCGGTGAGACCCGCATATGGTGTTCAGTTCTTACCAAACAATACGTCCTACGCAGACAGGGCGCCCGGTTGGGTTTCGGTTGCGGTATTGCACCTTTTTGCTCAGTAAAAATTATTTTAAAGTATTTTGGGTATTTCAGCTATTGGGCTCGTGACACGAGTGTCTCAGGAACATACAAACACCATTACCTTGACATGGTCAAAAAATCGCCGTAGTTAGCCTTCAAGTCTATTTTTTGTGAACATGTTTATATATGCGTGTTGCCCTTTGGTATTCTTTTCTATATATAAACTAGCCAGGGACAGAGCGCTGGGATGCTCGCGAACGTGGGATTAAGGTACTGTATACTACTTGGGGCTGACGAATTGGCTAACAGCGTCACCGCTACACTTGGGCGGCTGTCCCCCCCCCCCCTTTTTTTCCCCTCCGATGCCTCCGAGAGATATAGAGCTTCAGAAGGGGCAAAGTAAAAAAATATCTGCTTTTCACACTTTCAACGAAGTCACAAACACATGATTCCCCACATTCAAGCTCGTGTTACTGGAGCTCACTAGAAACACTGAAAATAATTTGGATGAACAGTAAATATTTATCATTTGTATAGTCTAGCATAGCTACTCATGTAGCGAAACAGAATGTTCTTTTGTAGACTTTTGTTGCAATGTATGAACACCTGAATGTCGCTGGAATTCCGCTTTAACCTCGAGGAATTCCATCCATTTTACTTTTTGCGGCTTGAAGTTCCCTAGTAAATAAAAAAGGAAATTTTGTTGGTTTATAGAATAATTTTTTTTTCGGCGTATATGAAAAGCTGATACACAATGTGACTTGGCTACATTATTTCAGGCGACGAAAATGATTCGATGGCACAAAGGCACAATTTTTAATGTGAGATGATACGCGCAAATCTGAAAAAAATGTTGGAGGACCCTTAGGCTTCGCCTTTACGAGTTCAATGCAATAGCGTTATTCTGTTCATAGTCCGCACTATTATCAGCACCATTGACACGAATGCTCCTACGCATGGCCTCGGCTCGCTTGGACTGAGGTCAGCGCCGCTAAGCATCGGAAATGATATGCTTGCTGCAGTTAACAATAGATGGAGGGCACGTTGGTTTCCCTAGTGAATTTCTGTTTCCAGTCAACGTTTTCTGGTGTTTCTAGAAGCTATCCGACTGGCAGGTAGCTTCGTTTGTTCCTATGTAACCAACCATCACCGAAAAAAAAAACTGTTTTAGGGCCGAAGCTCCTTAAGGCGTGGGTCTGTCCATTTCTTGTATGTATGTAGCAGTACGTACCCACCGGTGGCACATACCCGCTCTAGAGCGGGTATGAGCGGGTATGTGCCACAGGGGATGCGAGATGGGAGTCGGCAGTACTTGGAGTATTCACTAGTTGGATGCACAGATGGACGGACAGCAAGACTAGCAGACGGATGGATGGATAGACGCGTGGACGTACGGACGGATGGACACACGAACAGTCAGACGACAGATGTAACCCACCGTCCACAGGGGATGCGAGATAGGAGTCGGCAGTACTTGGAGTGTTCACTAGATGGATGCACAGACGGACGGACAGACCGACTAGCAGACGGATGGATGGACGGACGCACGGACGGATGCATGCACAGACAGACGGACGCATGGATGGACGCATGGACGGTCGCGCGGACAGACGGAAGCAAGAATGAACGGACGGATGGAAGCATCGACGGGCTGACGGACGCTTCGCCCCACTCATCATCATTCACTGCGTTGATATGCTGTGAATTTTTCAGTCATAATTACTTGTATAGATTTAGAATAGAAAACACTATGCAACGTTGTAAATGCTTAGATAATTTTATTCTGTAGTCCCACAGAACCACCACGAATAATTATACATGCACGTGACGCTTATTTTGACTGTTCAACTTACTGCAGCGTAAACACTGGCTGGCCTCAAAATATTTACCTTGCTAATCAGGGTGGATTGCTTCAGCAGGCTTTCCACAATGGCGACATGTATTCCATCATCCGAACAAGGTGGCTCCAGAATTCTGGCGTGTTTCAGACCTCCGGTTGCTAAGCAATTCATCATGACTTCAATGGCGTTTTCGAACACTGCGATAAAAATGCATTCAGAAGCCTCATCACTGTATAGCACTTGTCATACGATGAACATTGTCACAATCACTTGTTACAACCTTTTTACATAGAATTTTTTATTCAGATCAGATGGTGTTCACTGCAAATTGGTGCCTCTACGGAGGAAGCGTTTTTTTTTCTGGCTCACCACACGCCACAAAATTGAGAAAAATTAAAATAGCACAAGGCATGTCACTAGGTGGAACACCAGATGTGCAAGTATTCTAATCCCTGATTTTGGAGAGCACTGCTGGCCTGCTTACGTCATAGCACCACTCATATGTGACACGATGTATCGAAACTGACCGCAGATTAGCAACAATGTCAGTATGCAGAGACTTTCGATAGTATTCGCAATGTCTGTCACAATTAAGCGAACGCTGGCGAGGTAATGTAACAAAGCAGGACATATTAGGCAACATGCTAACACAAGAAGCGCTATCGAATGCATTCAAGTTTCACTCGCCTCTTGATAACTTGAATAGAAAATTTCTGGCGATTCGCTCGGCAGCCAATAAGAAACATATATTTACAGGCAATATTCGGGTGACTTTTTAGTCTCCCATGCATAACGCTAGCTTAAGTTTCTTATATGCAACCACCTTGTACAAAAAGTGTATGTCAAGGAAGAAAGATACTTACGAGTAGACCTGTCAGTTTCCACGGTCCGATCAGGGGTCTTCGATGTGCATCCAACGCTGTATGATGCACTGGTCTTGAAATAATGAGCGGTGTCGCCCGAGTGATCGTTGTCACCAGCGAATGCAAAGGTGAGTTGCCCCAAAGGGCTGTCGCACAGTCCGATAGCATTTCCTCGCAGTACTGACTGAAGAGTGGTAATGACACATAATTGATTGCCTAAAACACGGACGAAGAGTTGCGATGTACTACGAATGACTTGCAAGCAGATGACGTCATGCGGTGCTGACTGCCATGTCCTACTTGTGGCCATGACGCACGCGTAGATCATCCCTCCACTCTCGATCATTGCGCTCGTTGTGTGACCGCCTGGGAACTGCAGCGCCGATTCCAAGCGCTCATGAAGAACAAACTTCCCAGTCAAAGCATCATTCGCAGGAGCCACACGATACTCTCTCCATGGTGTGAGGAGATTACGCTCTGCCAAGCAGCAATAAAACCAGGCCAAGCAGAACGCTCGGCTCTCGTCCACTGAAATAGCTCTTAGGGCTCCTAGAATCAGGTTGATGATCTGCATCCTTGGCATGCCTCTCAGATCCGGCAGCCACCAGATTTCCGTTTCGCCAAGGGACTGAAGCGATTCAAGCGACAGTTCACACAACGTGATACGGAGTTCATCTAAGTCGGGCTCTGACATTATGAACAACGAGTACGGCTCTAATGAAGAGTAACACGCAGAGGTTTAGAAGGATGTGTGTTGGTTGCAGAAATACCAGAGGAAGTAAAAAAAGCGTCAAAAAGAAAAAAGTGGTTGTTGGAATATTTGTGGATAGACACGTGAGGGAAAAATAGAAGCGAGAGAGTAAGCGAGTGGACACGGCGAGATGGGAGATCAAGGAACTTTGTTTGGGTTATTGTTACCTTACACAAGCCATATCAAAAAGGATGAGCAAGAAATGCTGGACTTTTTTCGCCAACTTCGTGTTCTCTACCTTCACGGCCACCAATGACATTGATAGTACGCCCGACGACCGTCACGAAAGTCAGTAGAAATACCTTCGTGTCGTTCTACGAAGAGCCGTTGCTCCTAGGTGAGTCAGGTTTCCAATATGCACCGAGGAATGTTCAAATAAGATCATATAAGATAACAAAGCAGACTTTTCGCGAAAAAGAAGCAAGAGAAGCACTGGGTGTGATGCCAGCTTTTTTTCTTTTTTGCATTGGGGTGGGTGGGGGGACACTCACAACACTTCAGTTTTTTTAGAGGGCGGAGAAGGAGTTAGGAAGCGGACAACTTATTCGTTGTTAAAAGGGTGAATCGGCGAAAATTTTGTGTCAATCGCATGCTTGGGCTCAAAACCAGCGATTACGTGGAGTATCGGTAAGCAGGCAGGACATTGGCCTTCTTGGCTGCACGCATGACTACTAAAAAATGCGTGGTTGCTGCCGGATAGTTTATGCCAATTCAGAGCAGCACGAAGTCTTTGTGTAGCTTCTGTTACTGCGAGGGCCAAAAACATAAAACCTGCCTCACCGAACACCATGACGAGTTCGTTGCCCTTGTCAGCCTGAAGACCGGATGTCTCTCAGCAAGTCTGGTGGTGGCAATGAGTCAGGTGATGAAAAACGCGCTTATTTTTGCAGCCTTTGAGTCAGCTGGGTGCAGGGTCTTCAGAAAGAAAATACGGGGAACCAAAGAAGAGGGAAGCGTAGGTAGGAGCTGGAGGCAGTCACAGACTATGCTGTGTGAGCGCACAAACGTGCCAGCTAAGTCCATTTGCTCTCTCTCACATTCTTGCCCCTCTCTGATTCACGGATGATCGCCAATCAGTACACCACTCCTTACTTGGACATCCACAAAAAACAACAACATACATAGGCAAAACTAGAACCGCGGCTGGTGTGGTGGTCCACAGACCTCTAAGCCAGCCGTGCTAGAACGTTGTTGTAAATTAACCTCCAAGACCCGAATTTTCATTTTGGTGTCTGATTATATTTACCTTTGTGTTATTAATTGTAGTAATATAGACACTTGGAGAATACAAGCCACAATAGCTTTTTTTCTTTGTTATTGCATTTCACTTTTCACTAGCATGGTGCTATATCTGAATATCATGGTGTAAGAACCCATTAATGGTGATACGTTCTCATCAATATCATATTCTCTTCAACATCTGTTAGCGATGCCTTGATCCAAAATAGGCAGCCCGCCTGCAACTCGCCTAATAAATTTCGGGGAGTTGTGGGTATCGGGCTTGCTGCTTGCCGTAAGTAGTTGAGCAGGCGACGTAGACTTCAGGTTAAAACAAAAAGCAATGTTTTCTCTAAACGTGGCATACGGTAGGGTTGGCCCAGCGACAAGAGACAGCTACGTGGCAACCATCGTTCTCACGCGGCAGCAATCCGCCACTGGGGGTGCAGCGTCCGTTCTTGCTGGCCGTTAAGGAACATCCTTTCCTGGACACTGGGCAGCACGCAGGCTGACTCTTGAAGAGCGCAGGTCGGCCATGCGCACCTCCATTGCCAACGCGTGGCGCGATCTCTGCATAGTCCAGTGCCCGTGGTTCTTACAGTTTTCACACAAACGAGTGGATTCGCATCCCAACAATAAACCGCGGACTGAAACATTGCTCTTATGGCCTGTAGAGTAACTGTGGTTATAGCATTTATTCATATCACGGTCACATTGAACACGCGCAGCTATGCTTTAATGGTTTCTTGCGTAAATGGACGCTGCAATACGCAATTCCTTTCTGAATCAGCGACTATTCTCTTTTAGTAGAGTGAAGATAGTCATTGAACGGATCATTTGCACGCCAAAACCACGCTTCAATTAGGAAGAACGACAGAGGCGAGTGTTTTTTTTTTACCACCCGGGGTTGTTTAACACACGCTTACACGAAACACAGGCGTGCTCTTTGCGTTTCGCCTCTCAAAATGCTGCCGCTACGGCCAGAAAACATGAGCACGCTGGCAAATGTTTTCTTTTTTTTTGTCAAAATTTGTCTCTGCATGGATGGCTGCCTCGATGAAATAGAACGACTAGAGTGCGTGAGTTGAACTTGAGTGAGTTTTGAGGGCTGCCTGACCGATTTCCTTTGAAGGCATTCACAACCTGCACAGGATAATTTCATGTTAGCGCACCCTTCAAAATGTCACACTTTTTATCTGAAGTAATAAATTTCAACCTTCGCGTTTTGAATGGCACGGCACCATCTGTTATATAGTTCGTGAAAGAGTTCCCAGTGAACAGCCTAACATATATTTTCGTCATCTTTTGCTGCTTAGGTGTGCGCACTGTCGACACCTGAATATTCTTACGACATGCTCACTATGTAGTCAAGGCGCAGAGGGTGTTCAGCCCCATTGAGGCAATGTTTACAAACGCATTCAACCTCCCACTATTTCTTTCTGGTTAAGCCAGGGTATACGCCCCGCGTTCGCGTGTTCGTTGAATCTGCGTATTCAGTTAAGACAACAGTTCAGAAGCATAAAACCCAACCGTGCAAACGTGATAGTTCCCAGCCTCGTGATTTCAGTTGGTTTGAATAAGGGGGCCAGTGTGGTGAAGTGAGATGGCTGAAGTTTTGGCGAACTTTTTGCGAAAAGGCAGCTGAAGGGCACACTGAGCTTAAACCACACCATTTAGGGAAATGCATGTGTTACCATAATTTCATTCCGGCTGAAGCACCAGGAAGAGAAAGTGAGCATGAGGAGAGGGAAAGACGCTATAACAAGAAGTATGTCTCAGTGTCTGCGAACGAAAAAAGAAAAGAGAATAAAGACAAAAAGAGTCGAAAAGAACAAGTCAGAATAGGAATCAAGTGCTGAGAACTGGGAGAGTGCCCTCTACCGCCGGTAGCCCGGTCCAGTGTCCGGAAATCATGAAGAACATCCTTGGCACTTGTGTCACAATTTTCTCATCTGCAACTTTAAGAAATTGTGGACAGCCCCGCCACGGTGGTCTACTGGCTAAGGTACTCGGCTGCTGACCCACAGGTCGTGGGATGGAATCCCAGCTGCGGTGGCTGCATTTCCGTTGGAGGCGGAAATGTTGTAGGCCCATGTGCTCAGATTTGGGTGCGCGTTAAAGAACCCCAGGTGGTCGAAATTTCTGGAGCTCTCTACTACGGCGTCTCTCATAATCATATGGTGGTTTTGGGACGTCAAACCCCACATATCAATCAAGAAATTAAGGACACTTGGAAACGGTGCGACTGAAGAAGGGAACATCGCGCAACTTGCAGAAGCGCTGCGCTTCGGTCAGATTCACTGGGCAGCAGATAATGCAGGACTGTTCGTTTTTCTGTTGCGAACGCCTTATCGGCTGCTATATTGAATTGTTCCGACAGAAACGCTTTTTACTTTGCTCATCAAGTGAATGTAAACCGATATTTTGACCCTAGCTAGGGGAATGCCGATCTTGATCAAACAGGTTGCACGTTGTCACAACGAAAGAAAAAAAGCAATCCATGCAAATGAATACGGTATAGTACCGTGGTATATAACATGCAAGAAACGGATGTTCTTCGTGTAAACAGTGCGCTGGGTCTCCGATTAGCAGAAAAAAAATGGAAAAAAAGGAATCGACGTTACCTGTCAGGCTCATAGCAGGCTAGGAGGAGTAGGACTAGAGACCCGAGACCTCTCGGTGTCTAGATGGAGGGGGTGTTTTACCAAGGAAAGGTAATTAATTGAAGAAAGTCGGTGTTTTTCAAAATTTTAAACAAGTGCCCCCCCCCCCCCCGAAAAAAAAACACTCCTGGCTACGGGCCTGCTAGCTGTGTATAGTTACCACACTGCGCCAATGTGATGCCGAATAATGCAATATGTGCACAAAAAGGTTTTATTTACGAAAAATATTCGCAGGATAGGGTTGGGAATAAACAATGTCAGTTACACTGATGAACATTGCTGACACCTGGATTCGACAAATTATAATAATTACTTGTATAGAAACGTGACAGACAAACACCATTCACTGTTAAATTTTGGTACGAAGAGCAGCCTGAAGAGATAATTCCATAATGGCAGTAGCCACAAATTCATTCCTAAGGAGCACTCGTGGCACAAGTATCCCGTGCAAAAAAACCTGTCTCTGACGAGGAAGTTCTTGGCTTTCGTGTAGTCGAACTTCACCACACGTCTTGTCACGGTATGCGGCAGGTATGCTTCAAATTCACTGCTTTGCGATCGCCACAATAAGAGCAGAGTCGAGATCAGCGTAAGTCCCACAGAGAGACTTGTCAGCGTTACCGAAAACAGATTTCAGGAGGTACGAATAGGAGGCGCCTTCCGTGGCGTGGTAGGCGACAAAGGGCAGTCCGGGCCACACGCAAAAGCACACAGGTGGGTACTCCGGCGGACCGCGGGCCTCGCTTGCCATCAGAACTGTCACAGAATAGCAGGATCCGGTGTCGACAACGCCGATTTCCGCGCAACGACCGCTGAACTTCACAGCTTCCTTCAGACGTTCGCCGATAGCGCTGACATCCGACACGGCTTCGCTGGTGTTCAGGCGATAGAGGACCCATGGTGCGAACACTCCTCGCGGCACGAGCCAAGCATACAGCTTGGCCATGCAACACAGGCGCTCTTGTTTCCCTTCGATGGTCACGACGCTGGCATAAATGATTTCGACGGCTTGTAGCAAAGTATGCCCTTTGATTGGCATCAGCCAGGGAAGCCCTGCGAAATCAAGGGCGTGCAGTTCTTCGAAACGCAGGAGGTAGAAGATGGAACACAGACTGCGTATCTCCTCGGCAGACATAGCTGAACTGCGCACCAGTGTGAACTGCTTTAGACGCAGGCCGGACTGGACTGCCTTCGCAATGCGTCGCGAGTGAAAGAACATCTTCTCGACACGGCCGGGCTAGACTGCACTTGCGCGTTCAAGGAACGAGCGCGCAGCTGCAGCATAGTTCCGCCGTGGTACAGAAAGGTGGTAGTGGGGCGGGGGAGGTTATAAGAAGAAGAAGAAAAAGACACCTAACTTCTGTAAGGCGACACGGTGCAGTTCCTGTAATGGTTAGAAGAAGACTGCAGCCCAGTAGGGAGAGTGGCACAGGGCCTCCACAGAAAGGGAAGAATCTCCGCCACACCTTTTGCACCCTCTTGTCACTCCACCCTATTGTGTCCGCATGTAGCACCAGAGCTTTAGGTTCGACACGTTGCCAGCTAATACCGATGACCTCTCCGCTGTTTTCACTCTCTCCTGAAAGCAACGCCTTTTATGCGCGTAGAAACCTGGTGCACGCGTGAGCAGTGCATAATCGTTTTTTTTTTTTTTTTACAGTTTACAAGACGCCATCGGCCGCGCAAAAAAGTGCACTTTCTGTTCTGTGACATTCTAGGTAAGGTCGTCTCGCGCAGTTTTGATACTAACGAACATATTTTCTTTATGGACTCGAAAAGTTATTTTACGCTCGTATCCTAAGGTTTTGTAAATAAATTTGAATTGGTAAAAAAAAAAAGAAGCGGCAGGCCCGCGTTGAAGGTGCAGCACAGTCTCAGTGAAATCTACAAGAGCGGCCTTTCAGAGCCTTTTGTAACACTCATTAGGTAACTGATGGAAGCACAGTTGCCAAGTACCCACTACGGCACTAATAATTATAGTTTATGGGTGGTAGGCCGGCATTCGCCTAAACAACTCCTTTCTATTCGGTGCCACAAAGACATTATCTTATTTAAATTATCTACGTACACTCAAAATAGCAGGCTATGTGAGAAGTAGCTGGTGTACCATGTATACGATGCGCATACAAGGAAACTGCTAAAAAGCCTCAATTTTACTCCATGCGGAACATTTACTCGTGCACCATGTGTACAAGATACAAACATATTATATAGTGATATTATATTCCTTCCCTTAGCGGAATTCAAAACTACAACACTCCAGTATGCTACGCGTAACCATGAACTCTGGCAAGTATCCTTTTCTAGAAACAAATACGCTGATGAAAGTGTTCGATATACCCTTCCTGTGTTGTTAAATATATATTTTAACAAGGAATTGATAGCACTAACATCCCAAAAAAAGAATACATGCAATTGATTGGCAATAAAACTAACACTTCACAGATGTGTAGCGGCTACCACTGCGATCAGAGGACCGACAAATAATGGCGTAGACGGTGCCACCATGCTTCACAATAAGTGTGATTTATGGCTAAGCGGATACCTCACATGCATTTGTTCTAAGACATTCCGCTCGAAATTCGCATTAGGCACTGTCGCCAACGTCAGTGTTTTTTTTTTTTTTTTGCAGTAATGACAATAGTGATTGCAGCGATAAATATCGTGCTGTTACAATTCTGTGAGGTAGTAATTGGCGAACAGAACAGAATACTTCGTGCGAGTAATATAAAAAGATTTAGTACTTTCTTAAATCGTTTTTACTTAAGGTATACATGTCCGCTTTACTTAAAGCATCTAGAAATGATCCAGAGAGAAAAAAAGTAAATGTTCTCTTCCATATTGCTTCCTTGTCTAGCCGTATCCGATGCCGCATCACTTGGTTTCAGCCGAGACGAGTGTAAGCTTTCCTCCGTTTTGCGGACTGCCGTGCCGTTAAGTCGTATGAGAAAACCAGCCTCACTTTCAATTAAGATCACCGTGAACCTCCGAGAAACTAATATGGATGAGAAAAACAGTGTTCCTTGAACGTAAGCTTCGGTATCCACCAAGACTTGGTCGCTTTCAAGTTGGTGGCTTTCATACCCTACTCGGTAAGTTGAACGTTAATCGCTCTCAATCTTAAGTACGATAATAGGAGGAGCAGACGTGTGTTGAACGATTTTTCATCCACCACAGCATAAGATATTTTTAAAATGTAATCTGACGCAACGTAGTTACCTTTATAAGTAGGAGTAAAAAGTAATTCCTGCTATCTACTGATCGGGTGGCTACAGAAGCTCGCCTAGTAGATGATTTCGTACTCGCATACTGACAAATTCAAGCATGAAATGAGGCTCCACGCTTATTGAGCAGCCATGAGACACTCAACGGATGAAGTAAAAGGCGTTGCCACGCACAAGCACCCCCCCCCCCCCCCCGCACACACAAATTGTTAAGAGCAGCTGTCCTAGCAGAGAAAATTTCTTGACAGTGAAGGGAAGGCTATGTACCTTGTGGGCATGTGTCACCGCTAAAGAACATTAAGTCCGTCTTTTTGGGAAATTTATATAAAAACGTTACTTTCTTTTCTTCGCGTTGCTATTAATAAAGAGCCGTAGTACGCGCCAAGGAGATATCGATTTTTTTTCAATTAACACAGTTTGTTTTCGCGTTTTTTTCGCATGTTGAAACGTCGCACGTTTAGCGTTCACGTAGTCAAAAAGTTGTCTTCGTCTTTACAAGAGCGCTCGTCACCCTCCTGCTATAGAGCTGCTTACTGAAGGCTTCCTGGGCGCTGCCTTAACATGCGTGCCCCCGTGGAAAATGCATGGCTGCAGCTTTGAAGTCAGTTTTTGTACTCCAGTGCAACAGCCCAGAAAAGAAGGTATCCTCTTTTCTGGTAAATAGGTCTATTACGACGACTCGCTGAAAGAGCTAGTGACGAATTTCACTCAGAAGTGGTTGTCTGGGCTGACGTAGCGAATCGCGTACATTGTTGCTATTGAAGACGGCCGTCATTCGAAGCGCGAGCCAAACCAAACTGCTTGGTGAAAGAGTACATGCGCAGTAGCATTGGCCACGTGGCTAAGCGAGATTCCAGCCTGCAGCTACAATTTGAACGGGTGTGTTGATCTATGCTACATTCCAGCCGAGGATGATGTCCACTATGGTGTGCCGTTCCCGAGGACTGATTCGGGACGGCTGTTTGCGCCACAGTGACACGCGCCGCCGTGACGAGTGCCCAGGGGGAGCGTGACTAATGGGTCTCTCAGCTCTATGCAACGTGGCTGTTCTCGGAGCTGACCCTGAAGTCCATCAGAAACCTGGCGGAGGCTTGACTTTCCCTAAAACGCCAGTGCAAATGTTCAACGCGAGGGGAGAGCCGGTTTCAAGATTGGTGACACAGCAGCTCTGATTCATTGACGCCTCTCCTATGACCACCCCTACCTTTTGTGAATCAGCCGAGACGAGCAGACTGAAGGAGGGACAAATGCGGAGGATGTCAGAGAAGACGGACAGCACAGGCACAAGAATGCAGGTGTGGGAATTGCTGTTCCGATTGAAGTTTCCTCATTGGTAATAAATCAGCTTTCCCAAGTTTCAACCTCGAAGTTATCACTTGACCAGCAACGGCTAATCTTGGTCAGCACACAAGAACTTACACGCTACACCCACTTAGCATTTACAGGGCCTGTCAAATGATCCAACAGGGCCCTCCAAATGATGACGTAGATCTGGAAACTTGTTGCTGTCGATATTAGAAAAATTCGTATATTCGAGCTAATTCAGTAGGGCTGAAAGGACGGCGAAAGCCAGTGGTGCCTTGGAATAGGAACCCAACCACGTGGTACTGCCTTGATTTAGTGGCAACGCTATCGTTTGCACAGGTGAACCAATGTTCTTCGAAAGAGCGTTGGAGGGTGGGTGGGTGAAAAATAAAGCTGGCGTACGTTTAGTTTATTGAACCTCAGGAACTCTCGAACTCCGTAGGCTGCTATAAATCATTACCAGTAATTTCATGGACGTCTGAATTGTTATCTTTTTATTACTAGTATGGTCGCACTAGCATGAAAACCCAAGAGCAAAATGTGCTGTGTTGGTGGCTGCCAATACTAATAAAGATAGCTTAATATCAATATTTTTATACGCAACGCACCATTGTTTATGGCAAAAGGAACTGGAAAACCGTTGTGCATGCAATAGTCAACCCCAAGAAAATTGTGGAGCGCCATCTTTTTTTTTCTTTATTTCCTTTCGCGCAAGGTTAAGGTAGGGATCGGCCCGTCTGCATTGAATGACGAAGCCCGTGGAGCAGGTGGCCAAGGCAGCTTTTCCATTCCTCACTAAATTAAGCATCAAGAACACTTTTTGTGGCTGGTCGCGCATTTTAGCACACTGTAGCTTAATTAAATGTACTTCCGCAATTTTGGCTAAGCTTGTACAAAAACAAGCAATTTTCATCGATTTTGTGCAGCTGTTGCATACATGTACCTTTTAATATTCGGCGATAGATGTAACTTTCATAGACAAGAGAGCAGACTGGGTCAGGGAACGAACCGGTGTTACGGAAATCATAGTTGAAATCAAGAAAGAATGGAAATGGACTAGGCACGTAGGCACGATAACCGTTGGTCATTAAGGGTAACTGACTGTATTCCCAGAGATGGGAAGCAGATGAGGGGGAAGAAAAACTTAGGTGTGCAGATAAGATTCAGAAGTTTGCGGCTATGAAGTGACAGCAGCAAACCAAGACCGGGTTGATTAGAGGATCATGGAAGATGCTTTTCTCCTCCAGTGGGCATATTCAGGCTGATGATTCCATATATGTAAACAGGGGTGGGCACCTCACTAAGTCAATGGTGCCTACGCTTGCTTAAAAACATGGAACAGGTGACCATATTACGAACGAGTTTGAGTGCTGCCAGACTGAGCTGTTAACCTTAAAAATATTACGGCAGATGCATGCCGCTGGGTTGGCACATACGGTGTTTTGTAACATTAAAGTTAAACATGGTGTCTGGACTGCCGTACTCCCAGTTCTCATAGACACTAGAGAGTATTAGCAAGATACGGAAACAGGTTACGGAAATACGACACGGTTCCTTTCCGTATGCGCCTATACAACGGTCGCGCATGCGCACTCGTTAGCTGGTTCCATGTTGCCGTCTTTCCGTAACCTGTTTCCTTAGCTTTAGCTCGCATGAGTACCTTGCGCTCGTGTTCTTACCAAGACGCTGCAGTTATAGCAACAAGTTTACCTTGACAAGGATCTGCCATTTGCGTCGCTGAGCCTCTGCCATGGCACCTTAATTAGCGTGACTGTCAATTGAAGCAATCACTCCTTTTACATCACTAATGGTTGGCAAAGTCGACACAATGGACATTTTACAAAAATCTTTAAGATGGCTTTACCTTAAGGTGTTTTTTTCCAAACAAAACCTCTCCTTCACAGAGTGCTTTTCTGGCTCATTGTGTTTTTGCCTTTTCCCTTTTCCTCACGAACGACAGGTTCTATGTCGTTCACCAGGCGATGGCTGAGATTACGTATGAAGCGGGACAACACCATTGTATTAGTTGGGGGAAAAGACGTTTTGTTGAAAATATGGTTGAAGAAAAAGAAAAAGGCACTATCTTGTGCAGCTCTCACGAGAGCACGGCTCAGCGCCTTAACGTTTTGTTGTACTCACGTGCCTTCGCTTGAATTGAGAGAGGTAAAAGCAAAATGAGCGAGAAAAGAAGACTGTGAACAAGAGTTTTTGGTTGCAAAACAAACCTTAAAGGAAAGTCACCTAGCAAATTTTTTGCAAATTGTCCATTAACCATGTGTGCAAATCTTCAAGCTGGCTTTCCTGCAAGGTCAATTTGCAACCAAAAAGTGTTGTTCCCAGACTGCTTTTTTTCAGTCATTGTGATTCCGCCTTCCCCCACTCCCTTAATAGGAACGACAGGTGTCTTGCTGCTGTGCGATCTGAGGGTTCGTTCCAGGTGGGTAAACCACACAGTCATTGTTGGGGGCAAAAGTCGTTTTTTTTTCGCACTCGCGTTCTTTCACTTGAATAGGAGGGGTGAAATCACAGTGCGCCAGAAAAGCAGTCTGGACATGACTTTTTTTTTGTTCCTTTGGCTAGAAAAACAATCTTACAAGAAAGCTGCCGTGCAATTTTCCGCAAATGATAAATAATCCAGCCTAGTGCCTTTGCGATCAGCCTGAAAAACAGTCAAAATAGAGAAACAGAATTTAATGAAGTTGTTTGACGAATCACCGTGGGTGTATGCGTGCTGTAGAGTAAACCTAAAGTCAAATGTGAGCAGCATTGTGGCATTTAAAGATCGGACAATATTAGGGCTTGTCTACAAGATTGAACAGTCCTAAGTATCTCCGCCCGAACCCTTGAAAATAGTGTGCGCACGGACAAGCATGCACAATACCCACAGCTTTACGTGCATAAGAGATTGGCTCCGGGCAAGTGCTCGAAAAAAAGTACCTGCCGAAAAAAATTTGCACCGCCAACCACAGCTATCGTAGTGCTACTTTCATCCAACGCTTTCCAAGCAAGTCAAGAATGCGCAAAAATATTTATTTGCCACAAATATTCACGCACTTGTTGTGACGGGAGCAACATTCTGAATTTTATTTCTGGAACATATTGATTTCTTGAACACAATATATCTGGAGGCATTTGGAATGTCAAAATATCCCAAATTCTTTCACTAGTCTAAAAGAACAAGTGTTTCATCAGTATTGACATTCATTATGAAACATGTAGCAATGCAATTATCGCTTTAAAGTACGAAGGAGAAGTAATTAAGCATGTGAATTGTTATTGAACACAAAGTAACATCAGCAACATATATTTAAAATAGCAGAACTTGTAGCAGGAATGAAACAAAATCATTATTGACGCAACGCAAGTTACAGAAGTAGTCACAGTCACATGTACTTATTTACAAAGCAGCAGTTTATAATCGGTACGAGTTGAATATGTTATGTTCAAATGAAATAAATGAGCTGTACACATAAATGGGCAGTTCTTGCAGCACGAATGAAATAAAATTTGACAAAGTAATAAAGAAGTGATTCCCATATCAAAGTGGCAGTTGGTAATCAGAACAATTTCAAACAAATATTGCGCTCCTATCACCGAAACAGTGCAAGTCAGACACGAAGGTTTATTCTAAATCAATGTATACGACAATTTCACACTTGATGTGTATTCGTCAGACAATATTGAGCAGAGCATAACAAAAGAATGTCCTGAACTTTACGTGTAAACATGCCAATTACATATGACTGATTCCAAGCTTGGCTTCAGCGAAATGGATGATGTCGTGTTGAAGATATATTCTATACATGAATGTGCTAAACATAAAAGTTATGAGAGTATTCCAAAATACATCTACAAAAGTGTGCCTTGTAGAACGAACGCAGGTCAGTAAGAAGAACACCGTGCAAATTCGAGTGCAATATGGAAAAGTACAAATGCGGCAGCATGGTAGCATCACGCTAGTTGCCTCCTGCGTTATTTTTTTTTTCTCGTCCCGTGTCCATGTTTAAAAGATCGCTTTTGAAGATCAATCAGCACTTACTATAGTCCGCTCCATACATCAGGTGCAACGCTGTGGTATTTTTACAGCAAATTTGCTCAGCAGATCACTTTACTCAACGCGTTTCGTGCATGGATTTTGTCGTTGTAAACATGGCCCCGCCGAGAGCGCTGGCGGAACTAATATCATGGAAAAAAAAAACACATTACGGGTAACGAAATTATTTGACTATTTCTTGGTGTGAGCGCCTCTATACTGAAAAAGGTCTCACTATTTTTCATAGTGCTGCACCTGATGTGTGAAATCACCAACCTTATACAGCAGTAGCAAGATGATTCAGTTGACCTCTCCATGGTCCGGGCATGTCAGTGACGTGGATCTGGATAACAGGCCGAACGAGCTGAAGCGAGACTTGGGTAGAAGCCGTAAAAACACCTCTCCAAGCCTCCGACGATAGATTCAAACAGAGTCTGGTTGGTCGTATCTGAACCAGCCATGTCCTGGACGTGGATAGCCACAAAGGGTAAGCCAAGCCACACGTGGATGCTTATTGGTATGTGCGTGGAAGGTGAGCGAGCTCCTTGCGTCGTCATAATAGTCACACACCAGGCATCTTCCGATTCGGAAAGCCACTCGGCCGATCTTCTGTCGGTCGACCGCACCTTCCGCACCAGCTGGCGTGCAATCTGGGGCGCGTCCAACACTGATCGGATCCGGTGAACGCCGTACAGGGCCCACGGGGTTTGTAGGCTTCTCCGTAAAATCCACGAGTAGAACATGGCCATGCTTTGAACACGTTCGTGCTCACGCTCGATGTCCTTGATGCATCCGTAGAGGGGGTCTTCATAGAGTTCTAGAATCGATGGATTCAGAAACGGGTAGAAGTCGGCCTCCATTGCTGCAATATGTTCTGGTGGGAGGTCGTGGCAGATACTGCACATCCGCTGAATGTCGACGTCTGCCATGACGGATATCTGCTGTGTATGCCGTGGAACGGAACTTCAGGCGCTGCGACTTCTTGCAGTATTCGTCTTGATGGCACCAAAGTTATGTGCACGGCGCAGTGTCTGTCTTGTTGACGGCAGGAATGGCAAGATCTCTTGTGGCAAGCAAACACGAAGCTCAAGTTGTAACACCCGATGTGCAAGACGCAGATGAAGTGAACTTCAGTGTGGCACGTACAAAATCTAAAACGATTTGCAGAGCTTTCTTCAGTAAGTACTCTCGTTCACAGACTGCAGGTGTCACTTCTCCTTTTGCCACATTGAGTTCTAGTTCACCGACCTCCCCCAAACGACAGGGAACTGGTTTATCACGCCAGCACTGAGGGTTATAATGAGGTGTGAAAATCCCATAACTTGGGGAAAGCATTTGGGGTCTTTGCCTACATTCACTTCAGAGAAAGGGAAGTGACAAGAATGATGTTTTTGAGGTACAGCCTTGCCAGTATAAGCAGCAATATGGGGTCCCAGAGCATATTTCTGTAGAAGTCACACTTTTTCTCTTTTTTGAGAGAGAGGGGGAGGGAACGCTGCGTTAGCAAGGTGCGCAAAATAGTTGAGCTCTTCCACGTGTTCCGCGAATCTTCTCCCTTTCTTACAATGAGAGGAAAAAGACGACAGGGACACCGAGGCACGTCCGGCTTCTAGGGACCGGTCAGCGCTGCCTTTTTTTCTTTTGTTCCCTCCTGTGGGTTGCCCTTATTTTCACTCATAGCGAGTCACTGCAGACACCTTGCAAAACTGTTACTGCGCAGGCCCAAGCAAGTGTGATTTTCCAAGACACACCGTCAGTCGTGCATCATAACACACTTTTTCCTGTAGGAAATTATTATCTACCTTCCTTTCTTTCAGTTATCCATGTACTCCGTAAAGCAACAGTGAGGCTTGGTGTTCCTGAGATAAATCTCTTGGAAGCATATATGACTGCTTATTAAAGGAGGAGATAAAAAAGGCAGCGCTTGTTTCAGGCCACCGAATGTCATGTGCAGTGCGCGATAATTGTTCGTTAAGTGAGGACACCTCATTGGATACATTCGCGGGGAAAAGGATATTGAAAGTAGGTTGAGAGTGAAAAACAGAAAATAAGGTAACATAGAAACTATAAGAGAACAAAAAGACGAAAGGAAATGGGGGTGGGGGGGCGGAGAAAAAAAAGAGTGAAGGTGAAAGTTAAAAAAATAACTTCTGTGATGGCAACCACCCGATCCAAGATGGCCAGCGGCTTGCATAGGTCTCTAGTTCAGGTTGGCGTCCCGAAGAATGCCGAGTAGGGCCACAAAGGCAGCGCGGTGATGGTCCGAGCAGTCGATAGGATATCAGGTATTTTCGAGGATCCCACATGGCGGGCTGAGGAGAAGGAGACGGTAGTTCATCACGAGCCACTTGCGCGCATCGCCGATAGCAGGACACTCACGATAACCTAATCCTACGCAGAACTGTTTTTAAGGGGCTGTTCAACCAGACATTTTGTGCGCTGGTACATGCCTTTGTATATGCGCAAACAAAACTTGAAAAAAAAATGGGAAAGAGGCGGTAGGGCTGTCACCCCCACCCCACCCCTCTCTCCTTCCTGGCTATGCCATGCACCTGAAAAAAAAAAGCTGTTGAAGCCATGCGATTACAGGAATTGTTGGCTTCCAGGCGGCTCCAATCAAAGGTTTTCGCCGACTAGCCTCGTGCAGTTTATAGAGAGTGAAGATAGAATTGTACCTTCGGCAGTCTCCCACTCGTGTTGAGCAAAGTACGGGATTCTGAGCGAGAAAAAAAATCGGCAATTGTCAATTTTAATAATAATGAATGCAGTGAACATTCCATACAGGAGGAAACACTGGAGACAGTATATAAATGCCAATATATTGGCGTACGAATGAGCAAGGGGGCTGATCACCCGATAAAGCTCGAAGAATACGTAACGACTAAAGGTAACAGGTATGCTGCTGTAATGAGCACATGAGAATTCCAGAATCACAATAGCTAAAATGAAGGAAAGAACTGCAAATTCGAGGGTAAACATTTATGTGTTAGACACATAATTGAGTACTAACATGCAATGATGCCCAGAGAAGTATAGGGGATGTTAATAAAAGTAATTGTGATCTAATTATGAGGCGGAAAATCGGAACCAAAGATAGCTTGCCACCGCCAGAATCCACGCCAACGACCTTCGATTAACGAGTTTGAAAGCTCGACCACTTAGCTACGGAGGCGGTGACCCCTCCGTTCACTTTATGGGGCATTTTAAACGTGGGAGTGTCAGCTAGTGCCATCTGTTGGCATTGCGGAGAGCAGGAAGCCGATCATTAATTACTTGCGTACTACGCGAAGGCAGCAAGTCTGTCGGAACAAGACTCTCGTTATGAATGAAAAGGAAAAGCGGATAAGTTCTCTGCCACCCTCAAAGAAATCACTTGCCGTGAGTAGTTCCCCACTAAAAAAAAAAAACTGTCTCGGCATCGGCCCGGCGTGTCTCTTCTTCTTTTTTTTTTTTAAATGTGCCTTGCATGGTCTATGTTTCAAATCTTACTCGCCCTGTGGCAATGGCCACTCGTAGAACGTCACCTAGATATTCGTTGGTCGTATAGAGCGTATACATGCCTTCTATTGACATTAGATTGGTTGCCATTGCTTGACAAGAGTTCAGAAAAGAGCATGAAACGGTGACCTCAGATTATTGCCAGTGTCCACTGCCATTCTTTGTTTTCCCCCTTGGCATGTCACTAACAGAAGAAAGTAGGCAGAGCACAAAAGAACGCAAGGGGTGAACGACTCTGTCCTCGCCTGCGCTGACACTATCTAATGAGATAAAAAGTCATTGTGGCCGCCATCTTTAAGTATCCAGCTGAAAGAACCTGTCTGTGACATCACGTGCAAGGCAGTCGTGAAAGGAGGGGACTTGAAGCGGTGAAGAAATGTATGGTCACGGCCGGGCTAGACTGCACCTGCGTGCAGAGAGTGCGCACCTGCAGTCTAGCCCAGCCGCGGTCTAGTATTCCTTGCCCATTATTTTCAACAAGGCCAGTGTATAAAATCAGACAACAGCCGAACCACACTTTCATGATCTCTTCTCATGCCTAATACACTCGCTCACTCTTTCGTTTCTCCTTTTCGCATCACGTGTCTCTTCACATATGCTGTGGAGCGCGCTGTCTGTAGCGGTGGATTGTAGAAAAGTGTAGCGCAGCGTTGCTTCAAGGATTCAAAGTGCTGCCTCACCTAATACCCAGTTTCAAAAGATGAGATTGATGAAAAATTATGGTAAATATTCAGGGTTTTCAAGCAGCTTTAGAATGAATCTGCCGTCTCACAGGGATTCATGAGGCTTCTCAATACCAACGCTTGCATGCGCTCTTTTCATGTGTGATTTTTCATATATCAAACCTTGCCCTCACCCAAGCTACACCAGAAATCTCTCCCAGTCGCGATACAATAGCCATTTGCCCCCCCCCCCCCTTCAATAGAAAATCCTGCTGACGACCATGTATCAAACTACATTCGAGTCTGTTCGATGCGTCCGAGAAACAGAGTATATATGTCTCAGTGACTTCACCATGCCCGCTTACGTTCTTCCGGCGGATCGTTTGGCATTGGGCCGTGTTTTTTTATCGTTTGTGCCTGGTGTGCCCGAGTCTATGATGCACGTAACTTGTCTCTTAAAATGTGACGCCCGCAGGCAAGTAATATTATGAGCAATATGAGCTCGAACACTTGAGCAAGTGGCAATTAGGATAAAAAATCCAAGATAGGTTTGTGACACGTGGAGGGTTCTGTCGAAAGTGGACGGGTAAAGAGGGGGTGCTCTTCAACTGTCTGTTGCTGCGGCGGCTGCATTTCCGATGGAGGCGGAAAAGTTGTAGGCCCGTGTGCTCAGATTTGGGTGCACGGTAAAGAACCCCAGGTGGTCGAAATTTCCGGAGCCCTCCACTACGGCGTCTCTCATAATCAAATGGTGGTTTTGGGACGTTAAACCCCACATATCAATCAATCAATCTTCAACTGTCTGTTGGCACTCACACTTCGCTAGCATTGCGGGTAAACGGCAGGTTATTGAGGGCAATCAACCGCTAGCGACGATAACACGAAGAAAACCACAAAAAACAAATAAGTGAAAGACGTGCGCCTAAATTCGCATCCAACAGCGCCTACATATACTAAAAAAAAATGCTGGCCTGTTTATTTTATCCGAATTTCACTATGTGACACTATTGACTAGTATTATGTAAGCTTTTTTATTCAAATCAAATCTGCTTATTGAAGGAATAGCTGCAGTGTCTTAACGTTATTAATTCGTACAGATTTGTTGGCTGGAATGTTCAAAAATTACTTTTTGCATGGCGCAAACTCTATGTAAGTTATGTAATCTATACATGCACGACCCTCATCAGTGGCACACCAGGCACGGGCCTCCCCTCCCCTCGATATTTTTTTCACCGTGACATATAAAGCAAGAATGATCATTTCATGTGGTGCCCCCCCCCCCCCCTTCCACTAGGGTGGCTAGTGGAGGGGCACCCTACCTCCACTCTAAAAAAAAAAAAATCGGCGTCGCCCATCACTCTCCATCAAATGATAACTGGTTGGAAGCAGCTACCTCCCCACCAGAATTTTGTATTTTAGATTTGTGATTATATTATTGTCGCGGAGTCGCCACTCCGGAATAGGAACGACTGCGTAATCCTTCCACCTGTTCAAAACCACGCAACGTAATAGGTATAAAATGGGGGCAACGCTGAGAGTAATAAATTGGGATTAGAATCGCAGCCTTTTCTGAATATATATCTCATTTTTACCTACGGTACCTGTTTTCTACGTATCGCAGGTGTATTATTGTCGTGTAAGGCCACAATTTATATATTGTAAAAGGAGCTACTGATATTATTTCATTTAGGTCAGTAGATCTTGAAAACTCCAGCCTCGCGGGAACAGTCGCAAAGGACGTGTTTTCAATCTTCCCATGAGCTACATATGGTGTACTCGGATAGGACATCACTGTGTACTATTTATAAGTTACAGAGCTTATCCGGACGCCATCATTTTCTGCTGCGTTCAGTTCCAGCGATGGCAACCTTCTGAATGCACTCGAGAAATATGTCGATGAAGCGATTATTCAGCTAGGTAAGTACACCGTTACTATCGTTCTGGTGGTATTGGAAGCAATCATTGACATTTTAGGTATACTCCAAGGCAAATTGGTGTGACATAAGTACAAAATGTGGGGCGTATTTTGTAAAGGCGTTCTTGGAAAGGTACCTAAAGGCGCTTATTGCATTTTGTTTACAGAGTGTTTATTAACCCTCAGATTTCTGTATTGTGCGCGATAAAGTGAGAGCTAGCGATCGTGCTGACGTTCGGCCCTCACAGATGCGCTGGTCAAGTACGTATCCTAATTTCGTACGCGCCATTTTTCATTAAAAACCTGACCACACGTTTACCTGTCGCAGCGCGTAGGCGTGCAGTTTTTCCTTGCCTTTTGACGCGGCGTCGTGCATGCTTCCTAGAGAGAGAGAGAGGTACGCAATGCTGCGCGCCTAGTTTCTCTGTAGAGAGAAGGCACCACATCGCGTCGGATTTGAATTTTTTGTGTTCATAGGCGGCAGCACTTACACACCATAAAAAGGTGGGAAGTTCAAGCACGCTCTAGGTGTCTAAATCTCACCAGGACACTGAAATTTCATTCCGCATGTGAAAGTAAGCCGCTGAAAACTTGCCCGAGACTACTTGATAATGCGGTGACCACTTTGACTGGAAACATTCCAAGTTTTTCTCCGTCAACCGTAGCAAATGATACGGTGGGGTCAGAACTATTTACGGCCTAGCGATCCTATAACTTCTCGCTTTTGTCACACCACACCTGTAGCTTCAACAATGCTAATTATGTGCCTCGACAGCTGTCTGCTGCTTATTTTGACAGGCTGTCCCACTTTTTCAGCAGCCTTTCAAACAAGTTGCAAGAAGGTTCTATTTGCTTCCTCGGGGTATGGGGACAAGGAACAGCGCTTTCAGCTGTGGTATGCAGAATGCATGGTGGACGAGGTCACTGCGCTGAACACCCTTCGTTCTGCGAATTCACCCCGATGGGGGACTGGTTCTTGTTGATGAACTGCCAGAGCAGTATTGTAAACACAAAGCAATTGATTCCACCAGTAAAATTTGGTTTACAGTCGAATACCTATATGGCATACGACCAGTGCGGCTTTTTGAAGTACGCTGAGCTAGCAGTGCGTGGTCAAAGTTCAGTGTGCAGCGAAAATGAGTATCTGTACGAGGCATTGAACGTAACCAGAGTTCATTTCTGTTTACAACTGTACTGATCAATCGATTTACTGGGTGATACAGGCTTGAGAAATTAGTACAGTGCATACGGCTTCTGTTTTTTTTTTCATTAAAAATAAGCTATACACAGTGTGGCGCGGAGCCAACTTACAAATTTCTAATTGTTGATAGAATCGCTGGTGGCGATGGTAAATGACACGATTGGTCATACTAATAGACACCAACATTTTTCTTGCTTCCAAATACAATATATGGCTACTTAAAATATTACTTCAATAAAATTTACCAGGTGAAGCCAAGGAATGTACAGTGAGCTTGAATTGTACAGCTTTCCCTGTATTGGAGTCATCGCAATCCAAATGCGAGAACAGTAAACTGGGTGACCGAATAAATGAATGAACTTATATTGAAATTTGTCTAGCTGTTTTCTGCGAACGGACAACTTTTTAATACTGTTTTCATACATATTAGTTTTTTTCACGTATATATCACAATTACTACAACTTAGTTAGGAGAGAGAGAGAGAGTGAGTGAGAAAGGAAAGGCCGGGAGGTTAACCAGATATTGGCATCTGGTTTGCTACCCAGCGCTGGGGGTGTGGAAGTAGGGGCAAGAAAGAGGGGGTAGAGAGAGGAAAAAAAAACGCACGCGCACTCATAAAAAAAAAACGAAAACACACACTGGAAGGGCGTCCCAGCTACAACCGTTCAGCAAGGCCGGTCAATCGCAAAAAGTGCAGCAGCGCTTTCAGGGCCCTCTTCTGTGAAGTCGCATCCTGACGATACTGCAGAATTTCCTGCTCCGACAGAGGCTGGTCATCTAATTTGTTGAGTTCCCTGCGAAGGCATAGTCGCCACCTACTATACGTTAGGCACTCACAAAGAACATGTTGAATGGTTTCCTCCTTGCCACAGTGGCCACAGGCTGCGGTGTCGGCCATCCCAATGCGGAAAGCGCAGGCGTTGGTAAATGCAACGCCCAACCACAGCCTACATAACAGGGTCTGGTCTGCTCGGCGAAGCCTCGAGGGGACTTGAAGACTTAGCGCAGGGTCAAGCGAGTACAGTCGGGCATGCTTGAAGTGCGGCTGATTCCATTGCGACGTGGTTTGCCGGCGAGGAAGTCTGCGGAGCTCTCGTGCAGCATCCGTCCTAGAAAGTGGTAGTCGCAGTTTATGATTTTCTGTGTGGGCTGAGCGGGCAGCTTGATCGGCCCGTTCATTGCCGATGATTCCGCAGTGACTGGGCAACCACTGAAATGTAATTTGGTGCCCTTTCTCAGTCAGGTGGTGTATAATCTCTGCTATCTCTAGTACCAGCTGCTCATGTGGTCCACGGCGTAAGGCTGATAGTAGAGACTGCAGTGCCGCCTTCGAGTCGCAGAAAATAGTCCACTTGCGCGTAGGCTGATCAACTACAAATTGCAACGTGGCACGAAGTGCTGCCAATTCTGCTGCCGTTGATGTTGTTGCGTGAGATGTCTTGAACTTAATTGTCGTGGCCAACCTTGGTATCACTACTGCTCCTGTAGAGCTGTCCGGCTGAACCGATCCGTCAGTGTAGATATGTGTGGAGTCTTGATATTTCTCATACAAGAGAAGTAGTGTGAGCTGTTTAAGAGCCGGTGACGACAAATTGGCCTCTTTCTCGACGCCAAGTATGTTCCTATTAGTTATTGGTTGAGCGTGGCACCATGGCGGAGTCACAGGTCTAGCGGCAGGAGAGAACGAAGTTGGGATCGACTCACCATGTGCGGTCACTGTTTTGCAGTAAGATGTGCATGGTCGGACCACTGGTAGAGAGGCTAGGTGATGTCGAGGGGTTCGAGCAAGGTGTCGTATATGTGTCCTCAGCACTTCCACATTAATGTGGGTCTTGATGAGGTTGTCCCTTGTGATGGCGATAGTCGCCGCTGTTGATGCACTTTGGGGCAAGCCTAAACATATCCGGAGTGCTTGAGCCTGGACACTTTGAAGCATTCGTATGCTTGTTTTACTTGCGTTGGTTAACACAGGTAGGCTGTACCGAAGGAATCCAAGGAAAAGAAACCTGTATAGTCGCAACATAGCAGTTGTGGACATTCCCCAGTTCTTTCCAGAGAAGAACTTGAACAAATGACAGATGCCTGTCAATCGCCTTTTCATGTATGATACATGTGAGCTCCATGAGAGGTCTCTGTCAATTATAACACCTAGGAACTTGTATGATCTGAGGTGACGTATTCTTTCGCTGTTTATCAGAACGCTGTAGTTATGCATTGGTTCGCGCGTAAATGCCACTAGTGCACATTTCTCAGAGGAAATTTCCAGACCTCGTTGACGGAGGTAAATAGCAACTTGAGTGGCAGCTCTCTGAATTCGCGCTCGCAGCTGTAGACGTGTTACTGCAGACGTCCAAACGCAGATGTCGTCCGCGCACATTGACAATCTGACAGTACTTGGCAGATGCTCATTTAGAGCTATTAGCGTCTGGTTGAATAGTGAAAGGTCGGATGTTTCAGTGGATACGCAGCTATCTCTCTGAGCGATCCTTTTTCGTGAGAACCGAGGATGGTGACACTTCGTTACACTACAGCCACCGTGGTGTTCCCCAGGGTGGCATACTTAACAACGTAGTTAAACAGTACAATTTACGTCCTATGTATCTTCCGTGACTTATTATCCATTGGGTTTCATTATGTTGTAAAAATGAAAGAAATATGATATATGTTCGCTGACTACCTACGTACCATCTCGCATTTAGGCTTCTGCCGTTAGTCTGTATATATCATCGAGGATGCACTATCGAAAGGCGTGTAACTGATGTCAAGTTTCTGTTGTACGGTGATATATTTTGTCTATCTGGGCAGTGCCGCTGGAAATGCATGGCAGCCAGCAGAGGCGAAAAGGATTTACAGAATATATATTTTATGGGAAACAGCTCAATCTTGTTTTTGTTTTTTTGGATGAATTTAGCCAGTCCTATTCCCTGTCTTGTTTTCTTTCGTTTTTCTTCCGCGTTCTCAGTTCCACCACAAACATTTCGTTACGCAAAAGTACTTCGCTAAGAACAGGGCGATGTCGTCTCCTAGCGTCCCAAACAAAACGCCGAAAATCAAGACTCCCAATTATTAGAAGGCCGAACGTAAGAACGACGAAAAATTTAAATGCCAAACTCAAGATGCCGAAAATTAAAAATACCAAGAAGTCAAAACACCAAAACGTTAAAATGTCGAAACATAAAGACGTGGTCGCCTAGCTATGATGGAGCATAAAGTATATTGGCAAAATGAAGGGGTTCCATCATGCTCTTTTCCAATAACCATATTCTCTTGGCGATTAATCTTCGCAGTAATGTATACACACATACACACATACACACATATATATATATATGTATATATATATATATAGGGGAAAGAAGTGTATATCTAAGGGCTCGTTTTTCTGTGTTTTAACACAGTATTAATGAGATCTAACTGACAGTAATGCCAAGGAATGTACACGGGAAATTATTAGAACCCATGCAATGAAAATAAAAAAGAAAAGTGGATGAAAAAATAACCAGCCGTGAGCAGGAATCGAACCTACGACCTTCGAATACCGCGTTCGATGCTCTAACCACTGAGCTCCCACAGCGGCCTTCCCTCCATCCACTTTTTTGGGTTTATATGTTAATTTAGAAGTAGGAGTGACAGTTAGCGCCATCTATAAGCCAAACAACGAGTGTGAAAACACTCTTATGCGCATGTTTGGCGTCACGTAGCACGTGAACTTACTATGAGCGGGCAGCTGAATAATTGTCCCTCTTATACAACCTAAACACACCAAGTCTGCCAGTACGAGACCCTCGTTCAATGAAATAAGGGAAAGAGGTGTATACCTAAGGGCTCGTTTTTCCGTGTTTTAACACAATATTAATGAGATATAACAGACAGTGTTGCCAAGGAATGTACAGGGGAAGTTATTAGAACCAATGGAATGTAAATAAGAAGAAAGAAGAAAGAAAAGTGGATGAAAAAATCACCAACTGTGAGCAGGAATCGAACCTACGACCTTCGAATTACGCGTTCGATGCTCTAACCACTGAGCTATCACAGTGGCCCTCCCTCCATCCACTTTTTTGGGTTTATCTGTGAATTTAGAAGTAGGAGCGACAGTCAGCGCCATCTATAAGCCAAACAACGAGTGTGAAAACACTCTTATGCGCATGTTTGGCGTCACGTAGCACGTGAACTTACTATGAGCGGGCAGCTGAATAATTGTCCCTCTTATACAACCTAAACACACCAAGTCTGCCAGTACGAGACCCTCGTTCAATGAAATAAGGGAAAGAGGTGTATACCTAAGGGCTCGTTTTTCCGTGTTTTAACACAATATTAATGAGATATAACAGACAGTAATGCCAAGGAATGTACAGGGGAAGTTATTAGAACCAATGGAATGTAAATAAGAAGAAAGAAGAAAGAAAAGTGGATGAAAAAATCACCAACTGTGAGCAGGAATCGAACCTACGACCTTCGAAATACGCGTTCGATGCTCTAACCACTGAGCTATCACAGCGGCCCTCCCTCCATCCACTTTTTTGGGTTTATCTGTGAATTTAGAAGTAGGAGCGACAGTCAGCGCCATCTATAAGCCAAACAACGAGTGTGAAAACACTCTTATGCGCATGTTTGGCGTCACGTAGCACGTGAACTTACTATGAGCGGGCAGCTGAATAATTGTCCCTCTTATACAACCTAAACACACCAAGTCTGCCAGTACGAGACCCTCGTTCAATGAAATAAGGGAAAGAAGTGTATATCTAAGGGCTCGTTTTTCCGTGTTTTGACACAATATTATTGAGATCTAACAGACAGTAATGCCAAGGAATGTACAGGGGAAGTTATTAGAACCAATGGAATGTAAATAAGAAAGAAAAGTGGATGAAAAAACAAGCAGCCGTGAGCAGGAATCGAACCTATGACCTTCGAATAACACGGTCAATTCTCTATCCACTGAGCTACCACAACGGCCTTCCCTCCATCCACTTTTTTGGGTTTATATGTGAATTTAGAAGTAGGAGTGACAGTCAGCGCCATCTATAAGCCAGCGCCAGTCTATAAGCCGGCACGCGTCCCGCGCAAGGAGGATACATAAAACTTGCTGGAGTGGAAGCCGCCTATGCACCGCTACGGGAGAGAGTGAAGCCGCGCCGAGCATGCGGCGGCCATGTTGCCAGTGGCAGAAAAGAGCCGAGCGCTGCAAATTTAAGGCTTCACCGCGCTGCGGGTGAAGTGACTCGTGTGTTTATAAAGCAACGAAAACAAGTAACTCTGGTTGTAAATGTTTTTTGCGACCTGTACGCAGCCAAGTGGCATATAGAGAACTCAATTAAAGTGCATATGCATCAAATCGCGATGCCTAAAGCAAACACATAATCGAAAACATAGGTGCCCTACTGGTGGTTGAAAATTATTGCCCTTGTCAAAAGTGGTCCCACCTTACTTTTGACCGATTCTCGGTTTTTTTTTCCTTCGTCGTGTGTTGTATCCTCACTTTTACGTATTGTTCAGCGATTTGCCTGCACAAACTGTAAACCTGATTATCAAGCGTATCAAAGTCTAGGACGTGCTGCTCTAGTTTATGGAACCAGTTTTTCTCGGAGGAAGCTCATAGATTTTTCAGGATGAGGTGTCTTGCTCTTGACTTCACCGTTCTGATGGAATCACATTCAGCCTGTAGCCACCTCAGTCCTCGACTTCTTTACAGGGGCTAATGACATCTCGCGACGGTAAAACAAGACCACCTCGCCTCTTACATTTAATAAAAGGTGTAAGCTCATCTGAGTGCATGGCTGCTATGCACTCTTCACAGGTAGTTGCAGTTCGACCTTTCGAACAATGAAGCCTGCTATGTATGGCACCACGGAATTGACAAAAGCGGAAAAGCTTTCGGGCTAGTCAATGCGATGCGTATTGTCGTGGTCATCGAGCTGCAGGACTGGGGCCTAGCGCATGTCAGTGAGATTGCTTTTTGGATGTACCATGGCTGCAGGAGTCGTTGCATTCAATACGGAGAGAACATCTTGGGAGCAGTGTCCAGAACTTGAAGACGTGAATTCCGTCTGAACCAATAGACGCTTGTATGCAGCCATAAACTGCGAAGCTGTTGGGTTGTTGTTATGGCCGCCTCATCCACGTATTGATTCAAAGAAGTTTTCGGCATAGTGTTGACTGAGTTTGTGTGTCAGTAAGTATTTCAGCTGACCCTGGCTGACAAGTCTGTCAAACATTCTTTCGGTGCTTGCCATGCATATCCAAAAACCAATGAATCCATTTTTTTTTCAGTCCTTCTGTCACTGCCGGATCTCTCAGCCCGTTTATGTACGTTCGAGTCTCCACAAAAAAAAAAAACGACTTCCAGAATGCTTCGTTCCCTTGCCGAAGGGGCGCTTTGTACGACCTTGCCAGCGGGTTCCTGGAGTTTAAGATGTCAAACAAGCCATCAAAAGTTCTAATAAACGTAGATCTTTTGCTGGCACCCTTGAATTGCCGCAGCTTTAGCTTTTGTTTGCAGAAGTCCAAAGCGTCGGCAACTGAGGCACTCGTTCAGTTGTACAGCATATCACACCCTCATTTTCTTGCTTTTCCCATTGGACGTGGACTTTCATAAGTTTGTTTCCGAGCCACAACCCTTCTTCACGTTGAAGTGCCTTCAATGCCACTTCATAACCCCATTTCACATGCTTCCCTTCAATGTCAAAGAGGTGGTCAAAGCACTCTGGCGCGAAGTGCACAGAGCGAAGTGATCTCCGTCTTTCACATTCTACTTCTCACGGCGAACGGCCCACTCCCAGAGGCTCCGCGTTACGGGATTTTTAGTAAATCTGTAAAACAAATCCGGACTGTTATGTTTTGCACACTTAGATCGCGTCAGCTATAGCTCCCTTTAGTAACGAGCGCGGAATGGCTATGTCGAAGACGTTTTCGTGTACGTACAGGTGGAATGTGAGGTCACAACCTTTTTTTCAACCTGTTGGCACATCCGTAAATGACGCAAGAGGCACCATTGTAAACCATTTGTCTTTACAAGCCGACAAGGTGAAACAAGAACGGACGAAATCAGCAGCTCGCGAGGGCGCTGAGCACGCTTTTTGCCACTGGCAAGATGGCGGCGGCTGGCTTCACTCGCACAGCGTCCCTTCCACTCCAGCAAGTTTTATGTATCCTCCTTGGTCCCGCCAGCCAGTGACAGTCAGCGCCATCTATAGATGGCGCTGTCTGTCACTCCTACTTCTAAATTCACATATAAACCCAAAAAAGTGGATGGAGGGAAGGCCGCTGTGGTAGCTCAGTGTAATAAAGAAAAAAAAAGCTGTGGTAGCTCAGTGGTTAGAACATCGAACGCGTTATTCGAAGGTCGTAGGTTTGATTCCTGCTCACGGCTGGTTACATTTTCATCCACTTTTCTTTCATATTTACATTCCATTGGTTCTAATAACTTCCCCTGTACATTCCTTGGCTTTACTGTCTGTTATATCTCATTAATATTGTGTTAAAACACGAAAAATCGAGCCCTTAGATATACACTTCTTTCCCTTATTTCTTTGAACGAGGGTCTCGTACTGGCAGACTTGGTGTGTTTAGGTTGTATAAGAGGGACAATTAATCAGCTGCCCGCTCATAATAAGTTCACGTGCTACGTGACGCCAAAACATGCGCATAAGTGTTTTCACACTCGTTGTCTGGCTTATAGATGGTGCTGACTGTCACTCCTACTTTTAAATTCACATATAAACCCAAAAAAGTAATTGGGGAAGGCCGCTGTGGTAGCCCAGTGGTTAGAGCATCGAACGCGTTATTCGAATGTTGTAGGTTCGATTGCGAGACAGAATTCACTTCGATGGGCGGCTAAGTCATGAGGTGGGTTGGCGACTTGCAGGACGCGCAGTAGCTTTTTTGGGGGGCAAGCGAGCCCTTCGGGGGGCAGGATAGCTAGTAACGAGGAAAACAACCAGGGAGACTCTTCGACAGGTGGTATGGAGAGATACGATTCCAAAGTGGCACCGATATCTAAGATAGGTAGAGTCCGGGGCATAAATAGACGTAGCCACGAGCGCCGAGCCAATTCAGACATAGGGTATATTAACATGCAGGGTGGTAGGAACAGGCTGAAGTGGGAAGAGATAGAGGAACAGCTAAGGGAAGAGAGGCCGATGGTATACGGTTTTCTAGAAACACATTTCAAGGACATGGAACAACCTCCGAACAATCCGGACTACGCGTGGGAATATTGTAATAGAACAGAAGGCAGCAGAAAGGGGGGTGGTATTGGGGCATTCATTCATAAAAGTACAGACTGGCAAAGGGTCCAGCAGGAGTGCAAGGAACATTTATGGCTAAAAGGGAAAGTGGCAGGTCAAATGACACTTCTGGTTTCGTGTACTTGTGGACGGGAGCAAAGGCCAGAGAGGAAAACCAGACAATGGTAGAGTGTATATCAAAGGACTTTCAGGAGTTAGGAAGAGAGTGCGAGATAATTATACTAGGAGACATGAATGCGCACATAGAAGATATAGATGGGTATACCGAACCGACAGGCAAAATGATCATGGATATGTGTGAAAGGCTTGATTTGATCATTTGCAACAGCACCGAGAAGTGTGAAGGGCAAATAACATGGGAGGTAGGAAGGCTTCAGTCGACGATAGATTGTGCACTGATGTCACATAGGATGTATGATAAGCTCAGGGGAATGCACATAGATGAAGGTGGCTCCAGAAGTCTGGGTAGCGATCACAAACGTATCAAGCTAAGTTTTGGAAGAGCAGTGAAAGTGGGAAGGAGACAAGATGAGCAACTACAGGAAAATTTTTATCCAGAAAGGCAAATTGAAATAGCCACTAAACAAATTGAGAAAGTAATCACGGAGGATAATAAGACGGTGTGGACATACCCGAATCTATTAGACTCTTTGAGCTAGAGCTTGCTAAGACGCGTGACAAGTCACCCCGGAAAAGAAGACACAAACCCAAAAGTTGGTGGGATGAGGAAGTTAAGAGAGCCATAGCAAAACGTCAGGAAGCCTCTAGGGAACACAGACATGCAAAGCAGCGGGGTGAATCGACAGATGATGTTGAAAGAAAATGGGCAACCTTTCTAAGCTGTAGAAGGGGTGCATCCCTTCTGATCAATGAAAAGATTAGAAGGAAGGGAGCTCAGTGGCTGGCAGAAGTACATAAAAAAGACAGAAAGGCAGCGGCGAAATTTTGGAACCATCTAAACTCCCTGAGAAATGAGACGAGCCTAGAGCAGAGTTTTATAACTACAGCCCAAGGTGCTAGGCTAGAAGGGGACGAAGCTATGTAATATATGAGAACAAGGGTGACAGAAAAAATTCAACAAAGAAGACTTTATGCACCACAATAGACAAGGACGAATCAAGTGGTGCAATGGCTCCATTTTCACAACAAGAGTGGGAAAGGGCTGAGAAAAGGGTTCCTAGTAGTACATCAACAGGCCCAGATGGCATTCCAATTAGGCTGATAAAGACATTAGGTCCGAAGTCTAAGCAGGCTTTGAGAGAGGCAGTGAGCACAATAATAATCGATGGTGAAGTTCCCGATGGATGGAAACTTAGCAGGATGAGCATGATCTATAAAGGAAAGGGGGACAAAGCTGACATAAACAACTACCGTCCTATAACAGTGACATCAGTGGTCTACAAGCTGGCGATGCAGATTATAAAGGAAAGACTGCAGGCGGGGATAGAGGATGAGGGGGTGCTAGGGGAACTGTGAAATGGGTTTCGGAAACATAGGAGGTTGGAAGACAATCTGTTCTCAGTGACGCAGTGCATCGAAATAGCAGAAAAGGAACACAGGCCCCTGTGGATAGCATTTTGGATATCAAGGGAGCGTACAATAGCGTGGTTCAAGAGAAATTGTGGGGAATACTCGACACACTAGGCGTGGAACATGTAGTCACTAATCTTTTAAAGGGTATCTATAAAGGTAACAAGGTAGTTATAAAGTGGGAAAAACAGGTATCCAAGCCTGCAGAGGTAAAACGGGGGCTTAGGCAGGGGTGTGCCCTGTCACCCTTATTATTCATGATGTACCTACAAGGATTAGAGGCAAAATTAGAGGGAAGTGGGCTGGGCTTCAACCTCTCTTTAGTCAAACAAGGAAAACTTATTGATCAGGCACTACCAGAATTAATGTACGCAGATGATATAGTGCTAATGGCCAACAACAAAGAATATTTGCAGAGATTGATGGACATCTAGTAATGAGGGAGATAGGTTAGATTTTAGATTCAGTAAGTGAAAATCAGCAGTCATGATTTTCAATGACAACGAAGGTTAGAATACAGGAGGTCACGCTAGAGATAACAGATAAATACAAATATCTGGGCATATGGATAAGCAATGGGACCGAGTATCTGAGGGAACACGAAATATACGTGACGACTAAAGGTAACAGGAATGCAGCAGTCATGAAAAATAGGGCACTGTAGAATTACAATAGGTATGATGTTGTGAGAGGAATATGGAAAGGGGTCATGGTTCCTGGGCTGACGTTCGGCAATGCGGTCTTGTGCATGAGATCAGAAGTTCAAACAAGATTAGAAATTAAGCAACTTGGAATAGGTAGGCTTGCTTTAGGAGCTCACGGGAATACACTAAATCAGGGAGTACAAGGCGATATGGGATGGACATCATTTGAGGGCAGGGAAGCTAGCAGCAAGATAAAATTTGAGAAGCAATTGAGAGAAATGGGGGAGGAGCGTTGGGCTAGGAAGGTATTCAGCTACTTGTACATGAAGAATGTCGATACAAAATGGAGGAAGGGAACCAGGAAGTTGACTGGCAAATACTTAGAAAACAGCAGGTGGCCAAACCAAAAAGAACTATCGGTTAAGAAGAGAGTGAAGGAAACGGAGACTGACATGTGGAGAATGGGCATGATTAAGAAGTCCGCACTAGAGATCTATCGAACTTTTAAGCAGGAAATTGCCAAGGAAAGGATCTATGATAATACTCGGGGTAGTTCTCTACTGTTTGAGGCCAGGACGGGAGTACTGCGAACCAAGACATATCGGGCCAAATACGAAGGGGTAGACACAGTATGCAGTGCGTGTGGAGAGGAAGAAGAAACTGCCGAACACTTGATAATGTTCTGTAAAGGGCTTCACCCAATAGTTCAGGATGATGGCGCAGAGTTTTTCAAAGCACTGGGGTTTAGGGACCGGGAGGGCAAAATAAACTTTAAGCGGGTAGACTTAACTAGAAGGAGGTTATCTGATTGGTGGCTAAAGTCAAGGCACGAGTGAAAATTAAACTCTTCACTGCAAAGTACGAATCCTCAAACTCACTTTTTAAGAAAAAAAATAAATATAGTTTTTGGTTCATTAGGTATTACGGCTTGGTGGCGCTAGCCACCGCCCGATCTAAAGGGTACAGCCATATCCATCCATCCATCCAACTTCTAAATTCACATATAAATCCAAAAAAGTGGATGGAGGGAAAGCCGCTGTGGTAGCTCAGTGGTTAGAGCAATGAACGCGTTATTCGAAGGTCGTAGGTTCGATTCCTGCTCACGGCTGGTTATTTTTTCATCCACTTTTCTTTCTTGTTTGCTTTCCATTGGTTCTAATAACTTCCTCTGTACATTTCTTGGCATTACTGTCTGTTAGATCTCGTATATATATATATATATATATATATATATATACATATATATATATATATATATATATATATATATATATATATATATATATATATATATATATATATATATATATATCGTCCGAAAATGTAATTCACCTTTCTTTATGAAGTTTTTAAACAGTCACGATGAACCTGCGTCATCCCGATTGCTTGAAGAGAGCAAGCGTGGACAAGTCTCTCTGCTGCAGAAGCCAGGGATGTTATTTTTGCCACCACAGCAAGCCCCTGGGCTGCCGAATACCACGATTAGGCGCGGTTCAGGGTATAACTACTTTGATAACAATCATCGCTAAACACCGAGCATTTCTGGGCAACCTGCTAGGGTGACCATGCTTCGAGAAAGTGTTCATCCAAACGCTGATTTGTGTTTGGGGCGAACACACAGCACTCCTCTTTATTGTCGCGTGGCGCACGCCTGACAGATGGCATGAGAGTAACACAACAAGAAGAAATAAATCATTGCAACCCTCCCCCGACTCTCCCGTCCCACACACAAAAGAAAGCTATTTCAAGCCAGTCCGCACGTCCATTTCTTTTCTCTGTGGCGCAGGAATACATCCATATGAGGGCAGAGGTGCAAGCGGGAATGGATGTAAATCAAAGGACTGTGGGACGCCTCGCGTTGGGTGCTCACGGGAAGACGACAAACGAGGCTGTAAAGGGCGATATGGGGTGGGCAGGTTTTGAGGCGAGGGAAGCGCAGAGCAAAATAAGGTTCGAAGAAAGGCTAAGAAATATGAAGGAGAGTAGATGGGCAGAGAAGGTGTTCCGTTATTTGTATAGGAAGAGCGTGGACACACAGTGGAGAAAAAGAACTAGAAGACTCACTAGTAAGTATACGGCTGGTATTGTAAGCCGTATGTCAACAAAGAGCGTTAAGGGAAAAGTCAGGGAGGCGGAGAGGATTTACTGGATGGCAGCTATGGAGAAAAAACCGGCTTTGAGTAACTACCGAAAGGGCAAAAATGAAATAAGGAGGGAGGCATTTTACGATAATTCAAGGGGAAGCGCTTTACTGTTTGAAGCGAGATCGGGTTGCCTTAGAACGCGTAGTTATAAAGCAAGATTCAGTAAAGAAGAACAATGCACATGCTGCGGGAAAGATAAGGAAACGGCGGAGCATGTTCTGATTGAATGTGGAGATATCCACCCAGGTGTACGTTTGGGCACGAGCCTACAGGAAGCCTTGGGTTTTAGGGACAACAATGGAAAGCTGAACACACCCGCGATTGAAATAAGTAAGAGACGGTTAGAGTATTGGTGGCAGAAAATTAGAGAGAAAGGACAAAAATAAATATTGGAAAAATAAAATATGGACAGTGTGCCGTAAATGGCAGAGAACTTAAGCTGAAAATTTACCTTTTTTTCCATTAAGATAGAATTTATCGAAGTAGAGGCATTAGGCCAACATAAAAAGAAAAAAAAGGTTTTTTTTTTTTGTCGAGCCTGGTGGCATACTTGTCACCACCCCGTTATAAAGGGGACGCTCATAGCATCCATCCATCCATCCATGAGTGGTTAGTGGCAGGGTGTAGTATTGCGGAGCATGGGAGGCACCAGATTGAGCCACGTCGCACCGGTGAATTTGGCGTGCTTTGTAAATACACACAAAAAGCACACACAATTTTTGAGCCTGTAAAATGCTAACCACTGGACTGATCTGCATAAAAAATATTCCATAACAATTAGAAATGAAAAAGAAGAATTGATGCAGAAATAATTTCAATAATCGAGTTATCATTTTTAGGAGACAAAAAAAAGCGCCAGACTACAAAAGTACATTTTTTCTAGATATTTTCCTGTGGTTTGTAAGAAAATAAAAGCCTGAGCAGGAAATCTCTCCGCAACACTTCCTCCATGCACTAAAACGAAATACAGTGCCGGAAACCTCGTGTATATTTGACCAAATTTGGACGAGCTAGAGCTTCAGAAAGTACACATGTATTTTCTACGGGCGCTTGCACTGGTGAGCCCTCTTACAGACCTATTCTCGCGCGCTATCCGCAGAGCCACACCGCCAGTGGGGCACGCGTCCCGCCACTTGCGGTGGGGCTCTGCGATGGTTGCTGTATCACACAATGCAGTGATGCTAGCAACCACTGTGAGAGCACATCCAAGTCAGCACACACCAACTCGCACAACAGTCAACTCTCTTAAAATTCTGATAGCGCGTAAATACGCTCTATAACTGACGCCATCTCGTTTGCGGGCTTGTCAGCAATTGTCGTCTCCTGATGTGGCACCCCGATCTAATATCGAGGTCAGTTGCCATACCACGTCTCGTTGCTAGGTTTCATTGTTTCATTTTGTCGTTTCACGCATGTCCGGCGTTGTTGATTGATTGATATGTGGGGTTTAACGCCCAAAACCACCATATAAATATAAGAGACGCCATAGTGGAGGGCCCAGAAATTTCGACCACCTGAGGTTCTTTAACGTGCGCCCAAATCTGAGCACACGGGCCTACCACATTTTCGCCTCCGTCGGAAATTATGTTGGGCGTTTTTTTCATGCAGGAAAGATTTAGGACGGTGCATCGCGGATTGCTGTTAGAAAGAAATAAACGCAGAACCTCAGCCCACACAGGCCGAGCTTTTCTTGCCCACTACGAGATGACACCCAATGGCCGCCAAGCCGCGTCAGAAACGGCGCGGGACTTTTATTTCCTGTCCACGGTCGTTCGCGTTCAATGATGCCAACGTTCGCTCTTCGCCGTTGGCGATACACTTCGATGAGCATTGTTGTTGGCACGCGTCGATAAACATGTAGCGACCACCAGAAGATAGGTAAACGATATTGATCATGTTCCAGTATCTTGCTACTGGCTGCTTGTGCCCAAAACTTCCAGGCTACAGACTCCAAATCTATATGCCTGTGACCCTGGAGGAGTGGCTGGCGGACTCCTCTCCGGACACCATGAAGACACTGCTCCAGCATTTGCAACTTCTAGGCCTGTCTGATGGATAGGTTTTTTTTTAGTAGACCAGGACTGGGGTTCTTTTATTGTTAAATAATGTTGTTCTCTCTCTCTCTCTCTCTCTCTATATATATATATATATATATATATATATATATATATATATATATATATATATATATATATATATATATATATATATATATAAGCGAGTGATCGCGCGATATCGACTGCGCGACACGTTGCGCCAACAGCCCGTGTTGTCGGTCACAGCGTCGCTCGATGTCGTCGCGCGCATTATCGCGCACATGAGCTACTTTTTCATTTTAGATGCGGAGCATCTAATACTCGAGGCTTGTAGTGCGGCGCCGTCCGCAAGCTTCCTCCTCCTTCTTCCACCATCTGTGCATCCCTTCCTCCTCTACACAACGCGCGCGCTTCACTCCTCCACCATCTGTGCACCCTTCTTCCTCTACACACCGCGTGCGCTTCTCCTCTTCACGAACATTCGCTAGCTGTATAATGTAGCGCGCATGCGCCGTCACGCTTCGAGAACATCGGCAGCTGACGCGCGCGCATGCGCGGTCGCGCTTCGAGAACATCGGCAGCTGACGCGCGCGCATGCGCCGTTGCGCTTCTCCCCCTTCTCGAACATTCGACAGCTGACAGTGCATGCGCCGTCGCGCTGTATATATACTCAAGGTCGGCGCTCGCTCGCTCAGTTGCCGCTCGTCGGTTGGTTTCTACGGCGCGTCGACGTCCAAGGTCGCGGTGAAATGAATTCCAACGAATCCACAAACACAATGATCGACGTCCCTTCGACCAGCGCCGCCCTTTCGCATACGTGTGTACGTGTTCACTCATTTAACACCCCCTCCTACAACCACGTTAACCAATTTAGCCATCGACCCAAGTAAGTCGCAATTTAACACCCCATTTCACAACCACGTTAACCAATTTAGCCATCGACCCAAGTAAGTCGCACTTTAACACCCCGTTAACCAATTATATGCTCCGCATCCTCCTCAGTGTTCCCCCGAGGGAAGCTGCGGGCAATTTTTTTCAACAAAAACTTTATTCAGGATTGATACACCTCATTCTTTGTTGGTTTCTATTAAAATTGTGCCTAACAAAGAAACTTTAGCACTAATTATTTTCCTTCCTTCGAAATACAAATATTTTTGCTTGATTTTTAGGAGCAGGTGTATGTTTAGTGTCTTGCGTGATCTACTTTTTTCATTGACACAAATTCGCATGAACCTGCAATTATGATCTTTGTTCTTTACCTGCAAACCTCCCCCCCCCCCCCTATTTTTCTATATTGCCTGTTTGGGGGCTGTGTGCATGAAATAAAGAAAGCAAAAGAAAGACTAAAATTTTCTGACAGCGTCGTTCTACCGTGGTTTTCAGAAAATCGTTGGCGCAGGTGGACGACCATGGGAGCCGCCACGGGGTCCACTACAACATACACGAAGAATTTTTATAATCCCGGAGGAGGCGAGTTATTCGAATTACACTCCCACATTTTTCTCTCACTCTCTCTTTCTCTCCACACACACACGCGCGCGCGCAGACGTGTGTGTGTAATCTGGCAAGAGAGGGAGGAAGTTATTCAAATTATGAAAAAGATAATAAACAAGTTTGTGCCTAATAAAGGAGCTCATTTTCTCTATACGTACACGTACATTCTGAACTTATTTTGCACGAGAGGTTTGCAAATCCTGCTAGTTTCGTCGTCATATGACTTAATTCTCAAAGCAACCGCGGCTCCAACCTCCGTGCTTGCCACCAGATCATAATTTGAACTTAAAAATCACGCAAGAAAAAGAAACGGGGCATAAACACCCTCTGTGAAAAAGCTGGAAGACAGGATGGGCAACAGTTAATTGGCGCAGGGTCTAAGCCATGGTCTAAATAAATATTCTAAGCTCGCTTCTAGAGAAGGCCGGTTATGCCCCCGTAATGCAAGGAAAAAAAAAGCGGCCGTAAACAGCCTCTGTAAAATAGCTGGAAGACAGGATGGGCAACAGTTAATTGGCGCAGGGTCTAAGCCACGTTCTAAATAAATATTCTAAGCTTGCTTCTAGAGAAGGCCGGTTATGCCCCCGTAATGCAAGGAAAAAAAAAGCGGCCGTAAACAGCCTCTGTAAAATAGCTGGAAGACAGGATGGCCAACATTTTGTTGGCGTAGGGTCTAAGCCACGCTCTGAATAAATACTCTAAGCTCGCTCCAAAAAAAGGCCGGTTCTGCCCCCCCCCCCCCCCACGATGCACCGCTGTCCCTGTCTCCGCTCTGTCAATGCGATGCAGTGATTTATGGTTTAAGCCGCGTTGATTCGTCCCTGTGAAGGACTACTGCTTCTTCCGTCAACGCTGAGCTAGCCATTGCTCCAGCCGCGCATTTGTGAACAGTGCCCAAGCAGGACTCCATGGCGAAACTCTGTCGCAACCTGAACGCTATACGTTGAGGACCTCCGGCTGAAGCCGTGACCTGCAAGACTCTGACCCCAAACCAATAGACTAAAGCAACATTTTAAGCGACTCGGCGATACGCACACCATGCACTTCAAGTGGCCGCTGCATGAACGTTTCGATCAAACAGTTGCATTTGTAATTAAAAAAAAAAAGAGCGATTGAAATAAGGCATTCTAAGCGCATGGTTGCTGTTGGTTCTTGCCACGGACTCGAAACATCGTCGTTTATGGTTCGTGCCACGAGTTACCGTGTATCGTAGAGGTGTATCAAGAGCACCTAAGCAGACGATATACAAAAGAATTCTTATACAAACGGGCGCTCACGTGATAAAAAGTGTGCTCGTTTGCATAATACACTCTCTTGTATCTAGTCTGCTTACGCGCCCTTAGTACCCCTATTGATCATTAGAAACTCGTCAAACTTTCCAAGATTCTTTAGCGTGAATGAGAAATGGTGTCGCCCTCTATGTCATCCTTTCCACGGGCAGCCACGCACTCCGAGTATTGCGTTGCAATCGTAGAGCGCTGTACGAGCTGACCAGGCGGCGATTCAAATCGCGGAAACTGGTTTTCAAACATACTTCGGCCCCTCTCCCGCCCTCTTATTGCTTTATTCATTTTATTCACTTCTTGAAAGCATGCCTTGCGGGTAAAAATCATACTAACATGCTCGAAGTTGGGACAATACAAAACTTTGCATTTCCATCATTTTCATTTTTTAACTCCTAAGTACCGATGGTGGAGCTATTGTGTCTCATGAGGGAGTGTTTAATAAACGTATTGTGCTGCTGGTTATATGCATGCCGTGAGCTGTCATTATGATTTCCTTTATGATTGTGTTGAATAAAGTGATGTGCCAATTTCATTCAACTTTAGGCTGCATTTCTCACTGGAACACTTTCGATATTGAAGTATAATTGGTGCATGACTGCAATTTATGGGAGTTTATGTAACCTCATTTCTCCGATGCAACATAAAGTGACTGCTGAATCGCGAGACCCTCAGTTGTTCGCCTGCTTGTTGGATGCCTCAAACTCCTGTATGATTACGTGCCGGACAAATCATTGAGAAAACTTTATATCACATACGGAAACTAGGTTTACCTGGCGATGACGTAGTGTGCCAGTGTGAAAAACCAGTGAAAAAAATATGTGATTTTTTATTCCAGATGTCCACATACGCGGAAAATGCACACAAACTGCGCTGCGTCTTTTCGTCTCTTCCTTGTCACGGGAAGATCCGTTCCCACGTACCAAGGCAGCGGCTTTTCCTGTGTGCCAGATCAGTTCTGTTGCGGTATATCTCTTACAATACCATGGCCAATATCTAAAAGTACGCGCAATTTTAAGGTATATCGGCGTCGTCATTCACGTGTTCTTTTTATGTCCGGAGGAGTGCAGTGTATTCATCAGAGACCTAAAGTTTTGCATATTGCCCCATGATTGTGACGTCTTAGGCAACAGTCGGTTTGTCCAAAATGCAACCCTTCATTTAGCCGAACTCATGGCCGGTAAAATTAAGGTCAGGTTGCAGCAATACACGCTGTACAATGAGAGCGATGAACAGAGCATCGGCCGTCGACACACTGATCACCATTTGGACGCGCTATCTTTTATACCTCACGTGTAAAACTTTCCAGTCTTATCTCTGTGGGTGGCGCAAGCTCTGAAATAAACTAGAATGTTCACATCTGGAGTGCAATCCTAAGGGAGTATGGTAGGGTGAATTGTATATGTTTGTTTTAGCGTAATGTGTTAGAAACGGCTGCAAGTATTCCCATAAAATATTACGTGCTCACGAAAATTGCCTCTGGGTATCCAGTGACATCTTTTTTTTTATTCCTATAGGTTGCCTATCACTCTCATGTCCCACACCTAATTTTAAAGGGGTTCCACTTATTTGATGTACCTTTTCTCGGCCACTACGGAAAGGATTGTAATGGTATAGAGCCGTGTTCGTGTAGAGACTTATTGGTTACATCTTAACTACAGAAATAACATTTTTCATGAAGGTTTCGTAAAAATAAAATTACAGCATGCACAGAGCCACAGAGGTGGCGAATGGTTGTGTAATTTTTTACAGCTTCACTTTATATGGAGTATTGTTTTAGTGTATAATGTTTCTAGCTTGCTGTAGCTCACGCGTATGAAGTTTCATCGAAATTAATTCCACACTTTTCTAGAAAAGGTACACTGAAGTTCAAAAATATACAGAAAAAAGTGCTACTTAAGAAGAACGACGTTACATCTGCGCATATTGCTTCCGCCAGAGGGCACGCGGTGCACTTCAGCGCTAGAGATACTGTATATGCTACCAGTGCCTCTATTCAGCACGGTATTTGAACCACTGGGAGCAGCTGCTCCTCGTCCGGCTTCCATACGTTTCTTCCTCAGAGTACAGTGTATGTCTTGGTGCCGAAATCGGAAGTTAAATTTTTTGTGGTAGTTAGCCTTTCATACGCCCTTAACAAAACAAACGATGTACTACAGTTGTGAAGCTTCTCGAACAATGAGGTGTGATCAGCGCCGAGAATTACTGGCATTATTTGTGGACGTAAACCAGACACAGCAAAATTGAAACGAGGAACGCACGTGGCAAATTTCGTTTTGTTCCAATGAGCTTCTGAATTTCACTGCTCCATCCAACTAACTGCCATCTTCAGCACTGTTCTTCCCTCCTCTCATAATGACTCCAACGCCCTAATGGACCATCCTTTGTCTGCCCCCCTAATTATTTGCCTGAAAGTACCTGCTGACGTGCCTGTCAAAAATCACGTGTAATCACAGAAGCTTTTAAACATGGAGAACACCTTATCTCTACATTTGCGCCGCATCTATCGGTTTTGATGATATGTAGACGATTCAAAAAAAAAAAGAAAAAGAGGGTGGGGGGGGCAAGTATTTTTAATGTGTTGATGTGTGCACTATCAGACTATGTGCACTTATTCATTTCTGTTCAATGAATTCGACAAATGTTAGTTCGGGGTCTGTTCAATGTATTTCTTCATCTCGCGCCTTTGTCCCTCTGCCCTGCTTTTCAATGAAGTTTAAACAACGAGCCCAGTTTCGCACGCTAGTGCCGTTCATTAGAAGGAAAGATGCTATTATGTGTTCCACAGAAAAACAAAAAGAATACCGAAGCTTATCAGTCCATGCCAGCATACAAAACCTACATCTGCACCTGGAAACCCGACACAGGGTGCTCCTTGAGACTCCTGGAGAGGACGAATAGGGAGCGGCCTCATAAACGACCCTGTTCAAATCTACGTTGTATGGCTTTGTTGAACGAACATATTACATATTTTACACACCATCTTCACATTCAGGGGGGGGGGGTGCATGAGCAATGGAAACCTCTTGCATAAACTATAGTTCTCATCTTTGCTCTTCTCGTTTTTAAGCTTGGGTCATGTCTTTTATGTAATGATGCACGAACAGGTCAAACAGCGTAGTTCATGAACGTCAGCCTTTCGACAATTTTCGTGGTGTACCGAGGTAAGTCAGGAAGAAAAGAACGAAATGCAGGTGTGAGTGTTAAATAAAAAAAAAACCTGCTGCCCTTTGGTCGAGGCTGTTCGTGCGGAAAGGACGCTTGCTCGAGCATGAGTGTAAAGGGTTGTGGAATGTGTCAATATATTTTCATGAGCTTTCGGCTACAGTCACTGCAACTCAGCCGTGAACGCAAACCTGAGCCCATGAGGACCTTTCACAGGGAAGATGGCACAACGGAGCTCTTGCCAACTCATTATTACCCGCATCGACCTTCCCGCATTCCAAGCAAATATGGTGTTACGCACCGCATATTCTTGGAGCTAAAAAAAAAACACGTCGACGGGGTCTTTTTGTGTCTTTTTTGGAGGAAGGCTCCCGGTTTGCTGGCGTGGGTACTTATAGCGTGTCGCAAATGTGATCGGTTCCCCCGAAATGCATTGCCAGAGGGTGCCGATGTCACGGCTTTGCTGGCTAGGCTACCAGTTCCGGCGCTACAGTCGCATTTCGAAATCCTCTTACGTTTTTCCCCCCAGTTTTAGTGTATGTGTGGAAAGACCCCGAATGCTTTTGAAAAGTTCTGAGATTTTCATGTTTCTTTGGAACCTGCACTGTACACGTATTGAAAAAGGACCCTGTTGGGGGGGGGGGGGGGAGGCACCTGAACTCGATCTGGAGGCTGTGAGAGAAGAACGGGCCACAAAAGCAGCCTGTCAAAGAGTGTTCGCTTCAAACTAAAAAGAAATGCATCTCAAAAGACCCGTTCACCAGATTCTTTACTGACTTCTGATGTCAGTTCAACATCGAAGTCACGTTCATTGGCTTTTGGCAGGTCTGTCACTTTTGGCACGAACGCCCGCTAGGCAACGCACCTCCTGCTTCCTGCACAGCAACTGACCGGGCGACGTTCACTTCACGGACATACTTCGCGATCATCCACTATGGCAGATGAAGATATTCGCCGCCTGTGTGTCATCTACGACGAGCTCCCGCTGGAAGAAATGGAAGAACTTGGCTCCCACCTGTTGCCGTTTGCGGATCCGCTCGATCTAGCATCGAACGACCACCTCGTCTACAGCAACCTGAAAGCAATCCGAGGTGATCACGAGCGCCTGCAGTGCATGGCCGAAATCTACTCGTGGCTCTTACCACGAAGCCTACGAACCACGTGGGCCCTGTATAACGTTCACAGGATAACATCAGTGTTGGACGCCGCCCAAATTGGAGTGGAGCTGGCGCGGAAGGTGTGCTCTGTGGATAAAAGCGCGGCCGAATACGTGTCTGATGCGGGAAACGCCTGGCATTCGACGATCATGACCACGCAAGGAGCTCGCTCGCCCTCCGAGTACATACCGATCAGCATTAACGTGTGGAACGGTTTACCCTTTGTGGCTATCCACATTCAGGACATGACTGGTCCCTATTCCGCCAACTTCCCTTTGTTGATCTCTCTGGTGGGTGATTTGGGCAAGTGCTTCTACGGCTTCTACAGCAGTCTTGCTTCAGCTCGTTCGGAGGCAGCCAACTACGTCCCAGATCAAAGTGAATGAATTCCACGGAACCACGTGAAGAGTCGACGCGCCAACGGAACCAGCTATTGTGGCATGTACTCATTTTTTTCTGTTCCCTATACTTTTTTTTTGTTTACGAAAACTGTTTGACCATCGCGGACCTCTTTTCATGCTAAAGTTCTGTTTAAAATAACTGCTAAGTCGTGAACTACGTTGTGTACTCTTTAAATAATCGCCGACTGAAAAATTCACATCTTTGATGCCCTGTAATAAATAGATGTTTTTTCAAATGCCTAAGTCGTCTGGAATATGCTGGGTGACTGCAGCAATAGTTACATTGTGCAGGGTCGCTCCTTACATGCGTCGTTAGTACTTTTACAGGGCTTTGTCCGCGATTCAGCATCAGATGGTATATGAAGCTCTCTATTAAGATGATTCTGGTTGAGCTATGATGTCTGTTATCCATCCAAACTGCCATTTGAGCTCCCTGCACTTTCAAAGGGGAGCTGTATGTGTGCTTATCGCTAACTTTAATCCAGCTCCTGGCATTCGTTTTTGAAGAGACAAGCTAATGCTATAAATTCTGGGCATCCATTTTGCCCAGTTTGTACACACACTGTTCGCACTATCCGCCCTACTTACTGAAGTGGGCATTTTTCTAAAGAACAGTAGGCTCGGCTGTGCGAGCCGTGAGTGATGCAGGTAGTGCGACAGCTTTGCCTGCCGCTGCTGCTAACTGGGCTGCCCGAGCAAAGGCTCTGTGACGCGAAGCCGACGGCAGAATAGTTTACATGAAGAAGATGTCATAAGTGAAAGACAGTTCTGTGGCCTAGCATTTATGACAGCTGGCAGATTCACGGTCCAGCCACGATGGAAGTGATCGCGCATGCGTGAATTTGCCGAAACTTCCCATTATTTAAGCTTTGTTAACTTCAAAGCTTATGTTAAATTACAATGGCAGAATCACAGCAGACGATGAATTCTGTGAGAGAGCCCTTGACTCTGGCGTACAGCAACGCTGCCGAATCTGCGATTTGAACACAATGCGCTCTGCCGGAGCAAGCATAGAAGCAAGGAGAAAGCCGATATCTTTGTGTTGCCTATACTTGCGTGCAGCTACTACATTCCGTTAATCTTGCTCTCTAAATAGGTTGAATTACCACTTGTACATGTAGTTTCAGTGTCGACGACACAATCCGATCAACTGGTTCTTCAGGAACTGGAGCTTTCCGACTCAGAGTTGTCGGAAAGCTCTAGTATTGCCCAAGCGGGCTACTGTTTTAAAGGTGCTGCGTCACGCCGAGTTCCGGTCCTCTGCACAAATTTCGGCGGAGCAACTATTCCTGCTCCTCGAAAACTTTCGCTCTGAATCCACTCTGACAATCGCATTTGAACAATTTACTCCCGCTCTTACTCTGCTGTTGAAAAGAACTTGCCACAAAAATAGCGCAGAAACTTGCTCTGACTCCAATTCAAGATTGCGCAATCTTCTCAAATCTCTCCACCGATGAACTCTTCCCGCTTTTTCTGTACTTTAAGCCTTTAATTCCCCGCGATCAAGCGTATTTGCTTTATTTGAATGGTTGGCCCAGTTGAACATTGTGTCGCGTCATGATTTTAAAAAATGATGACATGCCTTTCTCTGCATGAGCAATCAACAGGAACAGCGAAAAAAAAAGTAAGTCTTTACTGATACCTTTCTCCTTTCTCTCTCCTGGAAGAAGTTTTCTGGGATGTAGTGCTGCTGTAGTTCTTGGTCGACGATCATGTGATAACCTTCAAATCGTAGTCGACTGTAGGCGGTGAGCCTGCTAAATATCAGCATTCGTGTGTTCTTGCAAGCTCACGGGAATTCCTACTTTTTTTTTTGTCGTCCCCCTCGAAACACTATCCCACGTTCACAGGACAGCTTAAGAAAGGGTGTGTTCACAGTCTCCTCTGGGAAAAACACAAAGCTATCCTGCCTTTTTGTTTTCATTCGTTCTTACCACGATTTCCACTTATTCCTCAGCCTAACCTCAAGCACCACGCATTCCGCCAAACTTTCTCGTCCCTGATGGTGTCATCACAGTCTGTTGTGACGTCACTCGAGAGACGACTGCCTGTCTTTTCCAACAAGCGTCGCGGATTCTCTTCTGGCCGTCTTCACGGTTCGGCCAGCCTTATCGGCTCGTCCTGCTCAGTCAACTACTACCACTCAGTCACAGCCCGATTAAGCGCATTCCAGTTCTTCATCGAATTCTGAACTATATAAGTACACACTGCGTAATTTCCCGCTGCTCCATGTTGTTGCCTTCTCTTAGAGTTGTTTATTTATAGGCGTATATTATGGTGGTTGTACTATTGGCTTATTCGTGTTCGGTCGAAGCAACTGGTTCTTACGGATACATCAGCGTCTTTATCTGTTCCGAGTATAGCACCAATTGTGTTCATCTTGAACAATTTGTCAAAAAAAATCAGGTAGAATGAGATTGTCTGTTATCGTCTGACTCACTAACAAATAGCCTCCTCATTCGGCAAGTGTAGCAGGTATGACAGCCTACCGCACCCGCAAAACAAGCCGTGGTTTGTGTATTAAGGCAAAGTTGGAGACTGTTGCTTCAACTTGTTTCCTATAATGTGGGAATGAGTTGTAGATCGCGCAATGTGTTATAGATCACGCACGGAACACATGTGCACTTCGTGTGCGTGCGTTTTTGTGTTTCTAACGTGTCGACCTCTTCGCGTAATTTAACCATGTCTTTCAAAACAATATAGATCACGCACGGAACACATGTGCACTTCGTGTGTGTGCGTTTTTGTGTTTCTAACGTGTCGACCTCTTCGCGTAATTTAACCATGTCTTTCAAAACAACAGTGGCCTAGTTCTTCCTGCCTACCTCGGATCTATAACATCTTGTGGATGCAGTGTGTGCTGCAAGGTGTGGCTCGTCAGTGCTCATGTGGGTCTTGTATTTGGCTTATCTCTGCCATGGAGCTTTGTCAGCAAACCGCTCGTAATATTTTAAAACTATTTTCCGAATCCTTACTCAAGGTAATCAGCTGGACTAGAAAGAAATGGTTGCACAATCCTTGCAAGGAGTCTCTAAAGTTCGGGGCAATGAGCGTTCCTACAAGTTCAGAAATAGTACGAGTCGCAGGACATTGCAACTGCGACACACTCACTGCCTCGTTGTAGATCTTTTTTTTGTGATGTCGAATTATTTCTGTGTTCTTGGCTTGTGCTATCTCCCACATACAGCGTGCAAGAACCAAAGCAGCTACCACAGGTGCCAACGTCATTTGTTACGTAGAGACGCGAAAACAATCTATTGCTCTAGTGGTAGCGCCCTTCAATGGGCAACCTATTTAAGGCGCGTCACAAAGGCGCATACTTCTTCCAACGCGAAAGTTTAGAGCAAGCGCTTTACCCATAATATTTCGCCGTTTGAGTTACGAGTTGGTCACTGTTACCTTACCAAATCATTTTTTGAATAAAATCGTGATATTTGGTTTGGCGGAAATGTTAATTTCGGTATTTCATGTTTAGGACAATATATAACTATATACTGATTCATATAGACACTTCCTTGGAAAATCAGACTATTTTGTGCAAACGAGTTTGCTCACATTGAGTGTAACTATATTTGCAAGTTCGGCGCTTCTTCCTTAACTTCACTCTAAGTCACTTTCATTGCATCGTGAGAATTCGGTGACGAACCCTTCTGAACACGCTGCTGTGAAGCTTAGAAGCACGCGAGGACTCTAGCGTTAAATGAAGGCAACACATCCGAGGCAACACATGTGGAGATGTATAGAGGCTGAGCAGACAACCAAAAAAAATGGCTGAGCTATGCTTACCAATCGACTGCAACCACTGTTGAAAAAACCGATCAACTTCACAAGAGCGCAAATATATTTTCATGAGTCGGCCACAAATATTTTAACGAGTTATCAAGTTTTTTTCGGCGGCACAGGATGCGTCTAACTTGCATTTAAAAGGCTGCAAGTCACAATCTATCGATTTCATTGCGCAACTGTTTTAAGGAATACGAATAATCTTATTTTTAAGTCTCGACATTTCTCGTGGTGGTCATAGACTGAGCCCTAGCTCGTTAGCCTAAATTGATGTTGCTTGTAATTAAGCGACGATACAAGGTGTAAACGTCCAGTCGAATTTTCTCCTTGAAATTGGCGGCAATCTACAATGATGTACACTGGGAATTCCTCATTTTTCTTAATCTGCACTTCTCGCCCGATAGTGAGGCAGATATATATTTAGCCCAGTAGCACATCTTAGGCGCGCCTTTTTGTCAGCGTGTAGCCACCAGTTGGGTTTCACCAGTTAGGTTTCACTGGCAGTACGAGGCCTCTTCTCGAGGCCGGGGCTATTCCTACCATGTGCCCTGCTGCAGCTGAAAGCAGCGATTCACTCGCCAAACGTCCGCGACATGAGGTGCGTAGTTGGTGTTCCTGAGCTGCAACAGTGCGGCCGAGACTGATAAATACATTGCATTTAACACGGAGTTTGTCAAGCAAGGATCGTCGCGAATCGCGGCGATACCCAATTCCAGGTCGTTGTCATTTTCACTTGCCATTGCTGACCGAGACGATGGCGAGGCTGATGATGTGTGCGAATGAGGCATGTCTACGCCTTCAGAGACACAGCTGGACTGACTGTATGTGCGTTCCTAGCAGACGAAACGCCATTGTGACGTCACCTTTTTTTTTTTTTGTGGAAGCGGCATCAGCTGTGCAGAGGCCTCGACGTGGCCGTGATTTAGAGCTGCCAGCACTACAATTTGGCGGGCTTTCCACCCATTTTGAATATATTAGTCAATATTACAGATACTCATTCGTCAATCGGATGCGTTTTAGTTCGCGAATCGATATTAGAGGTTCGATAGCTACTCGTTGGCGTAAAAATTATGACGTGATTAAATTTGATGTCAGTGCTCCTTTAAGGTGAATTATTAACTTACTGGTAATTACGGCCGCTGTATTGTGACAGCGTGAGTGCACTTGCACTAAGGCTTATTTATTAGGTTTATTCATAAGTTCAGCCTACTGGGCCCAAGTGGTCAATATTGTAAGGGATTGGAAAAAAAAACAGTATTACAGTCGAAAAAGGCACACATTTGCGCTGTCTAAAGTGACATACACATGTGGAGCAACCCTGCACATTAAAAAAAGCAGTATGTTATTTTGATATTTCCGTCAATTTTTATCCTTTATATCAGTGAGCAAGTCATGTTCATTGGTAAAGCTCACCCCTTATGCAACGCCGAATGTAAAAAAGTCAAGGCAAAGTAAACTTGACAAATGGCCGAGAGAAAAAAAATATTCGGCGATTTGAAACCACACTTTTTTCTAAGCTAATGTTATTATAGTTAGCACAAACAAGTATTATGCATGTTAATGCAATTGTTGGACCACCATGCAACTCATAATACAGCGCACTGCTTGTACTCATGCATTGCACAAGGCAGATTACTACTAACGCAACCGCTAGTAATAATTCGCAGGAAAAAACTATTTGAATAGACTTTGATGACAAAACTAGAATTATATGCATTCGAGAATAGCTGATTCGATTATTTCGTAGTCTATCGACTCTTAGCCAGAACCAGCACTACTGATCCTCCTTAAAAGAAATATAACTATTCAATACCAAATAATAAACCAACCAAAAACTATTTACATGTTTTCACTCAAAATGCTTCAGTTCCATCAATACCTTAGTAGAGAGAAGTGTTTAAACGATCCGATACGAAAACAGGTTTCATATAGTGACCCGCGTGCTTCAGTGAAGTAATCTACCATATTGGTTTACTTGGGATGGCGCTTCGCTGCTGGGCCCGTTGTTCCAGTTCCAAGTGTGGGGACAACAACCTGCTTAACAATATAGTGAAAACGATACAATCCTCGATGTTTGGACGTATCCCACTTTTTGTTTACAGGAGAGGTGCATACGGCTGGTGTTCCATGCAATTTAGGATTTTCAACCGCGTGGCTAGTTTCTATAGGCTTTCTAACGCTGCTGTAGCCATCCATTCTCAAGCTGAATGAGGACTGAAGGAAACGTTTAAGGCGTGCCATTTGTAGCCTTGTCCACTCAAAGAAAATTTAATGTCCCTGTGCACCCAAGTACAGACATGGAAGTAATGCGACTACAGCAATCAACTCGTCGTATAAAAATTGCTTCTTAATGAACATGGTATTAGAATCATAGTTCGTAACTCATTGAAAAAATAGGGGTGCAATTTTTAGACGCACTTAGAGCACTATGTGATCCGAAAAAGTTCCCGCATTAAACTCGTTGGGCGTGCGAGAGAAACGTTTCGTTTTTAATCGCTGAACGGTGACACTTTATCATGCCCCTAGTAAGATGGCCACCACAGCCACCATCTTGCCAGAGGAACGGCTTTACTTCTGCGCAATCATTTCCACTCCAGCATTTTTTTAATCCTCCTTGGCGCACACCCGCCGGCTCACGGCTTCTTCTCTTCGACAAGTAAAGAGAGGTGGCAGGGGTAAAATGAAGCCCCCATGTGGAGTGGGCTCGAGCGTTGGCAGTGGTGAAGAGGGTCAAGCAAGAGAGATGACACGCGGCGAGTGGTGACAGGCTAGAGAGAGAGTGACGTCAACGCGCGCGCATTGCGAGAGAAGGCGTGACCCACTTGGCACCGCCCTAACACCTGTGGCCAGGCACGGCCGGACTCGACGCTCCTTCCGCACGCTCCTTACGGCCTTCTCAATACCGGCGCCGCGCATGTATTTTTTTCTGACGCGTAGTGCGACGGCTAACCGCATGAGGGCAGCACCACCTCACCGTGAGCTCCGCCCGCTCCCCGCGTCGCCGCGTCTCCTCAATTACCACGTGCCGATCGGCTCATCGCGAACGTGGTCTTTGTACGTACATCGGCAGCTGTTTGTTCGCGGACAGACGCTTGTGGTTGTTGGTGTTGGCGCGCACCGGAAACCTGACTTTCCGGTGCGCGCACCGTTGCGCAGACTGTTTCGTCGACGATATGAGTGTTGACTTTTCTTGACTGCGTTTGATGACCTCGGGTAAACAATGCATCAGACACGCTCAGGCACGCTAACTGCACTAGCGTAGCCATGGTTTATTGTTGCGTGCCGCTGTGTAAGTCACAGGAAGGGAAGACACCGGGTGTGTCGTACCACCAATTTCCTAGCGATGAGGGACTGTGTTCGAAGTGGAGGAAAAATGTTTCACGTGAAAACCTCGTCATCATTGACAAGTCCGCGTCGACTGTAGTATGCAGCAAACACTTCACGGAAAATGACTATGTTCCCGGATATCGTATCCGGAAACTGCGTCCAGGTGCCGTGCCCACGGTCTTCGATCAGTATCCTTCGTATATGGTCCCGGCTACGAAGAGGCCGCGTAAAGAACCTGCAGCGCGTGGCCCCTCGGCCACCTCGGCTCCTCGACAGCCGACGAAACGGAGAGCGGAGTCATCGCCGTCTACCTACGGGGAGTGTGCTCAGCTAGAGGAGCTTACCGCTGGAAGGTGTAGCACCTCCACGCAAACCATCGGTAATGATGCTAAGCAGGCAACTCGTTACCTAACGATTGTAAAAAGGCTTCGATCACAGGTTGCCTATCAGCGCTCAAAATGTGGAAGTCTCGCTCAACGACTTGTCAGAGAGCAAGAAAAGGTGAAGCTCTTTCACGAAGACAAACACTGCACTGCAGTCAAAAAGATTGTAAACGATGCGCAAAATGGTGACAAGAAAGCGGTTTTTCTCCGCCACCAGATTGAGGTCTATGGCATGGAACGACCCAGTTATTCAGAGGAAGTCATAAGAGAGTGCATGGTTTGGTGCTTTATTTCGCCAAAAGGATACAACCACGCACGAACAGCTGACCTTTTGACTGTGCCAGCAAAATGTACGCTTCAAAGGTATGTGGGTCCCAGCCCAACATCTTCGGGCATGACCAATGCCATGCGAGAAAGGCTACTCCTTGAGGCATCGATGCTGAGCAACAAGCAGCACATGGCATCTTTGATTGTGGATGAAGCTTCCATTAAGCCAAAGTGTGTCTACGACAGGAAGGCCGACGCTGTGTATGGTTTCAAGGACAAGCCTGTTAACAGTGCAGCACGCACCTCAGGTGAGGCTCTTGCAAACAGAGTATTGTGCTTCGTTCTCCACGGTGTCACAAATTCCTACAAGGTTCCTTGTGCCTACTACTTCACGAAGCAGCTAAGCGGTAGGGACTGATTTGCATGGACCAAAGAGGTAATCGCTGCAGTGGAATCGTGTGGATTCCTTATTGTCAGAATCGTGACGGACAACTACTCTGCAAACGTAACTGTGTTTATGCACATGGGTAATGGAAATTTGTCAACTGTTGTCACTCACCCACACGATCCAAACAGGGTTATATTTCTGAGTTTTGACCCTTGTCATGTGCTCATGAACGTGCGCAGCCAATTCTTGAAACGTGAGCTGCATGACAGCATTGGGGTCATCTCTGGAACGTTTGTCCAAAAGCTGTACGACTTTCAGAAGGACAAAACCGTAAAACTGGCTGGAAACTTGACCAGAAAACACGTTTTTCCATCAAACTTGGAAAAGATCAACGTACTTCGGGCAGTTCAAGTATTTTCTCCGCAGGTAACTGCTGCATTGTGTCATCTCAAAGAGAACCGTGGTGGGGACCCCAGTCTTTACGGTTACAGGGAAGCCAGCCAAACCATTTTCTTCATGAACATGATGAGACAGTGGTTCGACATTCATGACACAACGTACAAAGGGAGTGACCACAAGAGGCCAATATCCAACGAGGATGACCCTAGACTCGTGTGGCTTGAGAAGGAGTTCACCGACTACATAAAAGAGGTACAAGAGGCTTCACTTGCATCGGGAGAAGGTGCATTCACAGAGCAAACGTTTCATGCTTTGTTGTTCACGTCGAGGGCCACAGTGGACGCAACACGGTTTCTTTTAAGAAGGGGTGTCAAGTACGTCTCTACCAAGAACTTTAACAGTGATCCTGTGGAGGCACTCTTTGGCCGGCTAAGGTCCATGTGTGGGGGCAACGACGTGCTAGATGCGCGTTCAGTGACAGCAGCCCTGGACAACATTGTGAAGGGCAAAGCCCTCCGTTCAAAGCAAATTGAAGTGGAGGATGCTGATGCAGAGGAGCTAGCGCTGAGTGTGCCACAAGAAGTGCTTGCAGACCTCGATAACCTGAAGGGACAGCTGTGTGATCCATCGCCGTCTGTCACGTACTCTGGTCTGGTGTACGTTGGTGGATACATCGTGAAGCTCATCAGTGAGTTTGAGTGTGATGCTTGTGTTACGATGCTGACGACTACGAACAAAGCTGATCCTTTGTATGTTCTGTTGCACAGACAGGACAAAAGTGCATTCCACTACCCAAACCGTATGTTTTTGACACTGTTGGACAACATTGTTACTTTCTTTGAAAAAACTGCTAGCAAACTTCCGCGTACAAAAGTGCATGAAGTGCTGCAACTTCTGGTTACCCCACACCTCGAACAATCACCCGTCCTCCTCTGCCCAGAGGGTGTAGACAGCAGCCACGCAAGGCGCACAGCTCGTTTAATTGCGGACGAATTCATCAGACTTCTTCTCGTTAACTACACCAAGATGGTGAGCGATAGAAATGAAAAGCCACTTGCGTATGTGCGCAAGCCGTCCAGAAAATATTTCAGACTGTGCCGAGTATATCATGGAGGTTCGGTTTATTTGTACCATTTGTGTTTGTGTTAATTTGTATTGCTAGCCTGATTTGAAAGAAAAAGGCATTTGTGCTCACCTCGCACAGAAATTGTTTTTATTTAGGTTCTAGTCCACCTTACAACAAATTAAATATTGCTTTTTCTCTCTGAATTTTGTGCGCTGTAATAGATTACTGTTGCTTGTGACAACACGCGTGTGCGAAAATCCGGGAAAGCTGCCGGAATGGTTGCGAATGGGTAGGCGGTGCTCTCAAAGGCCGACTATACCATTTTAACCTCATCACATGCAACGACCGAGCTGTATTGTGTGGATAAAACGTTCATCTTCAAGAATTCAGGCGCCGCAGTTGGTTCTGTTCCTCGTCCTCAGCGCTGTTATGATGGCCATAGCGCTGTGGCGCGCACACTGCGCCCGTGAACGCGCTTGGAGGCAGCGGAGCAACAGTGGTCTAGCAGCGCCACCCCGAACTTGCGGCGGCAGGCAGCAAAACACCCCAATGCGAAGGCCGTAAGGGGAGCGCCGGAGAAGGAGTCGAGTCCGGCCGTGGGCCAGGAGAGCGTGGTGCGGATGGAGGAACAGCGTTAGACGTCTAGTCAAAGAGCTGCTTCACCTCTAAAAAATCCCAGGGTCCTTCAGGCATTCAAACGCTGTCTGATGCGATTAGTCTCTAGTGCACTTTATTTACGTGCCCCACGACTGCTTCTAGCGAAGAGCGAGTGTGGGGTCAGAACAATGCTATCTTTGTTTTGCTATGAAATCGCGAACGTCTGTATTGGTCTGTGACATTATTATATCTCACAAGAGCAATCCATGGAGCTTTCAGGGAGTCACAAAATGGCTGCAACTTGTGGCCGCTAATTATGTTTTATACTTTTTCACAATCCATCAATGAAGCGAGACCTCATTTCACAACCGTCATACCACTCATCGCGCATTGATCATCAGCATAAGGTTGCCATTCCGTTTTGCCGCACCAAATTCTTTTCAGCAGCCTTCTTACCGAAAACAGCCGCCGATTGGAACCACCTTCCCTCTTCCGTTGTAGCAATAACAGACCCTTTGTTATTCAAGACTGCAATTTCTCAGCAATGCTTGTAACTATACGCAGTTTTCATTATCTATCTTTGTCTTGTATGTGCTTGAATTCTTATACATTTTTAGTTGACTGATGTTGCCTTCCTGATTTGCACATCTGACACTTGTTTCTTTATTTTGTCTTTTTTTTCTTGTGTGTTATAAATGTTGTACCCACCCCCTCTGTAATGCCCTACGGGCCCTGAGGGTATTCTAATAAATAAATAAATACTCAGTGACAACTTTACTTGGCAGTGGAGCGAAGGCTATACAGAGCCAAATTGCAGGCATTCTACCATCAGTGAATGTAGTTCCACAACAGGGCCCGTATTTTCACCGTGACTTATAGAAGCTCCCGCTTTATTTTCTACGTGGAGCTGTTCGAGACAGGACGCAGCTTCTACCATTAAGATAGTCATATGTACTTCAATTTATTCATTGTGACTTCGCTTTTTTGAACGTGCAAGAAAGTCCCGCCTTTTTACGTGCACTTCAAACGCTAAGCGGCGTCTACGTCTTCATGAAATGCCGATGTTACGCCTCCGTCACTTCCCACAGCGTTACGAGACGCGCGTCAAAACGAACTATTTCGCGTAGTGATACATATGCAGAAGCTCCGCCTCCATAGCTTTCCCTTCAGTGTCAAGAAAACTTGTCGCCCAGTATAGAAGCATTTCATTCTTTCTATTTCCCCCTCCAGAACTCTTTTGATTGAGCAAAACTTCCCGGCCAAAAATTCAATCAGAAAGCATGACAAGGCCCGTGGTAACTTCAAAAATTGACTTTCTGCGCTAACTTCAAGAAAAACGAGAAGGGAGACATGAAAGAGACAGGAAACTGCGCCCTTCCCTATCTCCCTTCTCGTTTTCCTTCAAGTTCGCGCAGCAAGTACATTTTTCAAGTATGAACCAACTAGTCTGCAAAAAAAAAAAACACAGCATTGTCCCGTGGTAAATGTGTAAAATTGGGGTGCGCAAAATGGTATATCGTAATTCAGGTTACCGCAGCCTGTATATTATGAGACATGAACACTGTATTGCCGTTCAACAAATTGTTAACATTTAACACAAAAAACGATCCCTTGCTTGAACAATGAAAGTTAAGCACATAGAGCTCCAACAGGAGCGGGATAGTCACACTGGAGAAGCAACGTTGATAAGAATGGCTTTCGATAGTTCAAAGTGATTTCAAAATAACACAAACTTAGCTGTCACTGACAAACGTACCACCAATGGCTGTGAAACTGGAGTGAAACAAACGATTTACTAAGCAATAAAGTTCTTTCTTCGTTGAAGTTTCCAAGAAAACAAATTAAACTTTACCGATGGTGTTGTACGAAAGTACAACATTCATTATTTGCACAGTCAAACACTGTGTCGCATTCAATAAACAAAGTTCAAACGTGGATGCAGGGCTCCAGAAAAGCGGGCTCTTAACATATGTGCCAATTCAGAGAGCACCAAGCCGAATGTCGAAGCCCGTCATTTTTGTCATTCAAGGAATGCTATACCGGAATGAAAATGAAAGCAAGAGTTTAGATGCATGATCTCACTGCAGGCTTACTTCGTTGCCACATCGCAAAAGCGAGGTCGCTTCTAAATTCACGTCCCGCAGTCTCTTCTCCGGCTTTCTGATTGAGCTTCCGTGCTTCCAATCTACGGCATCGAGGAGAGCCCCGGAGCGGGCCGAGCCGAGGCTTTCGTACATGCCACACACCAAGAGCGTGGGGTCGCAGTCCAGAAGCACGGCGAGGGCAATCGAGAGCTCCGAGTGAACATTCTCATGTGGAGCGTACACCGCGAAGTAAGGCAAGAAACTCCAGAGGCACACACAGATCACGTGCACAGGGGCTTCCGGGTCAGTGTCCTCGGCCATAATGCAGCCAAGGACACACGTTACGGCTTCCGTGACCATGAACGTGGTCTTGCGGCCGAGGATCTTCATGGCATGGTCGATGCTCTTCAGGAGTGTCGTTAGGCCGTGCATTCCATTTGCCGCCCAGGTACTAAACCTCATCAAAGTTCAGGGACGAAGTGGTGGTAGTTGCGACAGCCAGCAGTATAGAAACGCCAGGCGCTCCACTCGGGTCTGGTGGAAGGGACATTTCTCCACCGCTTTGCGGAGCGCTCTGACGGCCGCCTTGCTGCTTCGTCTTCCGTTCATCCACGGAAGCCAACGAATCCTCAGAGTGTCCAGGGAGTACAGCTGGGAGTCTGTGACCAACGACACAAGCCGAAACAATGCGTCCACGTCCTGGGTTGTCATATCTGAAAAGGAAGCACGGCTGGACACAGCGGCATCTATCAAAGCTGCGTGCGGTCAAATGTAAACGTCTTCAAAAAATGGCAGCCTTGCCATCACTTCAGGGCACTGAGTTGGTGAAGACCGTATACGCATCCCGATGAATGTGATAAGGGATGGATGCCTGTCGTTCACTTTCAGCAGAAAAGTTAAACGTCTAGGCAGAATTTCTGGGCGCAAATTTGGCGGTTATGATGAGCTTGAGTGCCGGGGAAGGACTAAAAGGGAGGATAACTTACAATAGCTTGTCCACTGGGTGCCGCCTGTGGCACTCGATAACGTGTTGAAATGTTGCGCTGTGTATTGACAGGAAAAAACAACACAACAAAATGTATCATTTACCAATTGGTGCACGAAGATTGGGCTTAGTCAGGCAAACTAATCAACAAGGTCGTGGGCTGGGACACGTTTTATCATAGTTTAGGCACAAAAAAAGTAAGCTGGAAGCAAGATAAACACTGTCACAAAGAAACTCACTCCCATTTACGGACCACCAGAATGACATGCTATCTGACCGAGGAAAGTGGCACTTAGACATCAGTCGAGTCATTGCATGTGGCTCATAAGTTCATGGCTCCAGACTGTGGAAGTCCGCAAGGTCGGCTGCATTGTGATTTGTTCACTGACAAAAGAGAGATTGTTCAATGGTATATCTATGTTGTTCTGACCATGACGTATAATCTGAGGGCTTCTGGTGCCACGAACCCTTTTAATCATATTTGGGGAAGAAGGTAGCACAGATAAAAATCATCCCAGATAGTACCATGGTAGCACTTTCATGAGATCCTGGAGAAGCGTCTTCATGCTAATTCTTACCGACGGTTTGTGGTATCATTTGGTGACTGCAATGCGGGTTTCTTAAAAGATTGCTCTACTAAACAAAAACTATAGTTGAATCATTGTGGTAATATGGCTGTAAAAACATCATTAACACACCTACCAGAATAACTTGCAAGTCAAAAACCATTATTCATCTCTCTTTCACTCATTTATCACCTGACAATGCACCAGCCGGACTATTCAACGCGGGTATAAGTAATCACTTGCCTTTCAATGCACTATTAAGAATGCTTGAACTGCAGTTCTTTTTTTTTAGGGGCAAAGCTTCTTATAGCCCCACCCGTTCGTCCTTCGTAGTCATAGTAGTAGTGTGTAACCAGTCTTACATTTAGAGCTCCAAGGTGGTGCCGGTGGGAGATTTCTTCTGTGCGTTGTTGAACAATAAAACATTCGCAGCGTGAACGTTAACTAAAAGCCGAATTCTCCTGTGTCTCATTCCCCCTTAGCAGCCATTGGCATGTACATTGAGCATTATCTGACAAGAAAGGGTTGCTAGGTTATACTCGCTGGCCGTTACCTACTCGGTTTTAAAAAAGTTTAGCGAGCGTTGAACCGCAGTGCCATGAATACAGTGAATTACAATATACCATGAACTCGAGGTGGTTAAAGATTGGGAGTAGACAGGGTGCAAACCATAAGAAAGTGTACGTTTGCCTCCTCTCGTTCAGTCCTTGGAATGTGCGCTGAATGGCGGCGCTTCTATATGAGGAATATATGATGAAAAGATGCGAGATGGTGGTACTTAGAGTGTTGAATAGGCGGACGAATGGACACACAGACAGATGCATGGACGGACGCATGAATGGCTGCACGGACGGATGGACGCATGGACGGACGCAGGTGCGGATTCATGTACGAACGCAGGGACGGACGCACAGATGGACGTGTGGACGCACGAACAGACGCACACACTGACGAGCGGATGGTCGCATGGGCGGCCACACAGACGCACGCATGGGCGGATGGTAGCAAGAACGAAAGGACGGACGGATGCTTCGCCCCGCTATACAACATTCACTTCATGGATATGCTGCCATTTTTTTTCAAAATATAAGCGTACAGATATAAGCGATATAACTATACTCCAATTTCGCTTTGTAATGCTTGACTGCAGCTGGGATGACTTGTACCGATGAGCTGATCCGTATAAGGTGTACAACCTGTTTATGGCGTCAATTGTTGGCAATTACAATATTGCTTTGTCATAGTTCTCGATGAATTCACTGATTTTGGATAATGACGGGCTCAATGAAAATGAACAAGAAACTATTCGGCAGATCCCACGCGTACTTCGGGATCGATGTCATGCGAAGCATGCGGAGGGAAGGTGGTCGTGTTGCAACTTTTAATTAAGCAATGCATCATGAAATGACGCCGAGTGTATGTACAAATGTTGTACGCACAGACATATGTTAAAAGTAGCAGCTACTTATATAACCAGTTGTTTGCACTTGCGGAACGATGCCAAGTGGAACATGCGTATTAGCAGCACCAGAAGCTCAATGAAGCATTGACGCTCGCGAAGATGCTGGCCCTGGACACTGCTGCAAAAATCAACTTCAGCGCATGGCACCTAACCACAATTCACGTTAAACCGACGTTACAGGCGTATCAAAGGAGTACGTATGTAATGTTTATAAAATTGGGTAGGCAGCACTGTAACCACTATAGACGTTTCAGGAAGGTTAGCGTCTATTTGAAAAGTAGTTCCGAGGCCTGGCATTGCTCTGTAGTGAAATGGTTCATTGCGATCCAGAATGCTTGGGTTCGATTCCAGCTGCGACCCGGACATTTCATTCTTTGCATTTGTCGTGTTTAGTTTAGGATGTTGTTGGTAGCTGATTGACCTAGCCTTGCATAATTTGCAGGCAATTGCCCCGCCCGGTTTTCTTTTTGCTAAATGTATCTAATGTCCTTTTGTTTGTTTGTTTTTAACTAAGCACGAGCAGGCTCTTAAAAAATTGCGCATAGCGCGACGTAAGCTTGCATAAGACGGTGGCCTCTGTGCTATTTCACATGCAGTATTGTGCCAGTACTCTATTTTTTTAGTATTTAAGACAACACCATATACAGAGTCTACCTAGGAGATTGGCCTAAAGGCAAAGAAAGCCTGACAAAGCGCCAACCGCCGGTGTGCACAAATACATAGGCGGTTATATATAGCAGTACAAAACTGTAATGCATGCAATACCATCAACAATTTACTTTTTTTTCTGACGTGAAGCCATTTCCCAAACAATCAGCATAATTGTACATTTTTTTTGTGAAACCATTCCCCATGCATGATTGTCACTCATTGCAAGTCCCATCAAGGTCTGTAGTAGCATATAAAAACATTGAAAAGGTTGCTACACCTGTTTCTTGAAGATCGAAAGACCGTATGGAAACACAACATCAGTCATGCTGTCACATGGCGAGCCTAAACATTGCAGTTCCTCAAATAAACCTTGCCGTTACTTTTTAAGCTCACGACACTTAAGTAAATAGTGTTCTATATCACCATTTTACTTGCACTTCAGGCACAGAGGCGTCGCGGAGAGTCTGATCTTGTAGAGCCATGCTGATGTACGCGCTGATCCCGTTCGGATGCGTTGAAGGAAGCAGGCCTCTACTCTTGATAGCCCTTTTGTCACACATCGCTGGTAAGGCGTCAGCCATAACGAGTGGAAATGCTTATTGACAGCTTCTCGTCGTGTAGACGCTACCAATGTTGGGTAATTTTTAACGCTCGCGAGTTCAAATTGCCCGTGTGTGTTCTCGTCATTCCTTGGTAGATACCAAGTGTCACCTGTGGCACATACCCACGACACTTACCCACCCGTGGGTATGTGTCACGTACTGTCAGGCGGGACGTGTTTGACGACGAACGTGACGGGATTTCGACATTACTCATGTCTTGATCAGCGTATCATATTCGTCAAACTATGTTACTTTCCCATGCAATTTTTGATTCACGCAAAGTTAAGGGGTTGACCACGAGATCACCTAAACGTAAGCGACTAGGTAAACAGATAGGTTTATATATATACGCTCTAAGACGCCTAAGTTCACAAAAAAATGCTTCGCATTTAATAGGTAAAAATAACATCACCCACGTTTCAGATATCTGTCGCGGTGAGGTCCGCAGGAAAGAAACATGTTGTCGCGTTTACAATCTCGTCAAATTTGCCCCGCCGCGGTGGTCTAGTGGCTAAGGTACACGGCTACTGGCCCGCAGGTCGCGGGTTCAAATCCCGGCTGTGGCGGCTGCATTTCCGATGGAGGCGGAAATGTTGTAGGCCCGTGTGCTCAGATTTGGGCGCACGTTAAAGAACCCCAGGTGGTCGAAATTTCCGGAGCCCTCCACTACGGCGTCTCTCATAATCATATGGTGGTTTTGGGACGTTAAACCCCACATATCAATCAATCTCGTCAAATTTAAGCCGCTGAAGACTAACACTGGTGTGTTGCCGACAAGGTTGAACAAAACAAACGAAAAAACAAACGATCATGACAAACAATAGGATCAGACCGCCACAATAATGAACAGTGGAAGAGAAATCATTACTTTGTAATACTGATTCAACCAGCACTTCTTATCATACGTGATGATTCACTCCGCCCGCAATTCCTACGTGTTTCTCGACTGTTGCAGATTCGCAGCGCAAGCGCATGTACATTACCATTCAGCGGCACGTTTTTCTATTCAGCGTGTGTTCACTCGCTCGTTACAACCATTGGTATTATTTAAGGGATACTAAAAGTGAACATTGACTCAGCTAAGTTTGACAAACTGCACTCCGAGAACTCTAAACTCATACGTTTCCCTATCATAAGCTCATTATTAGCGGAGAAAACCAAGCTTGATTGATATGGGGGCTTAACGTTTTGAAAACCCGTAGTGGAGAGCTTTGTTATTTATCTCCTGGGATTCTTTAACGTGCATCAAGTATGAGCGCACTGAGCTAGTCTACAGCTTTTTCTGAAAATGCAACTTAGGGTTCCTTTTTTTTAAAATTTCGCTCCAAAATATCTACGTTTGACGTAAAGAATTTCAAAAACTATTTTTTGTATATTCGTGATATTGCCTTGATTCAGAGAGAGAAGAGATAAAGATACAAGGAAAGGCAGGGAGGTTAACCAGACGCGCATCCGGTTTGCTACCCTGCACTTGGGAAGGGATAAAGGGGAGAAAAGATTTTGCAGAAAGATGAGAAGGTACACACAATCACGAGCACACTCGGGGAGCACACACAGTTTACAGGCGATCGCTCAGGTTTGTTGATTTAAGGTAAAGTAGCAGTGCTTTAGTTGCTTTCTGCGCAACTGAGGCAGATGCCCAAGGTCCTAGTATCTTCTGCACACAAAATGGTCCGGGGTCAAGTCGATTCAAAACCATCCGTAGGTGGCATCGCTGTGTGTCGTAGCAAGCGCAGCTGCACAGGACGTGTTCGATGGTCTCTTCATCTCCGCAGTAGTCACATGTAGGAGTGTCTGTCATACCAATGCGAAAGGAGTACACCTTTGTGAATGCAACACCCAACCGAAGGCGGCATAACAGCGTCGCATCGGAGCGGGAAAGTTGTGATGGTAGCTTTAGCTTAAGCGAAGGATCCAGTTTATAAAATTGACACCTTTGGAAGCTGGTAGACGACCAGAACGTGCATGTGAGATCTCGAGCCAGCAGGTAAAGTTGTCTTGCTGCATCATTCCTTGATAGAGGAATCGGGACTATACGAGTTTCTTTATGGGCTGAGCGGACTGCATCATCGGTTAATTGATTTCCGGTAATACCGATATGTCTAGGCAGCCATTGATATATAATATTATGCCCTCGTGCTAGAGCTTCATGATGCCAATGTCTTATTTCTTGTACCAGTTGGTCATGGCTTCTCCTACGCATGGCAGACTGCAAACTCTGAAGCGCTGCCTTCGAATCACAGAATATGACCCATTTTCCTGGACGTTCTTGAACGAGATATTGTAAAGCAGCCCTTATAGCAGCAAGCTCTGATGCCGTGGATGTAGTCATATGCGACAACCTAAACTTGATTGTCATTTCTGCAGCCAGAATTACAGCGGCACCTGATAAGCTGCTGGATGAGACGGACCCATCAGTGTATATCTGCGTTCGGTCTAAGTACAACTCATGTAATAATAGCAGTGTTGCTTGCTTCAATGCTACTCTGGAGTGACTGCTTTTCTTTTTGATTCCCGGAATTTCTAGACGTACTTGCGGCTGGTCGGGGCACCACAAAGGGCATGCCGTTCTCACAGCTGGCGTATATCCTGATGAAATGCTGTTTAGGTGCTTGGCTATGACGTCTGAAAACGTAGCACGTGGTCTTCCCGAAAGTAGAAGGGCCAAGTGGTGGTCGGGGACACGGCTAGCATGTTGAATGTGCGCTCTGAGGCAATCCACAACTATATATGTCCTGACCGGACGGTCTTTGGCAAGCATGATTGTGGCATAAGTAGAAGCGCATCGGGGCAGTCCTAGGCAGATACGCAGTGCCTGACCCTGCAAACTATCGAATGAATGAGTATTCGATTTGCAAGTGTTAGTCAGTACCGGCAAGCTGTAGCGCAATACACCCAGAAATAGGGCCCTGTACAGCTGTAGCATGGAGGCCACAGAAGTTCATGTTTTACCGCACAAGAATTTCATGATATGCACAATAGATAGCAGTCTATTCTTCAAGTACGCACAATGTGGGCTCCACGAAAGACTTCTGTCGATTATTATGCCCAGGAAACGATGCGTTCGTGCATATTTGACACTCTGCCCATTGATGTAAACAGGGTATGGCGTCATTGGTTTGCGTGTAAACGCCATCAACGCGCACTTCGCAGTTAATATATTTAGGCCTTGTTTCTGAAGGTAGGCTGTTGTGAGGGTTGCTGCCCGCTGTATTCTTGCACGCACCTGAGGGCGAGTAACTGCAGCACTCCAGAGGCAAATATCATCGGCGTATATGGATAGGCACACCGACTTTGGCGGAATCTTCACCAGACCAATGAGGGCCACATTGAACAATGTGGGGCTTAAAACACCTCCCTGAGGTACTCTGCAGTAGGTGTAATGTTGGGCAGTTGTACCCTCATATGTTTGTACAAAGAAACCCCTGCCAGTTATATAATCTTTTATCCATTGAAACATTCGTCCATCAATGCCCATTGCTGCGAGAGAAGTGAGGATGGCATCGTGAGCTACATTATCATATGCACCCTTCACGTCAAGAAAGAGTGAAACTGATATGCGCTTGCGACTTTATTCTTGTTGAACAAATGTCGATAAATCAAGGACACAGTCCATGGAGGAGCGGCCCCGACGAAAGCCTGCCATGCAAGAAGAGTATTTGGTGTATCGTTCCAAGTACCACTTGAAACGAAATAGAACCATTCTTTCCATCACTTTTCCGAGGCAGCTTGCGAGGGCAATAGGGTGATACGCTGTCAAGTCCAATGGTGATTTTCCTGATTTCAAAAGTGGTATTAATCGACTAATTTTCCATTCTCGGGGAGCACTGCCGCTGAGCCAGGAGTTGTTGAAGCATGTTAAAAGTTCTTTTCTAGCTTTTTGTCCAAGGTGCCCCAACGCACTATAAGTAATACCATCAGGACTTGGCGATGACATGCGCTTAGAAGCGACTAACGCACCTTCCAGTTCTTCCATGGTGAACGGAATGTCCATTTCTGGTAATCGCGTCTCAGGGACGATCACGGCGTCGATGCTCTCGTTCATAGTATTCCCGGCAACTCTCGTGCAAAATTCTTCAGCCATCTCGAGTTCTGTTTTTCCATGATGGAGTGCCAAAGCTTTAAAAGGGTGCCGTTGTTGTGGAGAGGAGCGAAGACCACGAACTGTTCTCCAGATATATGACAGCGGTATATGAGGGTATAGAGATTCGCAGAATGCTTTCCAGCGTTCGCTCTCCAGTTTGTAAATGCGTCGTTGAATCTTTTTCTGGAGCCGCCTTGCTTCCCTCAGATCGTAAGTTGATCTTGTGCGTCTGTATCGTCGTTCAGCACGCCTTCGTATAGCTCGTAATTTTTCCAGTTCGATGTCAAACTGTGTTACTTTAGACGAAAATGGTAATTTACATTTGGACGCTTGCATAGCTTCCCCTATGGTATTTTCCAGGCTGCAGGCGAGGCCTTCTTGGCAAGCGTTCTCAACACGCGATGCAAACATCGACCAGTCAGTGCCAATTGCAACACCGGAAGAGAAATTTTTTATGATACCATCGATCGTCACGTAGGTGGGTATGTGATCTCTCCCATGAGTCTCAATATCGCAAAATCACTTAACTTTGTGAGAGAAGCACCGTGACACCAATGTCAGGTCAAGGCAACTGCCATACGTGAGACCCCACAGATATGTGGGGGTACCATCGTTCATGATGGAAAGGTCGTAATCGGAAGCGAATGTCACAATGTTCCGGCCCCTGGCATTCATCCTAGTGCTCCCCCAAAGCATGTGATGGGCGTTGAAGTCACCGGTGATGATCCAAGGCCCATCGGTTCTCATTAGGATGTCTTTTATTCTTTCGCAGTCAAATCGCGATGACGGAGATATGTATCCACCAATAAGCGTGAACGAAACTGCATTCTTCTTCACACGAAGACACACGTACTGATTGTCGTCATTTGAACTTATTGGGTGCGAAAGATAAGTCAAGTCTGTGCGAATGTAAACAATTACTTTGCTTTGTTCTTCGCAAGCGGCTGAACAAAAAGCTTCATAACCGGACAATCTATAAGGCATTGATACGTTTGGTTCACATATGACAAGTATAGGGAATTGATTGGCCCGAACAAATTGGCGAAAGTCCGAGATACGGGACTTCATGCCTTTGGCATTCCACTGAAAAATCGACGCACTTTTAACTTCAGTGCGGAAGATGAGATTTTGTTGAGCCATTGTGCTTATACGAAGTTAGCAAGAACTGGATTCAGTGCATCCAGTATTTGCAGTGCACTCTTAGCAGACGGAGATTGTATGCTGCTCAGTAGCGTGCGAATCGTGGCAATTAATGATTGCACGATTGCAGCCACTTGCCTGTCTTGGTTGGAAAGATCTCGAACCGGGACGATTGCAGTCACTTGCCTGTCTTGGTTGGAAAGATCTCGAACCGGGAGCGCAAACTGGCCGTCATGAAGCTCCTTCGGTTCGCTTGATGCTGCTTCCCTTTGAAGTGCAGGCCACTCTGTCGCAGTTAGGGTATGCTTACTGGCTTTGTCCTTTACAGCCTTTCCCACGGCATGTGGTCTGGGAGGCAAAGGAGGTGGTACTGATGAGGGATCACGCAAACGTGTCGAGGAGGTAGTGGGCGTCCTCGAAGACCAACGTCGACGTGAACGACGCCTTCTGACTTTAGCTGCGGCTTCTCGATGAGATGAGAGATCGCGCACCATCTCCTTCAAGATGGCAATTTCCTTCTGAATCCGCGGGCAGTCCTTCGATGTGGCTTCATAGGATCCGTTGCAATTAGAGCATTTCTTGACAGTTGCGACGCACTTATCCGCTTCATGGTGCTCGGCGCAGTGGTGGCGTACCACCGAATTCTCGCAGACGCTGCTCGCCTTGATTCAGTTTTTTTTAAGTCAATATCCTAAGTCTATGGCACCTACGAATAACAATGTACTTTATTTTTATCTAATGGGATCTATGTGGGACCCAGTAGACGCCTTGAAAGTTTTTACGTCATGGTGTCAAAGTTTATTACGTCACGTCAAAGTTTCTTACGTCACAAGATTGTCAAGGAGGCGTCGCTCCTCGCATTTTCTTTTCGCGTGTTTGCTTGTCGGATAAGCGTAGTGCAGTGATAAGATGCTTTCGAGATTGTGAAATTGAACTTTACTAATATACGCAAAAAAAATCGCTTCGCTCTTTAGTGTCCCTTTAACAAGCTCTGACGTCGTGCAGCAGACGGGCCTCTACCACTTTGTTTCTACCAAAATGCGAACGCCATGGCCAGGATTGAACGACACTGGTCAACGCAAAGCCTATGTTTATGAACGTTTTGTGGACCTATTTCGTTGCCTAAAATAATAAGTGTTTATACTTCCGTAAAGTGAAACATTGGCCCAAGTTACAGGCGTGATTTATTGCCACTCATGCATTTCATAATGTGAGCAGTCGTTTCCACACTTTGAAATACAACGAAAATGTGACAGTGAAAAAGCTTTAGGTAAAGTGCGCCCGCATCTTTGTTCAACACATCATGTCAACCATTGAGGCGCGAGTGTCCTTTGACAAGCTACGATTTGACAGCAATCAAACGAAATCAAAATTTATAGTAGTGTGCTAAATGTCTTCGTCCATTTGGGCTTTGACCGCCACTATAAATGCTAGCGATTTCTGTTGAGCCTTCTTTCTGGTGGCAACGAATTTTGCCAACCTGCTTCTCATGTCTCTGAGTTCAGCTCGTAGTTCGTCCACTTGGTCGTTCTGTGCCCTTATTGTGTCCAGCATTGATTTTGATATTCGTTCCTCTAAATATAGCGGGAAGTCAAACGACCAGTGTTCTTCCTCTTGCTGTGGTTTGTGCGACTTTGAAGTACTTTTCCGTGTCGTTTTTCGGAAGCGCTGAACCGGCTTCATGCCTCTGATGTACACGCCACGTAATGGCTGTCCACCCCTTTGTGTAACTCTTTCGAGGAACACTGAGTGTTCCACTGATCTTGAAGAACTTACATGGTATTCTTCAGGAACCGGACTGTGATGATGTAAGTTACCAGGTGAACCGGACTGTGATGATGTAAGTCACTGGTGTTGGACATCTTGGACCATTGAGAAAGTCACCTTGGTGGTAAGGGCAAACATGAAAATAACGGTGGTTTTCGAAACACGCATCATAATCGACATCGTGGTAGGTGTCGGCCAAAATATACCTCTGGTGTACATACCCTGGCGGTCGTGGAAAACTACTGCAAGTCTGGGTCAAATGCTTCAGAGATGGCTTGTCGCTGCAGCGTACCTGCTGCCATTCGTAGTATTTCTCGGGGGTAGACGCCCACGTGTCAACCCACTCGCATTCTCCTTGCAGAGACACGTTGCTACGAAATCCGGTAGAGTGAACATCCCAGCGGGAATCCTCAAGATGATATCCTACCAACGGCATTTCTGGTAAAACTTGCCAGGTGAGCGAGCCTGGTGCCGTCATCGCCGGTGACTCAGTCAATCTTCTTGAAGCTTTTGACTCCAAGCGGACGTCACAGTGTCCACCACTTTCGTGGGGTACACATTCGACAGAAGATACATTGTGCAGCTGCGCCTCTTGGCGATCCTCTTGTGTCGACATGGTGGTTTAGATGACCCACGTGATGCTGGCCAGTCCGTTCCTTCGTGCAATTCACTTGGCAATATATCGGTACTTGCGATGGTTGGCAGGAACTCCGAATACCGCTTTTCCATGATGGTCTGGTTTTCGCAAGACCGGAGTCACTTCTGTATTTCGGACTTGCGACGTCAGTCTAACACCTAGAAAAGCTAGAGAGATGTGAAAGAAAAAAATGATAAATAGCGTGAATTATCTCGAAAACACAATAAAGTAACTAGAGATGCTGCAATGGAGAAATACTGTATTCGCGGTATATTGAAGTGTTTTAACGGGCCGATAAATATATTTACAAGGGCGCTAAGCATATCCACCTCCTTTGAAAATTCAGCCGCCACGGCTTTGATTCCAACCAGCGACCTTCGGATCAGCAGACGAGTACCGTAATCACTAGACCATTGAGTTCTACGTGATTGCTTTCCAAACGTATGTTCTTGCATTTCAAGTGTTTCTATCGCTGAAATTAAATTCGCACCTTCATCCTGCATAGATGAATCAGACCCTGGCGCATACACAAGCACAAAAGCACCTTTTTTATCTTACCCACATTATTTTCCAGGGTACCGCGCAAGTCCACAAATCGCGTTTGCCCACGGTGACATTGTAAGACCTATTCGGCAATATTTTAGGGGGGAAAAAACGACCCAAGTGTTCTATAGCGCACAGAACAGGTATTCATGGTTTTCCATTAGCCCAGCCTTTGACCTCGTGAAATAGTGCAGCCCCAGTTAACGTTGCGAATAAAGACCCGCCGCGGTGGTCTATAGTGGCTAAGGTACTCGACTGCTGAACCACAGGTCGCGGGATTGAATCCCGGCTGCGGCGGTTGAATTTTTGATGGAAGCGAAAATGCTGTAGGCCTGTGTGCTCAGATTTGGGTGCACGTTAAAGAACCCCAGGTGGTCGAAATTTTCGGAGTCCTCCACAATGGCGTCTCTCAATCATATGGGGTTTTGGACGTTAACCCCACATATCAATCAATCAATATCAATGTTGCGGATAAACAAAGCATCTCGCATGCTACCATAGCTCCATAAATGCAAGCAACATACATTAAACAGTGCTCCCTGAAATTTCGTTTAACTGAACGTGGTTACTTTTCACAAGAGTGGTTGGATAAAACTTCAATGTTCGTGGTATTTCCTCCTCAAAGGCGAACGTGCATAAGCGTCCATTCACGACGTTTCACTAGCGAAAATGCGGAGAGCTAGTGGTCCGAACCTAACAAAGCAAATCCTGTATTACCCTTACACTGTAATATCTAAATTTTATAAAAAAGATTTAAAAAGGCTTACTGCCGCCTGACAAAATTCTTTGCCGCAATTTCGCAATATGAGCGATAATTATCAAATTTTCAAAGAAAAAATGACTTGATAAAACAGCGACTTATTCTGAAGTGCAATTCTTTTTTATTTTTGTAACGAGTAGAACCTCTTAAGCCAGGTTTCGTCTAAGCGTTAAAAAACAGTGAATCACCCCGCAAACTTGCAGGTGCACAATGAACTATAATATTGATTTGATTGATTTGTGGTGTTTAACGTCCCAAAACAACCATATGATTATGAGAGACAACGTAGTGGAGGGCTCCGGAAATTTCGACTACCTGGGGTTCTTTAACGTGCACCCAAATCTGAGCACACGGGCCTACAACATTTCGGCCTCCATCGGAAAATGAACTATAATATAGAACCACGATGGGTATTACCGGAATAAATTTTACCAACTGCTAATTCTCTGTAATACTCACAACAGTAAAATACGTTCGCGCTGCATTGTAACCGGTGGTGATTTTTTGTAAACACATCTATTTCTTTGTTCTTCAAAAGGAACAAGTTGTTGATCGAAGTATCGAAATGTTTGTCTAAGGCATAATGTCGCAAAACCCTTCACAATGGCAACTGTATATGTTACAACAGCGGCCACTTTTGTGATAATAGTTGTGTAAATTGTGTTGCAGAAACTGTTACATCAAGCCGTCAAAAAAGTATGGACGCAGACGTAAAAAAAACAACACTATACAATACTACCAATGCCCTTATAAATAGCACCACTAATTATCTGCACAACGTGACGCAGGAACTTCAATAAATGATCAAACACTAGGCTAATCTCCTGTCTCATTGTCAATGTTATATATACTGAATTATTTGAAATTTAATCAACGCTTACAAAATATTTATTCATTTATTTATTCACACTGATTCTGCGCCCGGACTCTGCAAGGCTGTAGCAGCATTCGGGTCGAGACGGCATTTGTTAGGCATAGTTGCTCAGTTAACCCTTTAAACGAAGTTGACGCGCGCATTGATGGAGATTAAATACAGGCGAAGAAGACTAGGGTCAAATCTTGTGGATGTTGCACTTTTATATATATATGGAAAGAAGCGTGTACCTAAGGGCTCGTTTTTCCGTGTTTCGACACAATCTTAATGAGATTTAACAGACAATAATACCAAGGAATGGATAGGAGAAATCATCAGTATCAATATTAATGTAAATGTGAAGAAAGAAAAGTGGGTGAAATGATAACTTGCCGTAAGCAAGAACTGAGCCTGCGACCGTCGAATAGCGCGTTTGAAGCTCTACTATATATATATATATATATATATATATATTATTACGAGGCAGTGGGCATGGCTCTACCGTCGTGGACAACAGTTCGATGAAAAAGAAGTGGACTCGCCGCGCGAGAGACTGGCAGCTCTGAAGCGTCACTTTGGCATGTAAATATAGGAAATACGCTCATTCCTCTCTTCCGTGTGTTTGCGAGCTCCGTAACAAATTGGTGGGAGTGCTGGGTAACGAAGCGCCATACAACGGAGCTCCGCAGTGGTCGTCAAATCGGAGTTTCCGTGATGGAACACGGGACTGATCCCACGGCCACCTCTCCATCGGCTTCGGCGACGCCCGCACCATCCACGGCAACGCCTCCACTGGCCCCACCCCCACCCACGTACGTGCTGACGCATCCGAAGCATCCTGGAACGTTCTGCGGTACGGACCAAGTTGATGTCGACGACTGGATAGCCGACTACGAACGCACCAGTGCTCTCAACCGGTATGATCCGACTCTTATGCTGGCCAATGTGCTGTTTTACCTGAAAGGCACGGCCAAAGTCTGGTACGAGAACCATGAGGAGGAGATCGGCAGTTGGGACACCTTCAAGGAAAAGCTTCGCGACTTATTTGGGAAGCCCATCGGTCGAAAGGCGGCTGCAAAGAAGGAGTTGTCTATACGTGCTCAGACGTCCACAGAGCCGTATATCTCATATATACAGGACGTGCTGGCTCTATGTCGTAAAGTTGACAACGACATGTCGGAGTCTGACAAGGTTGGCCACGTCCTCAAGGGCATAGCGGACGACGCGTTCAACCTGCTAATGTGCCGGAACTGTGCGACCGTCGACGAAATTATTGAGGAATGCCGGCGTTTTGAACTGGCCAAAAGCAGGCGGATTTCAAGATCATTTACTCGACTGCCGAACACCGCAGCGACGTCCTCCTGCGAAGATGGACTGTCCTCCCATCGGCAGTCTTCACCAGCGTCTGAAATTACGCGAATTGTCCGGCGGGAAATCGAAGCAATTACACCTACTCTTCCCGCCAACGGCCACGTCGATTTGCAAGTACCTCAGGTTTGCTTGGTACAGTCGATTGTGCGGGAAGAACTGAGCAATTTGGGCTTCGATGTCTGCGCCGTTGCTCAGTCTCGACCAATTGGCTTCCGTTCAAGGTCGCCGCCTCGCCCCAGGTCACCACCCCAAGAAAGGTCTTATCCACGCTCTCGCAATCCGGCCGAATGGAGAACTGCGGATGATCGGCCGATCTGCTTTAACTGCCGCCGCATAGGTCACGTCGCACGGTATTGCCACAACCATTGGTCTTCGTCCCGAAACCAGTATAACACTGCTCGCCGCACCGATAGCTACCGTCGTTTCCAACCTCCTGAGCCGATCGCCGACAACTACCGCCGGCCTCTGCCCGTCGATTCCTACGCCTGCGATGCCCCTGATACGCAGCACAGCCGCTCACCGTCGCCTCGACGTCACCAGTCTCGTTCGCCGCCAGGACGTCGCCCGTCGTCCCCTTCTCCTCTACGACGACGCCCGACCTCCCCGCTCAATTCTCACCAGGGAAACTAAGCGGTGCAGCTCTTGGAGGTGAAGCTGCATCCTCGGTACCGACCTCAAATCCTCTCCTTGTACTGCCGACACGACGAAATTTGATCGACGTCGACGTTGACGGCCTGACTGTTTCTGCACTTGTTGACACTGGGGCGCATATTTCTGTGATGAGTGCCCGACTTCGTCGCCGCCTGAAGAAAGTGCTCACACCGGCTGCCCCTGGCGTTATTCGTGTCGCCGACGGAAGAAGTCTTGCCATCACAGGAATGTGCACAGCACGCATCACTATCGCCGATCACCCCACATCTGTTCTCTTTGCAGTTATTGAGCAGTGCCCAAATGACCTAATTCTTGGTTTAGATTTCTTGTCCACCCATGCTGCTCTCATCGACTGTGCAACCGGCGTTCTTCAACTTGAACTGCCTCGACTTGGACCTGTGCCGTCCTCACCGTCACACCGCTTGTGCGCTGTTGATTATGTTCGGCTGTCACCGCAAGCCACCACGTGTGTTGCCTTAACGATATCACCAGCTCTTCCTGACGGTGACTACATAGTGTCTCCATTGGTGGATGTGCTCTTGGCTCGAAGTGTTGCTGTGCCGCATACAATCGTGACTATTGTGGACAACTACGTTCAGCTTCCGCTCCTTAACTTCAGTAGTTCGACCCAAGTTCTCCCGCAAGGCATTTCGTTAGCCCACGTTTCCCCACTTGATGCATGTAGCATCGTGGCATTGGACCCTGAAGACTGTTCGTCCCCTACTGCAGCCAGCCGAGCAAACGCACCTAGCGACGAAATCACGATGATGATCGCCCCTGATCTTCTGCCCTGTCAGTTGGCGCAACTTCACCACGTTCTGACTACCTACCGAGATATTTTCGACTTCGATGACCGCCCTTTAGGGCAAACGTCCTTCGTGCGTCATCAAATACATACCGGCGATGCTAATCCTGTTAGACGGCGACCGTATCGTGTTTCCCAGTCCGAACGCCAGGTCATACAACGAGAAGTCGAGAAAATGCTCTCCAAAGGAGTCATAGAGGCCTCTTCAAGTCCATGGGCGTCACCTGTTGTTTTAGTGAAAAAGAAGGATGGCAGCTGGAGATTTTGCGTTGACTACCGTGCCTTGAACAAGATAACCCGCAAAGACGTATATCCGCTGCCACGAATCGACGACGCCCTTGATTGCCTTCATGGCGCGCGATACTTCTCATCTATTGATCTGCGTTCGGGCTACTGGCAAATTTCTGTCGACGACTTAGACCGAGAAAAGACTGCCTTCATCACACCGGACGGCCTTTATCAGTTCAAGGTTATGCCTTTTGGGCTGTGCAACGCCCCGGCAACGTTCGAACGCATGATGGACTCTCTTCTTCGTGGTTATAAATGGTCCATCTGTCTTTGCTACCTCGACGATGTGATTGTTTTTTCCCCAACATTTGAAACTCACTTAACTCGTTTGTCGACCATTTTAGCCGTTTTTCGTCGAGCAGGACTCCAGCTGAACTCGAAAAAGTGCAATTTCGGCCGACAACAAATCACGATCCTTGGTCATCTTGTAAGTGCTGCTGGCGTCCGACCTGACCCTGACAAGATTAGCGCTGTCAAGAATTTCCCTCTACCTTCTTCAACCAAAGATGTTCGGAGTTTTGTGGGCTTATGCTCGTACTTCCGCCGCTTTATACGCGATTTCGCTACAATTGCACGACCACTAACTGATCTTCTCAAAAAGAACGTGCCCTTCTCGTGGGGCCAAGACCAAGCAGCTGCGTTTTCCACGCTGATCGACCTGCTCATTTCACCACCAATACTGGCTCACTTTGACCCGTCTGCGACGACTGAAGTACGCACAGACGCCAGTGCTCACGGAATCGGCGCCGTCCTCGCTCAACACCAGGGAGGCCAAACGCGTGTTATTGCGTATGCCAGCCGCCTTCTCTCCACATCTGAGCGAAACTATTCGATAACAGAGCGCGAGTGTCTTGCGTTGGTCTGGGCTGTAGCGAAATTTCGCCCCTACTTGTATGGCCGCGAGTTTTCAGTTATTACGGACCACCACGCTCTGTGTTGGCTGTCGTCGCTCAAGGACCCAACTGGTCGCCTAGGTCGCTGGGCTCTACGTCTCCAGGAGTATAACTTCGACGTAATTTATAAGTCGGGCAGGTTGCACCAAGATGCTGATTGTCTCTCGCGTTATCCGGTGGACCCTGCTAGCCTCGCTGTCCATGAAGGCGATTCTTGTGTGCTCGCCATATCTGATTTGCACGACATCGGCACAGAGCAGCGCCGGGACGCAACCCTCAAGAAGGTCATTCAGCGAGTATCTTCAGGACATTCCGACCCTTCTCTCCGTCAATATGTCCTTCGCAACGACATTCTGTATCGTCGCAACATGAAGTCTGATGGCCCGGAATATTTGTTAGTTATTCCCCAACACATGCGTGCCACTATTCTTCAACATCTGCATGACGCACCGACGGCGGGACACCTGGGTTTTTCACGCACCTATCACCGCGTGCGGCAACGGTTCTTTTGGCCTGGCATGTATAAATTTGTGCGCCGTTATGTCGCTGCTTGCGAGCGCTGCCAGCGTCGGAAACGTCCTGCTCTCCGTCCGGCTGGCCTGCTCCAACCTATCGACATTCCCCCGGAACCATTCTTCCGCATCGGCCTCGACTTGCTCGGACCTTTCCCGACGTCCGTGTCAGGCAACAAGTGGATCGCTGTCGCAACCGACTATGCGACCAGATACGCGATAACTCGTGCATTGCCAACTAGCTGCGCTACAGACGTCGCAGACTTTCTCCTAAATGACGTCATTCTGCGGCATGGAGCTCCGCGCCAGCTTTTGACGGATCGGGGCCGCTGCTTCCTCGCAAAAGTTATCGACGAAATCCTCCGGAGCTGCTCTACCGAACATCACCTTACTACTGCCTACCATCCCCAGACTAACGGTCTCACGGAGCGTCTCAACCGAACTCTTACAGACATGTTGTCTATGTACGTCTCTGCTGACCACCGTGACTGGGACGCAATGCTCCCCTACGTTACATTTGCATATAATTCGTCAAGACATGACACCGCCGGCTACTCTCCATTCTTTCTTTTGTACGGCTGCAACCCTGCGTTGCCATTCGACACACTCCTTCCTTCTGCTACTATCCAACCAACGGTGTATGCGCAGGACGCTGCTTCTCGAGCCCGCGTCGCTCGCCAAATCGCGCACACTCGGCTCAGTGCTTCTCAGGCCGCACAAAAAGTCCGCTACGATGACTCGCACCGCGACGTTGACTACCCTGATGACTCTCTTGTCCTACTCTGGACGCCGTATCGACGTGAAGGTTTGTGCGAGAAGCTCCTCCCACGATACACAGGACCCTACAAAGTTCTCCGCAAGGTCACCGACGTCGACTACCTCATCACTCCCGTTCAACCGCACTCATCCTCTGCTACACCATCTACTGATGTTGTTCATGTGTCGCGCCTAAAGCCCTACTATACTGCCAGTCCTGATTGACTTAGGGGCGCCGTGACGGCGCTTTGTTCGCCGGGGGTGATATTACGAGGCAGTGGGCATGGCTCTACCGTCAATATATATATACCGACAATATATATATATATATATATATATATATATATATATATATATATATATATATATATATATATATATATATATATATATATATATATATATATATATGTATAATTGCAGGGAATAAATTCTTGGACGCCGGTAAATAGTATGAAAAAAAAGGAGACACACGTCGAAAAACGGCAAGGTTTCTTTACGTTTCGGCCGTGGGACCGGCCTTCGTCAGAATAACAGATGTAACAGTGGTGCAACAGCATATAAGCGCATACGTTTCGCTTGCAATAGTCGCGAGTGCGCAAACATCATAAAAACAAGTACAACAATCAGACATAAAATCTACATGGGGGCCCCCGTATCACATCCTACTTATAAGCAATCAAATAACAAGTCACGACACGTGCACAAGGATTACAGCTGGTACAAGCAATAACATCTACAGCAGTCACTGGTGCAAGACGCTCAGTGTCCCCGTACTTTCATTTAACCCGCCTGCGATTGTATTGAACTTAAAGATGAGAAATGATTCGCGCTCTTCCCTGTCATGATGCGTTCGGAAGCCAGACTCCAGAATCGTGGCTCTAATGTTGTCAAATGAGTGGCCCATTGCGTTAGCATGCTTTGATATTGGAAGGTGAGGAAGTGAAGAGATATGAGCCTTGTGATTGTTAAACCGATATCGGAAGGGTGTTTCAGTTTCGCCTAAGTACTGCATTCCACAGATCAAGCATTCCAGGAGGTAAACTACATTACGCGTGTCGCAGTTATAGTCACCATTTATTTTCACGCTGAACTTAGATGCGGTGCTGTTTGCGATAAGTGAAGTGGTCATATGCTGGCAGACTTTGCAACGAGGTTTGTTGCAAGGACGGCAGCTAGTAGGTTTACTGCGTACGCTTTTTGACGACATGAGTAGGTCACCCAGATTTTGCGCTCTTCTGTACGTCACACGCGGTGGTTCTGGGGAAATTGATTTAAGTCGTTCGCTTTGTAGAAGTATGTTATGGTGCTTTCTTAAAATGGCATTTACGTTTTGCGCAGGCGCGGAAAATATATATATATATATATATATATATATATATATATATATATATATATATATATATATATATATATATATATATATATATATATATATATATATATATATATATATATATATATATATATATATATATATATATATATATATATATATATAGATAGATAGATAGATAGATAGATAGATAGATAGTAATAGGGGTTTATTCGCAGAGCAGAACGCAGCAGAAGGCGAAGCAGTCAGCAGCGCCCGGCCAAGCGCAGCAAGCACGAGCTTATGCTGATGGCGATGCCCCTGAGGCGCCGAGAAATGCCGCTGAGGCCCCTCTTCGTCACTACAATCGCCCTCCGTAGAAAAAGGCGCCATCCTGGCAGATGAGGGAGAAGAAACGACTAATGGGTCATAATACGGCTTGAGGCGAGAGACGTGGACAGTGTTGCGGCCGCGGTAACGTAGGTCTACGGATGGGATGATGGGCTCCACAATATAGTTGACGAGTGACGTTTGCTCTACAACGCGGTATGGCCCGATGTATTTGGGAAGAAGTTTTGCGGAGCGGCCAGGTGCGGTAGCAGGTGCCCGAAGCCATACCAATGAACCAGGTGGAAAGTTTGGAGCCGAACAGTCCCCAGTCTGGTGGGATTGCTGCTGTCATTAGTCCTCCGTAGAAAAAGAGTGGGCAAGCTGGCGGCATTCTTCAGCATGTCGGGCAGCTTCGGACAGAGTTGTATTTTCGGACTAATAGGGTTTATATGAAGGAATAGTGTCAACTGTATTTGAAGGTTCTCGTCCGCGCAGAAGAAAGTATGGCGAAAACCCAGTAGTAGCTTGTACGGCAGTATTATAATGCGTAGGGGACGAACGGGAGAACTTGGTCCCAATTTGAATAATCAGAGGTGACGTACATCGAGAGCATATTGCCAAGAGTACGGTTGAAGCGCTCCGTCATGCCATTCGTTTGAGGGTGGTACGCTGTACTAGTGCGGTGCACGATTCAGCATTCGTTGAGTAATGCCTTCAAGGCATTACTCAAGAGGAAGGTAAATAACAGCTGTATCTTGCCGGTGCTTAGCTACGGAGCAGAAAGCTGGAGACTTACAAAGAAGGTTCGGCTTAAATTGAGGACGACGCAGCGAGCAATAGAAATAAAAATGGTAGGTGTAACCTTAAGAGACAAGAAGAGAGCAAAGTGGATTAGGGAACAAACGGGGGTTAAGGATATCATAGCTGAAATCAAGAAGAAAAAATGGACATGAGCCGGGCATGTAGCGCGTAGACAGGATAACCGCTGGTAATTAAGGGTAACTAACTGGATTCCCAGAGAAGGAAAGTGGGTTAGGGGGAGACAGAAGGTTAGGTGGGCAGATGAGATTAAGAAGTTTGCGGGTACAAATTGGCAGCAGCAAGCACAGGACCGGGTTAACTGGCGGAACATGGGAGAGGCCTTTGTCCTGCAGTGGACGTAGTCAGGCTGATGATGATGATGATGATGATGCCTTCAAGGCCTCAGAAAGGAAAGCACGGCCTCTGTCACTTAAGAGCTCGCGAGGGGCACCATGACGCAGAATGAAACGTTGAAACAGAAAAGTTCAAATCTCACGGACTGTGGCAGTCGGCAGCGCGGCTGTTTCGGCATAGCGTGTCAGATGGTCTATCGCAACAAGAATCCAGCGATTACCAGCTAAAGTTGATGGTAGTCCGTAAATGTCAATGCCGACGCGATCAAAAGGTTGACTAGGACAAGGAAGAGGTTGTGACGGGTAGACTTGCCCGGGAGGTAACTTTTGTCGTTGGCACTGAGCACACGAGCGAATGAATTTCCGCACGTAGTTATACATGCCGCGCCAATAAAATCTGAGTCGAAGCCTAGCGTATGTCTTGAAGAAGCCTGCATGTGCGCACTGTGGGTCAGTGTGAAAAGCTTCGCAGATAGCAGCTCGAAGATGACGAGGTATCACAAGGAGACACTTGCGACCGTCAGAAAGGTAGTTGAGTCGATAAAGAAGATCATCCCTCAGGCACAAGTTGCTAGCCTGGCGGCGGAGAGTGCGAGATGGCGAAGCAGTGAGAGGATCAGAAAGAATGCTTATGAGGCCACTGATCCAGGAATCATTTTGTTGTTCTACCGTCATGTTGCGCAAGGCGGATGACGCAAGTGAAGGCTCGAGGGAAGAGAGACAAGCACCTTCATCTGATATGGGTGAGCGAGAGAGAACGTCGGCGTCCGTGTGCTTACGACCAGATCTGTAAATAACGCGGATGTCATATTCCTGAAGTTTGAGCGCCCACCGAGCAAGTCGTCGAGAAGGGTCTTTAGGTGTGGATAGCCAACAAAGGGCGTGGTGGTCCGTGGCTGTCAAAGAAGTACGAAACTTTTGCAGCAGGCTTCGTTCTGACGAAGACGTTGCGACATCGATGGAGCGGTGGAAAGCGTCAAGGTGTGACTCGTCAACGACAGAGTCAGAAATTAGTGCGCTGAGGTCCGTAGAAAGTAAACTAGATGGAGCGTCAAAAGTTTCACCGGCGTCGATCGGATGCACGTGATCGAGACATTCACCATAGAATAAAGGTTACTGCCCTTCTAGTGTATTGTACACGAGCGTCTTCGTCACGCCATGGTGAAGAGTAAGGAGACCAATGGGCAGTGGAGAACATTTGCGTTGAATGAACAAAGAGAAGACCTAAATAGAACATCACCGTCGGAAATAGCGTCACATGACACAGTCACCAGCAGAGAAGAGCGCAGGGGTACGGTGGTGTCGCCGAAAATAGACAGTTTATAACACGGCAGGGAGGTTTCGACAGCGTCAACATCATGAAGTGCAGATAGCTCAAGTTCAGCGCGACAGCAGTCAATGACGGCATTATTATTCGCAAGGAAGTCACATCCGAGTATCATGTCATGGGAACACGAGGGCGGCACTACGAATTCGACGATATACACAATCCCTTCGATGACGACTCGTGTGGTACAGGCTGCGAGAGGTGTTACACTTTGTGCGTTAGCCGTTCTAAGAGATAGGCCGAATAATGGCGTCAGAACTTTGCGGAGTTTGCGGCACAGGTTGATGGAAAGAACGGATAAAGTGGCTCCAGTGTCGACAAGCACCATGACGACGATACCATCGACTGACACTTCAATGACGTTAGCTGGACATGGGCGAGGACTTGTGCATGGCGACGGGGACGCAGTTCGTGCCTCGGGAACTGCGGCCGTTAGTTTTCCTGGTCTGTGGGTCCGGAACGGTGACGCATAGGGGAAAGCGAACGTCGACGTGGAGATGGGGGGTGGCGGGCGGGGCCGTGTGGGGCCATGTGGATGATCAGAAGGAAAGGAAAAGGAAGGAGGGCTTGAAGGCGTAAAAAAAACTGCGGGTCGAAAGAGGGCATTCGTCGAATAATCTGAGCAGCCTGGCGACGTCGACAATAACGTGCCACGTGGCCAACACCAGCACTAGCAAAACATATCGGACGGTTGTCGTAGGTCAGCCATTGGTCGGAGTAGACTCCGACTTGCGGCTGGGGGGCAGAAAACTGCGGCCGAGGTGGTATCGGCATAGGCGGCAGTGAATAGGTCGGCGGCGAAAATGGCGGCGGCGAATACATAGGCGCTGGCTGGAACGCAGGCTGTCGAGGTCGAGCAACGGCGTCGGCGTACGTGAGAGGTGCGGCGACTGGCGGCGGTTCACGGGCGGAAGAATTTGTGCGACCTGGTCTTGAATGAAGTCGCGGAGCTTAGACGTCAATCAGCGTGGTTGATCGGGTACGCAGGACATCAAAGAGAGCTGACGAGCAACTTCAGCGCGGACGAAATCTTGGATCTTGCATAGAAGAGGGGTGTGGTCTTCTCCTATGCCAAGGGTGGACAGGCTGGGCAAAGAGTCGTCGAGCACCGAGGGACGTAGTGTGGAAAGACGTTGCCTGCGCAACTCGTCGAAACTCTGGCATAACTCGGTCAGTTCTAGGACAGTGCGAGGACTCTTAGAAAGCAACATATGGAAAACGGCGTCCTCAATGCCCTTCATGATTTGCTTGATCTTAAGCTCTTCAGACATCGGCTCGTTGACTCGCTTGCAAAGGCCCAGAACGTCCTCAATACAGCTTGTGAAATTCTCACCAAGCTGCTGGGACCGAGTACGCAAGCGTTGTTCGGCACGGCGTTTGCTTACCTCAGGCCGTCCGAAAACTTGTGTGAGGCTCGTTTTGAAGACCGACCATGTAGGGAGTTCCGCTTCGTGGTTTATAAACCACAGCTTGGCCACGTTTACCAAGTAAAGGGAGACGTAGACCAACTTGGCGGCGTCATCCCATTTGTTGTGAATACTCACTTGCTCGTATATAGAAATCCAGTCGTCAACGTCCTTGTCTTCTGTACCTTAGAAAACAGGGGGATCTCGCAGACGCAGAGAACCGGCGCAGAGAACAGTAGGCGGTGCCGGTGGAGGAGTTGGAGTGGTGCTTGCGTCGGTAGGCATAATGGATGGTAAAATGCGATTTAGAATCCAGGGTGATCGAAACCCAGCAGACTCAACGACTTGTAACGGGGTTTATTCGCAGAGCAGAACGCAGAAGGCGAAGCAGTCAGCAGCGTCCGGCCAAGCGCAGCAAGCACGAGATCATGCTGATGGCGATGCCCCTGAGGCACCGAGAAATGCCGCTGAAAGCCCCTCTTCTTCACTACAATATATATGTGTATATATATATATATATATATATATATATATATATATATATATATATATATATATATATATATATATATATATATATATATATATATATATATGAGAAAGAAGTGTATACCTAAGAGCTCGTTTGTCAGTGCTTTGACACAATATTAATGAGATCTAACAGACAGTAATGCCAAGGAATGTAAATAAGAAGAAATAAAAGTGGGTGAAGAAATAACCAGCCGTGAGCAGGAATATATATATATATATATATATATATATATATATATATATATATATATATATATAGTAAGACGACGTGTGGTACAGCAATTGGTGAGGTGATAATTTAATGCAATCGCACAAGGCCAAAGTGGCCCAACACGCGCCACACTAACGATGATGATGATTACCATGGTTTGAATATACAGATGAAAACGGAGGTCAGTGCTAACACTATTTTGCCCCTTCGCGAAAGTGGGCAGCACCTTAGTAAGGCTGAGAGCGCTGTATATTCGCGACTCCAGCAATAGCGCGGCACCTAGCGGCAATATAGGGAAGCTGCATGCTGAGGTCCAAACAGTTCAAGCGCCAGTTGTATGCATGGGTTGCATGTACGTCACATCCGGGAACGAGAGGACCGAGAACCACCATGTTGTTAACATAAGCAGCTGCCTGTAAGCGTTGCCGGGAGCTTTGCAGCGCCGAAATCTGGTCGTCGGTCACGCTACCAGCTTCCCCATCGCTATTTGTGCCGTTTTAGATGCAGAATACCCGCCACAGTGGTGTAGTGGCTAATGCACTCGGCTGCTGATCTGCAGGTCGCGGAATCAAATCCCGGCCGCGGCGGCTACATTTTCGGAGGAGGCGAAAATACTTCCTGTGTTCTCAGACGGTTGAAATTGCCAGAGCCCTCAATACGGCGTCTGTCATAATCATATAAGGGTTTTGGGATGTCAAACCCCAATCCGTGACTGAAGTCATCACCTCATCACAGGTAGGGGTACTTTCGAGTTATGTCCACGTTTGCCATGTTTACTTACGTGATCGCGTCGCTTTCTCCGGAATGCCACGTAGATTCACGGCCACGTACAACCGAGCCTTTCCACTTGAATGGCCGCATCTCGTGTTGTTAAATTAGGTTAACAATGAAACATGTGTGAACGTGTCTTCTTTCAACTCAAAAAATTAATAGGCCACGTGAACTGCGACTGAGCGCCGAGCCCACTAGTTGCTAGGCTATGGCCGTCATGACCAGACAACTGCCACATCATCAGCGTGATTTCGCCACTCTAAGTAGCAGCAGACGAACACGCTGGATGCCGCTGCAGCGGGAACGCCGTCCACAAAATCAGGAACATCACTCGAACTGCGTGCCATAGACGCAGAACCAGAGTGTTATGAACCATCAACAGTCGATTCCACGAAACCTTAGCTCACGAGAGGAAAATGAACCAAGCATAACAACACTGCTGAAATGAGCACAACTGCGGTTACGTCTGAAAATGGGCGTAGGTAGGAGCGTGCAAACGGGGCATTAGTGCCTCCCAAACAACACCGAAATTTTCCTCACCACGATATCCCGTCGAAGCCGATGTTTTACTTCAACCCGGAAAGAGCATCCTAACTATCCTCGATTAGAACGACGACACGCTGTGATGAAAACTGCTATGCTGGTATGCTTTTCACTCATCTGCTGCCTGGTGTAGTAGTGGCCATCCAGCGGCTTGCAGGCCTTCGTATGTGTGGCGTGTGTTGTCGAAAGCACATCTAGTTGACGATGTCCCTGTGTCTCACAGAAGGCAGCAAACTGGTGTAGCATCCTTACCTATGCGCGCGGGTCGATATGCCATCGCACATTTCAATTCTCGCTCGGTAACGAACACAAGTCGGTCCCGCAACCCTATCGGAAAAAAAACAAATGGTGGGCATGGTGGAAACCACCACCCACCATTATAGTGGATTAATGTAGTGGGTGAATGGTGGGAAACACCCACCATGGCGCATGGTGGGTATGGTGGGTGCTGCAGTGCCGGCAACACTTGAGCACGAAATGACGTCAAAATCACGGTGACGAGCTGCCACAAAAAATAAAAAAGAATTCAATAAAAACGGTATAAAAAAACATCCGTCCCGTAAAAAAAAAACAAGGCGCCTCGGAGGATCGAACGTGCAACCTGCGGATTCCCATTCGAAGACGCTAACCACTGCGCCACACCAATTTTTTTTTCTTTATTGCCTTGCAAATCATGACTGTTCACATTTTACATATTTACATATGGGTCCATATTCAAGTGCGTCACAAAATACACCCACAGAGTTCATTGAGGTACCGTCAGCTCTTGGCTGACTATTAATCAATACTTGGGCATTCGTAACAATCGCTCAATGCACCCAATCCAGTCTGGCACATCCTCTTGGCTTTTCAGCATTTCAAGAAAATGGCACACAGATTTGCAAAAATATTGGCGCACAGCTAGCACTTCTACATCCGCGTTTTCAAAGGCACATCGGGTTTTCCATATACTGTGCAGGCCCAGAAGCATGATAAGATCATAAGGTACACCTGCCTCGTTTTTAACCGAAAGAAAACGGATGCCATGTGGACTTAACGGTAATTCTTTTTTCAAGGTTCTTTGCAGTATATCCCAGAAAAAGACCCCGCTCCAGCAATCTATAAACACGTGTTCAATTGTTTCCGGTTTATTACACAAGTGGCAATTTGTGCTCCATGGCACGAATATTCCCTTATCCTGCAACCACGTTTTAACTGGTAAGGTACCAGTATGTAATTTAAAGAAAAATGTTTTGACCCCTGGCGCTACAAGCATTCTTTTAACACGTTTCAGAACATCCTGTCCTGGGCCTGCACAATATAGCCGACGGTACAATGGAACAGGCAGTAAAACATCGACAAGGTCTCTATACAATTTTTTACGTGGTACTTCAGCCAGATACTCTAACGAAAATCTTACTGACAAAAAGCGGAAAGACGAAACAACTTCTTTTAAATATCCTTGTATTGGTCCTTGCATATTTGATGATGATACGAGAAATCCCGGCAGCACTCTAGATAACCTTAGTTGTATAACAGTTCTCAAAAAGGGGTCATCCACATCACGCAGAAAAAGGAAACGATTGACAAGTTGTCTTATGTACAAATGAACTAATCCGAGTCCACCATCTCTAACTTTTCTGAAAAGGTTTGTGCGGCTTGATCTTTCCCATACAGAGCTCCATATGAAAATTGCAAATACTCTGTGTATTTTCTGTACACTTATTCTACTGCAGTGCAAAACCTGCATTACGTACCACAGCTTGCTCACCAGAAACAAGTTGCATGTTGTGGCCCGTGCGAATATCGAAATACCCCAACCTTTCCATTTTTCTACATCATTGCGCAATGCCTGTGTTTCTTTTTTCCAATACGGTTCACTGTCATGATAGAACTCCAGCGGCACTCCTAAATACTTCACTGGTGTTTCCTGCCATTTAATGTTTAGAAATACTCTTGGCGTGACGTCCCATTCCCCATGCCAAAAGCCAAGGCACTTATCCCAGTTCACGGCACTACCACTCGCCTGGCAAAAGGTTTTCACGGCATTTACAGCATGCATTATACTCTCATAATTTGTACAGAAAACTGCAATGTCGTCTGCGTATGCGAGGAGGCTAACCTCAGCTTCATGCAGTTTAAAGCCGCTTATTGCAGGGTTATTAATTACACTTAAGCAGAAAGGTTCAATGAAAATAGCAAAAAGCAGGGGCGATAGTGGACACCCCTGTCTCACTGACCGCAGCACAGGTATACGCTCACCCGCAGTTTTATTTAATACCAATCTCGTCGTGCATCCAGTGTAAGCCATGCGCACTCCTTCGCTAATCAAACTCCCTACGTTAATGTGCTCAAGTAATGAAAGGAGCACGTCGTGCGGCACGCGATCAAATGCCTTTTCGAGGTCAATTTGAAGCATGGCAACATTGAGATGCATAACGTCACAACTTTCTAGGATTGATCGTGCTATGTTTATGTTGGTCATTATTTTCCTTCCCTTTATGCCACAAGTTTGGTGGGGCCCAATCAGTTTTGTCATAACTGTCTGGAGTCTTCTGGCCAATATTTTCATCAATATTTTATAGTCAACATTAGTTAGGCTAATTGGTCTATAAGCAGTAACACTTCTTAACTTCGCGGGATCTTCTGTTTTAGGTATTAAGACCGTGTGGGCTGACAAAAACGATGGTGGAAGTTGTTTACACTTAAAAGCCTCGTTAAATACCTCCCTCAAAATAGGTGAAACTACGTGTTTGAATTCCTTGTACACTGCAGCACTAAGGCCATCTGGTCCTGGAGACTTACCATTGTTTAACTTATCAATTGCTTTTTCAACTTCTCGCTCTGTTATAGGCAATTCTAAAATTTTCTTTCTTTCATCATCAAGTCTTGGCATTAATGAAATGAAATCGCTATTAAAACGTTCTGCGTGTACACTGGTTGGTGTGAATAACTCTTTGTAATATTCGAAAAAAGCACCGGCTATTGCTTCTTTCGTATGGCACCTTGTTCCTTTATATTCTATTTCTCTTATTTCATTCTTACAGGCATGTCTCTTCTCAGCTCCAAGAGCTCGTTTTGTTGGCATTTCTCCCGCTACCAAGTTTTCTGCTCGAGCTCGAATCAATGCTCCACGATAACGTTCTTGGTCTATCAACTCTAGCTTCTGTTTAGTTATGTTTATCTCCTCTGAAAATGTTCCGGCCTGAGTACATTCATCCGCTACTAACTGTTGCAAGTTTTCACGCAAACGCACTTCAAGTTCTTTTTCAGCATGTCTCAGGATACTGGCTCTCTCAAGTGCTTTCAGTTTAATGGTCTGTTTAAATATTTCCCACTTATGTCCCCAGGATTCAAGTGTTCTATTTGCTAAGTCTTCTATGCCCTCTAGAAAAAAATCCGATTAAACTCTTCATACTTTAGTAGCTTTACATTAAATTTCCAGAGGTCCCAAGAGAAATTTTCGTTATTCCTTTTATGTTTACCCATTGAGAATGAAACCAAACAATGATCACTAAACGTAACAGGTGTAACTCTGTAATCATGGCACGAAGGAATGATTTCGGAAGACACATATACTCTGTCAAGTCTAGCATGGCTTGAACGCTGAAAGTGGGTAAACATAACCCCTTTTCCACTGCAAAGACATTCACCCACGTCCTCTAGCTGAGCTTTCGCCACCATATCAATTAGAACGGCAGTGCTTGAATCTCTGTATGACCTTGAACTTGATTTATCTATACTCGAACAAACGCAGTTGAAATCCCCAGCCAAAATTAGTTTACGTTCACATTTTAAATACACATCAAGTTTTTCAAAAAACTCCTTTCGATCTTGAATCACAGTGGGTGCGTACACACAGATTACTCTCCATTTTTCTCTTTGTAGGGATAAATCACATATAATAAAACAACCCGCCTCGCAGGTAGTTACAGACTCCACTTTCGCATTTAGGCTCTGCCGAATTAACAAGAGGCAACCTGCAGACGCACCTACCGCGTGACAAACGCACACATCAAACACTCTTGTGAAAGGCTGCACCATTCGCTCAGCGTGCTCTTCACTCTCTACTTTAGTTTCCTGTACAGCGACGATGTCCAGATCTTGTTCTATAATCAGGCGGTAAAGCTGGTTTTGCCGCCGTTTGGCAGAAAGCCCACGTACATTTAGCGTCGCCAATCTAATCGTCGCCATCGTGATGAGAGAAAGCCGAGCGAAAGACGCTTACCTTACCAACACCTAAACAACTGTCCGGCCGACGCTCACGGCGTCGTCCCGTCGCCGCCGCGTGAAAGCGACGACGAACGCAGGCGGCCAGCACCCCGAGACTTTTTGGAGCCAGCCACTCGCCACTGCCCTTGATCTTCCTGGGTCAGACGCTGCTGGGACGCCGCGTCTCCCTCATTCAGGCGGCGCTTTACTGGCGTAGCTTCAACTGTATCCATGTCCGAAGTAGCGTCGGACCCGATGACTGGTTCAGCCTTGTGCTGGGTTTCCATTTGAGTCGAACGCCGTGGCGTTGGAGTGCCCACAACCGTATTTTCATCTGTGCCTGCGTCTTGCTTAGGTGTCTCCGTCTTTTCCTCGCTGGTCGCCACTGCATGAGACGCCTCCTCTCCTGCCTTCGACGCCGCGGCCCTCTCTGCTTCCTCTTCATCCATGAGCAATTCACTGTGGTCGGCATTTGTTGCTCGACTTGCTGCACTGGCATAGGAACGAGTACAGTCCGCCTGCTCAAGCCCAAAAGCGCGACAACCAGCGCACCTGGGCACCCTGCCGTCACGACGAATGTGTCCCGTGTTCCGGCAACGCAGGCACAGCGGTGCTCTTCCTGGCACGACCACCAGTGCCATGCCGCTTCCGAGACGCATCTGGTGGGGTATGCGATCCGTAGTAACGCCTTCTTTGAGTAGTAGCCGAACGAATCTTGTGGTTGACTCAACTCCTTCGAAGTCTTCGTCTCTCCACTTGTCGCTGATAACTTCTTTCACTTCACCGTACTCCCGGAAAGCACGCCGTACAGTCTCTGCGTTGACGTCAAAGGCTACCCAATGCAACTTGAGACGCACCTCTTGCCTTTCTGGGTCGACGCAGGGCCGGTCTTTCACGGAGAGTAGGCCAGCGTCCAGAACTATCTTCTTGGCTTCATCTGTCTTCATGTTAAGAAGCCAGACGTGCGACATCTGATACGCTCCTATGCCGCTTACCTCTTGAATGATGCCTAGTTCCTTGAGCGGCATTCGGAAGTCGTTAATCCCGTACGGACGCGCTGCGATGTCGCAGTGCAGAACCAACGTGCGTCTGAGTCCTTCTCCTGTGGGCAGTGGTGGCAGAATTAAACGGTAGTCCTTGGGAAGCGATGTGCACGAGAAACCGCGGCTAGCGTCGGCCGCTGTAACAGCTCTTGAGGAGCCTGCCATCCTGCGTCCGCACGCGTCGGTGACCAGAAGCAGAATACTGCGCCACACCAACACGACGTTAACGGTGTGTTAAATACTTAGTTCGCATACAAACTTAAGGTTCAACTTAAGTTATATTTGTCGTGTACACAAAATAGACAAGATCTACACCTGCTACTAAAAATTGCACATTTATTAAACACAAGCAACTGCGGCCTGTAACGATTGTCACTATGTTATTGGCACTATAGTGCTATTTTTTTGCAATTCACAACTTCAAGGAAAAAAAAAACCAAGTGGACTGGGGAGCAGCAACAGTTTACCGGCGGGGTCTGCCAAGTTTAATATCCGTTTCGCGCTCGTTCTAAAGGGCGACATCTGCTCACGCTTTATGACGCTTCTAGGCTCATTTCATAGATACGCCCGCCTAATTTATTTGATTGAGTATTGGGATGCTTTTCGCGCAATGTAGAGGGCGGTCGCGCCAGCGCAATGCTGTAGCTCTTTCGCTAAAGCAACAACTACATAACGGCTTGGCCAAAACGAATGCAGTGTACCGGAAACATTACGCTAACATAATGGTTCACCAAGCACACGAATTGCCACGTCTGAGTTCTCGTATAAAAGCTAGAGAAGTGCCAGCGAGTGCGACCGGCGGCTGTCGGTGAGAAGACACTTAATTACGTTCTCTGGGAGTGCTTTAATCGCGTCACATCGATGTTTGTTGCTTCTTGAGCGAACACCATACACAATGAAAAATGCTTCATTTAGGTTAATTGATGCCATATGGCTGCGTTGTATTGTCACACTTAATCGTCGTAATCGTGTATTCTGAAACCCGGAAGCACGGATAACACAATTGTACGGGCTCGGTCAGTAGGCCTAACCTTTGGTGGAAATCATGATGGTAGAACATGTAGTGTACAGATCCCAGCTTGGTACACTATATAATTTACCCGCCATTATAAGCCCACCCATTACTGCTTCCCAGCATTATCGCGATGGTGGGCAGAGCTTCTCAGCTTGGTACACCATGTGGCCCACCATAACAAGCAGCACCCATCATCTGCTTAGTGCTTCCCAGCATTATCGCAATGGTGGGAAGAGTTTCTCAGCTTGGTACACCATCTAGCCCACCATAATAAGCACCACCCACCATATGCTTAGGGCTTCCCAGCATTATCGCAATGGTGGGCAGAGTGTCCCATTATTGCCCACTATCTAGCCTCTGCTTTCCACCATCATTTACACTTTACCCATCATATGTACACCATACCGCCCAGTATGTCCCGGCATAACCACCATATTTTCCACTACCTCCCACCATAGCCATCATAATTTCCACCACGCCCACTATTATTACCACCATGCCCACTATTATTTCCACTACGCCCACAATGTTTTCCAGTATCCACCATGGCAATTTTTCCAATAGGGAAGCGCTTCAAAGTACGACGGGCACAGCGCGTGCAGGTTTCCTTTCGCCATATTGCAGAAATGACGCCGACAAGCTCCCAATCGGCGGTATGCTGCACGCGCAGCCTGACTCGGTCACTCACTTTTCTAGCCGGTAATGACGTCACCTGCCACCCATGTGTGCGATAGGAGCATGGTAGGATGGTGCCGCCCGTGAAGAAAAACGAACGGCCAAGCAGATTTTTTTTTCCAGGCGAAGCACAAGTGTTGACTTGTTAAATTGAACATATACATGGCCATTGTTTCCAGTGACTACATGTCGCTGTGGCGCTCGAAGTATGTACACAAATTTCACTGAGACGCGGTGCGCCATGTGCATTACACACACAATGCGACCACTTCAAGAACGCCGTTCGCACTTTTGGGACCACTGGTGCTGACTAAAATAAGATGCTGCGCGTGAACAACCCGCTCTTTGTCTAAAAAGCAGAGCGAACTGCAATCACACTGCAGAAAACTCAATATTTGTGTTAGCGACAGCAGACGAGGTGACCTCCACGATTCCACCATGCTGCAACTCCGCAGCCCCCTCTCATGCTCATTTGAGTTGCAAATATGGTGTCAGTCGAGAGACATGACTGAATTGGGTGCTGCAGTGACGCAGCAACGCGATAATTCCCGCCAGATGACCTTTCGAGCACGGTGCCTGAGCCAATATGTCCATGAAGAAACTTTTCATAGAGCGCAGGTGTATATGAACAGTTGGGAACAGGAGCTCTTTGTCACCAGTGCGGAACGCAACAACTCGTCGTTTTGCATGGAAACCAACTTTTTTCTTCTGTTGAATAGTAGCAGTATTGGCGTGAACAGTTGCATGGCAGTGGTTACGCGAGGAGCGAAATTTTTCAACAGAGACGAAGCTGAAAGCGAGAATGTCAACAAAAAGGTAGAGTCCAGAACGAAAGTCGGTGCATGGCCATATACGAGAAAAAGTAGGCTGTAATCAGTCGTGTGCTGCTGGCAGTCTCAAATGTAAACACGACGAAATGAAGCATAGTGTCCCAGCTCTTTTGATCTGGTTGGACTTACATGGAGATCATGTCGAGCAAAGATCGCGGTGAAGATGTTACGTAGGACCATTTGTTTGCGAATTAGACTGTGATGTTGCCTTATGAGTGGTGTTTGAGGCCTGAATGACTTCAGCAAGGACATGAAAAACGTCTTATCACGGTCACTAAGAAGACGAGGACAACCGTTGGTCAATGTAATAGCGCACAAGGCAATATCGGTGACTTCAGCTGTACAACCGAAGAGAGGAGCCGCCGTCTATGCGTAGTGAGTTATATGTGGTGTACGACAGTAACAATTAAATGGCGTCCGGCGAGCGGAAGCACAAGGACTTTATATAAGTGGATTCCCACAAATTCAAATGAAGTAGACGGGCATGGCATAGGTTGCATGGGCTCAGCGCGAAAAGATGTGGTACGTTCTGAGCGATGGCATGCCGTGCAGGAACTGATGTACTTGGCCAAACTGATGTAGAAGCCAGATCTAAAGCAGAGACTCTTGATGTGGTCGTAACTCATGTGGAAACCTACGTGTCTGCTTGTCGCGTCGTCAAAAGCTTGTAAAATCAAGAGGCCAAGCTTATAATTACCACTAAAGGGAAGCGAAGAAAAGACTTCCGTGGGGTGTGCAAGATGCCTATTCCAGCACTGTGGAAGCCTCGGAGGGGGCATTGTTATCTCCTCCAATATTGCCCCCATTGTGGTCATTTAAAGCAAAGACATGTGGAAAAATTTTCACTCAGCCGCAGTTCTCTCGAAAACACGCCGACGAAAAATCTGCGGATGCGTTTATTTTTGTGTGTGTGTGTGTGTGCGTTTTCGGTCTGCCATCATGTTACACTACGACGACATGCTGTCTTTCGAAACGTCGTCGTCATCGTCGGTCTAGTGTAACCGGTGGGTATGGCAACTTCGTCGACTGGTGACTCGTTGGCCGATGGTCTGCGTCTGCCTCGTGTCTTCATCGGCTCGGGTCAGTGTCGTGTCGCTCTAGTGTACTGGCTCATTTACCCGTTCTATTAGCGTACTAACACGCAGGTGAAAAACCGTTTTCTTTCACGATTGTATTTGCAGCGTTAATAACAGTAATGACTTGGTCGATTTTCGTTTTACGTTCTTCATAGCTGACAGCAAAGAGCAAAGTGCCCGCGTTAACCTGCACTATAGAGGCCAGCGTGAGCGGAAATTACAAACACGTTCCAGCGGTTGTATCTTAGCCAAATGATGTTGACTAGCCGACGTCAAAAATTGATTACAAGCTTGGGGTCTGCAGTTATTTAGGGGTGACACGTCCCTAAAGGAGCTCGTCGAAGAATTTTCGTGCGTAGGCATACAGGACACCCGTGCCGTGTGTTGATATGGTACCGTGTGCACCAAAACTGTTTATTCGCTTCGTTTGCGGCAATTTTTCAGTTGAGTATTTCTTTCTTGCTAGCTTGTCTAGAACTGTGTACGTGGCAATTCGTTGCAATTGAATGCGCCATTCTCATAGTGATTTTACATACCTAAGCTGTAACGCGCCTGCTAAGGTAAAGTTTCGTTGCGTGTTACAGAACCAGCATTGCCGCCCCTCTTTCTTGTAGGGCCTCGACGAAAATGAGTAAAAGAAAAAGTTTAGTTGGTACCCCTCTTCTTTGTGGAATTTTAGACGCAACAGTATCATCGTTTCGTGTGTTTTCTTTGGGTACCTTTCCGCGCATTTGACAGCGGTCACCATTGCCACCTTACTACCCGTACTACAAGGCCATCAGGGTGGTGAGACGAGGCCGCACAAACTCCAGTGCTGGAACACTATTGGCAAAGCAGCATTTGCCGCGCATTTCTCGAACTATTGGACTGCACGTGAAAACGTTCTTTTCTCGAGCTTCTTTGCCACCAACAAAATGTCCGGAAACAGAAACATTACGATGTAAATGAGCGTAACTTGTTTTCATTTACTGCAGCAAGCATAGCGATCGAAATTCAAGCGAAGAAGGGAAATGATCGGATGCGAACAGCCACTTCAAACTTACACTCACTGCGTGCTGTGGTGCACTGCACCATAAATATTGCTCGTCCGCTGTCTGTTCGTCCATCCAGGCACAACAATCACGACCAGACAGATGATTGGCTGTGCGTTGAGGAGGAATCAAGTACTATCAAAAACAGAAGCTTGGCTGGCTGGGCTAAGGCTTCTAACGTGGGGACCTTGAGAGTTTCCCCCATCGCCACCTCTCGATAGAATAGACTTTCTGCCACAATAGTTCCCTCGTATGGGTGAGAGGTACACCGAAGAAACACAATCACAGTGATCATCATCATCATCAGCCTGACTACGTCCACTGCAGGACAAAGGCCTCTCCCATGTTCAGCCAGTTAACCCGGTCCTGTGCTTGCTGCTGCCAATTTATACCCGCAAACTTCTTAATCTCATCTGCCCTTCTAACCTTCTGTCTCGCCCTAACCCGCTTTCTTTCTCTGGGAATCCTGTTAGTTAGCCTTAACGATCAGCGGTTATCCTGTCTACGCGCTACATGTCCAGCTCATGTCCATTTCTTCTTCTTGATTTTAGCTATGATATCCTTAGCCCCCGTTTGTTCCCTTATCCACTCTGCTCTCTTCTTGTCTCTTAAGGTTACACCTACCATTTTTCTTTCCATTGCTCGCTGCGTCGTCCTTAATTTAAGCTGAACCCTCTTTGTAAGTCTCCAGGCTTCTGCTCCGTAGCTAAGTACCGGCAAGATACAGCTGTTATATACATTTCTCTTGAGGGATAGTGGCAATCTACCTGTCATAATTTGAGAGTGCTTGCCAAATGTGCTCCACCCCATTCCTATTCTTCTAGTTACTTCAACCTCGTAGTTCGGCTCCGCGGTTATTACCTGCCCTAAGTAAACATAGTCCTTTACAACTTGAAGTGCACTATTACCTATCTCGAATCGCTGCTCTTTTCCGAGGTCGTTGCACATTACTTTCGTTTTCTGCAGATTCATTTTAAGACCTACCTTTCTGCTCTCCTCGTCTATCTCCGTAATAATGAGTTGCAATTTGTCCCCTGAGTTACTTAGCAATGCAATGTCATCGGCGAAGCGCAGGTTACTAAGGTACTCTCTATTAACTCTTACCCTAACTGTTCCCATTCTAGGCTTCTGAAAACCTCCTGTAAGCACGCGGTAAATAGCATTGGGGAGATTGTGTCTCCCTGCCTTACACCCTTCTTGATTGGTATTCTGTTGCTTTCTTTATGATGCACTATGGTAGCAGTGGATCCTCTGTAGATTTCTTCCAGGATGTTTATGTATACTTCATCGACGCCCTGATTCCGCAGTGTCTGCATGACGGCTGATATTTCTACTGAATCAAACGCTTTCTCGTAATCTATGAAGGCTATGTATAGTGATTGGTTATATTCTGAGCATTTCTCTATTACCTGATTGATAGTATGAATGTGATCGATTGTTGAGTAGCCTGTTCGAAATCCTGCTCGTTCTTTTGGTTGATTGAATTCTAATGTTTTCCTTACTCTGTTAGCAATTACTTTTGTAAATAGCTTGTATACTACAGAGAGCCTAACTAATCGGTCTGTAATTCTTCAAGTCCTTGTCATCTCCTTTCTTATGTATTAAGATGATGTTAGCGTTCTTCCAAGACTCTGGTGCTCTCCCCGTCAGGAGACACCTCGTAAACAGGGTGGCTAGTTTTTCTAACACAATCTGTCCTCCATCTTTCAGCAGATCTGATGTTACCTGATCCTCAAGCAGCAGCTTTGCCTCTTTTCATGCTCTCCAAAGCTTTTCTGACTTCTTCTATCATTACTGGGGGGGGGGGGGGGGTGTCATCTGGGTTACTGCTAGTTCTTATAGTATTAAAGTCGTAGTTGTCCCGGCTACTGTACAGATCTCTGTGGAACTCGTCCGCTATTTTAAATATCCTATCCATATTGGTAGTTATTTCGCCTTCTTTGTCCCTCAGTGCATACGTCCATTTTTCGCCTATCCTAAGTTTCCTCTTCACAACTTTGACGCTTCCTCCGTTTTTCAGAGCGTGTTCAATTCTCTCCATGTTATACCTTCTTACATCGCATACTTTACGCCTATTAATCAACTTCGAAAGCTCTGCCAGTTCTATTTTGTCTGTTGTACTTGAGACTTTCATGATTTGACGCTTCTTAATGAGATTCTTCGTTTCCCGGGAAAGCTTGCCAGTGTCCTGTCTAACTACCCTGCCTCCAACTTCCACTGCACACTCCGTATTGATACTCGTCAGATTATCATTCATTGTATCTATGCTAAGGTTGGTTTCCTCACTAAGAGCCGAATGCCTGTTCTGAAGCGAGACTCTGAATTCTTGTACTTTCCCTCTCAGTGCTAGCTCATTGATTGGCTTCTTGCGTATCAGTTTCTGTCGTTCTTTTCTCAAGTCTAGGCGAATTCGAGACCGTACCATTCTATGGTCACTGCATCGTACCTTGCCAACCACTTCCACATCCTGCACGATGCCTGGGTGTGCACTCATTATAAAGTCTATTTCGTTCTTATTTTCTTCATTAGGGCTCCTCCATGTCCCCTTGCGGTTTCGTCGTTTTCGGTAGAAGGTATTCAAAATCCGTATATTATTGCGTTCTGCGAATTCGACTAGTAGCTCTCCTCTGGCGTTTCTAGTACCGATGCCATAATCTCCTACTGCCTGGTCTCCAGCTTGCTTCTTCCCTACCTTTGCATTAAAGTCTCCCATCAGTATTGTATACTGTGTTTTTACCTTACTCATTGCCGATTCCACGCCTTCATAGAAGCTTTCAACTGAATCGTCATCATCGCTGGATGTAGGCGCGTAAGCCTGTACCATCTTCTTCTTGTATCTTTTATTCAGTTTATTTATGATACCTACCACCCTTTAAATATTGCTATAGTATTCCTCTATGTTGCTAGCTATATTTCTGTGAATTAGGAGCCCCCCTCCCAGTTCTCTTCTGTCAGCCAAGCGCCGATAGCAAAGGTCGTGCCTATTCTGTAGCACCGTATAGGCCTCCTCTATCCTCCTAACCTCACTGAGCCCTATTACATCCCATTTAACACCCTCTAGCTCCTCGAATAGTACAGCTAGACTTCCCTCACTAGATAAGGTTCTAGCGTGAAACGTCGCCAAGTTCAGGTTCCAATGGCGGCCTGACCGGATCCAGAGATTCTCAGCACCCTCTGCTGCGTTGAAGATGTGACCGCCGCCGTCGTCAGTTGCTTCGCAGCTGCTGGGGACTGAGAGCTGTGAGTTATTTGACGTATGCATGTGGGAGGTAGTGGCCAGATACTGCACCAGGGTGGTCAATCCTTCTCTGGTGAGGGAGGGCATTCCCGGCGGTGGTTACCGGAGAGGCCGCACCCCAGGCCTCGTAATGCAGTTACATCACCACGCGGATTTTTTTTATCCGGTTGGGAACTGCGCGGCACCGGGATTTGAACCATGGCCTTTTGCATGCGAGGCGGATGCTCTAACCACTACGCCATCGCGGAAGTTCTGTGGTATCACAGTGATACCGCAGACCAAAGCTTAATGGCTACACTTAGAACGCACACTCGGCACCTGCAGCCCACTGGTTCAAAGCAGAGCCGAAAATCTCTTTTGGAGACTTCCGCTCTCTTTTGATATCGTCACTCGTCTGGAAACTGCTGCACCAGAGTCTGGCTATAGTGCGATTTTGCGCCAGCGACGATAATTTGAGCAGTGTTTCTAGAAGTATCTCAGTCAGCCGTGATTCTTCCTCTGTGACCAAATTGGTGCTCCCTTGCTGCTAGTAGACGTTCTGGCAATATAGAATATCGTTGACCGCCCCGCCGCTGTGGTCTTGTGGCTAAGGTACTAGGCTGCTGACCCGCAGGTCGCGGGTTCGATTCCCGGCTGCGGCGGCTGCATTTCCGATGGAGGCGGAAATGTTGTAGGCCCGGGTGCTCAGATTTGGGTGCACTTTAAAGAACCCCAGGTGGTCGAAATTTCCGGTGCCCTCCACTACGGCGTCTCTCATAATCATATGGTGGTTTTGGGACGTTAAACCCCCCAAATCAATCAATATCGTTGACCGGCCTGGACATCCTAATGGTAGCTCACGGTGTCTCAGGCTGCTTGAATTAACGAACTAAACGCTTCACCGTTTCCTGCAAGGCGAAAAAAAATCGACCCCGGCGCCGCACTTGGAACGTCTACAAACATTGCGAGGTAATTGGAAAGCCAAGGCGACTCCTGTCTTTGTGAGATAAGTGTAAAAATTAGTTCGCCCAATTAAATCGATATTCATGGTTTAGATACAGGTGCGTGCATCCTTTGCAGGTTCACGTCGAGCCCAATCAGTTTCAGTCCCCTTCGCAAAAAATGGAAGAAGCTCAAGTACACAGCTGTACCGACACCGTTTGGCTTTCTGCTAAGAATGTAGCAAGTTTAAATAATCAAATAGAATGCCTACCTCACGAGTCAGTTCATAAAGACCATACGAGTGACAATTGTTTTATTGTTTCAGTGCACACTATCCAAACCTTCATGTGCCGGCGCTCGCTGAAGTACGTGCGCCGTAATTTTCTCGCTCAGAGACGCCAGTGAATTTTCTGCTGGCTAGCATTGAAACCTTTCAATAGACCTGCGCAGGCGAAAATTTGCTGACATATATACTTAGCGGCGTTGACAAAGAGAGATGCCTCAAATAAAAGAGCAGTTAAGCTGAAGGCACAAACTTTTGCATCAAATATTTAATATCAAAGGTGGTATACGTTTCGAAATATGAAACGTAGAATGCGTTAGTGCCTGTAAAAGAGGAGTTTTACTTGGTTCTTATCCAATAAACTGCAGCCGGACCAGAAGATGGCACACAACTACACTGGAGGACACAGCCGCAGATAAACTGCGAATCAAAACAGCAATGCGCAGTTCATTTGCGCTCACCCACGTCGTTCTGCTTTTTGATGCATGGTAAGCTAGGCTACTTTTAAGGCTACTTTTTGTAAACATCTTCAGATACGCGCATTACTTGCAGTTATTCATTATTTTTCGATAAAACTAGCACAACTCGCCAGAGAGTAGCACTGAGACGCCCACCAACGCAAGCTTAGAGTACAGTATATTACTTATGGCAAAGGGCAATTCTGCACAACTTGGCTGACAGCTTGACAACATGTCTACACTTGGATAATTGTTGCCCCCCCCCCCAATCTCTCCGAAGGATATACGGCTCTACAAGAAGCAAAGTGACAAATATTTTTCTTTCTTTCTTTTTCTTTTTTTCTGTGTGAGTACAGAAAATGGAGCGTAGGCAAAATGCTGAAAGCCTGGCAAAGGGCCTTTGCTCCAAATACAGTGAGGCAGACACTTACTTATCACTAACTTATCACACTTTAGACACTTACTTATCACACTTTCAACAACGTCAAATATACAGGGTTCCCCGCATGCAAGTTCATGTTACTGGCGCTCACTAAAAACCCTGAATATTAATTTTTATGAACGATAAATATCTTGAATTTGTACAGTCCAGCACAGCTTTTCATGTTCCGGAACAGAATATTTGCTTGGAAACTTTTATTACACTCAGTGGACATGGGAATGCCGCCGAAGTTTCTCTTCAATTCAGTTTTATATTTCGTTGCTTGAAGTTTCCTGCTAAAAAAGTAAAAGGGTGAATTATTGTGGGTTTAGAAAGTTATTTTTTGTTTGTTTCAATGCACATGAAAAGCGTCGCCCTGGTGGTCAAATTGTGCACTTTTTAGCTGCTCTTGCAGACGAGAGCGGCAAGTGGTAGAGGCGGTGCGGGTGCGCATCACTGTAACAAAAGCAGTGTTGGCGGTAACGCGTTTCAAGTAACGCCGTCCTCGTTATCGTGTTACTTTTTTTTGTAACTTAGTTAAGTGCTCGACACAATTTCAGAAATGCAACAGGTAACGTACTTACGTTACAATTTTTCGGGAACCTGCGATGAAACGTTACTCGTTACTTTTTTTTTATCTTGTATAGTGCCATAGTGCCACTTTAAAACTTATGCCTCCGCCTTCGCTACTATAAAAGCAAAAGGGAAAGCGGGCCAAAAACACGACCTGATCTTCGAAGAATATTTCTACCATAACAATACCTTCAGGTTTTTATTTTTCCCTCGCGTAATAAGGGAGTGGAGTGCGCTTGATTCAGCTACTGTAGCACAGCCAACACTTCAAAAAATTTTAGAAAGAGTTGAAAATCTCATGTCGGTGCCCCCAAGTTCTATGTGCTAACTTAATTGCATACGTGTGAAAGCATCCACAATCTAACAATTTATTTTATGTTATTTATCAATTGATTGTAGGCAATGGATTGCTATTCCTGTATGATGTATGCATTAGTTAGTACCATGATCGCAACGCTTGCACGTCATGGTGTCATTGGTCTTGTGTTCGTTTCTTATGTACTCTTCTTGTATTGCACACTGCATTGCCTTGCTTGTAAAAAGTTTGTATCATTTCAACTCCTGTATTAACCATCAAGGAGGGTTGACAGTATTTTGTAAATAAAATAAAATAAATAAAATAATTTTCCCAGAGATGGCTTCGATGAATTCTTTTGTCGCAGCGTCAGACAGCTGTCCGCCTGCAGGCTTTGTCAAGGAAGTGACCTTGCAATGGGTTTTTTTTTGGCAACACAGATAGAAATTCTGGAAACAGCCCATTTTCATGTGTGAAGTTTTGGGTCATCACCATTCGAAGCTTGAAGAAAGCCGCAAAACCCGCCATGACAACTGTAGAAAGAGCAGGGTAATGGCTGGCTCGTACGTCTTTCCGTGCTCAAAAGGCAGGCTGCCCGATAGGAAAGCGCAAATGGTGGTTTATTCTTTGTAACGTGCTGATTATCACTATTCGTACGTGGGGAAAGCAATGATCTTCCTCGAGAGCCTGCGGCAACATAAAACCGATGTCTGGAAGTTCGAGTGACAGAGGAGTCCACTCGCTGAGCACAGCATGGTGAACGACCACAGCAGCAAATTGGACAGTTCGGCATCGTAGAGTTAGAGCCAAATTTTTAAACTACTTTTTGTGAAATTTTGGCCCATCCTCAAGACAGTGGGCAACTTGAAGGAGAACTGACATCAAATTTCAAGATGGAGATTTGCCCATCATTCGATCGCTTGGTATGCTTGGGTATTCTGTGCCAAATTCGAATGGCATCCGTCGCGTGCAAGTTAGTTTAATTCAATGTCAAACAGCGTGGAAAAGTTAACGAGAAAAAAAAAGGGGAAGTAGACTGCCCTGTCAAATTGACACTAGTGCTACGTGTTCGGTGATACATTTCACAAATACCATCCTGAGTGACGATGCCCTAGTAGTAATGACGTGTACGATCCGAGTGTTCTTATCGTGGCACCGACTGGTGCCGAAGCACAGAAACGAACTCGCTCGTCGGCCCGGTTTAACTGACTTCGTGAAATTATCAAGATAAAAACCACCTTTAAAAAAACGACGAAAAGAAAAGCATAATTAAGCGTGTAATTGTCGGTCAGCATGTCAGGGAATCGTTGTGAGTTGCACGTTAGTTGCAGTCGTCTTGTTCGAAGCACGGAAAAATCGCAATGAGGTTGTCTTTTCATATCACGTATGTGTTACACATCAACACGACCATAAGCTATCAAAAGTCGAACAGCATATAATCAGATATATCGCTAACAAGTAACACGCATGTATCGTAAGCGAAAGAATACATATGTATCATGACTTGGCATGAACATGAAAAGCAAAAGTCAATAAGTAGAGTGACCAAAATTCCGGGAGATCTACTATTCGGAAAAGTGAATTAGTTAGGCGAAGCATCTAATATGGTGATTTCGATTATTTAAAATTAGTTATATTTACAGCGAGATAGTTGGGAATGAATCGTAATAAATTAATTACACTTAATAATATAACGATGGGTCAGAAATCATAAGGATCAAAACTATACGCTGATACACAGAGACATCACAGTAAAAGATACAATACAGTAATAGGAATTAATAAAAAAGGCGCAAGACAGCCAATCGTAGTTCTCAATGGCAGAGGGAAGGACAAAGGGTCAATGTCTTCGTGGTTTAGGTGGTTAATAGGTAAGGTAGCCTGTAGGAGCATGTTAATCCTAAACGCTTCTAGGAACAGGTAAAATACACATTTAATTATTCGTGGCTAGTGAGACAAACACTTGGGTTTACGTTTATCTTAGCAAGATAGATTATGGTACGACAACCATGTTAAACGATTGCTTTATGACATGTCAATTAAAAGTACGAGGTTTATTAAAAAGATATTGTGGCTTCCGCAGCGAGGGCGCATTGATTCAAACTTCGGATCTTGTATAATCGATAAAGAACCCCAGGTGGGCGAAATTTTCGGAGCCCTCCACTACGGCGCCTCTTAATCATATGGAAGTTTTTGGACGTTAAACTAAACATATCAAGGTCTTTTCAAGAATCGTTTTCAGAGATGAGACTTTAAAGGGCTTAGGTGTCATGTACTGCCCTACACTTGCTCGACCAAATGATTTCACCGAAAACGGGTCACCACTACTCAGCGTGGGAGGAATTTTTGTGTAGAGCGGCGTGCGCCGTCTCATTTGTCTCCTCCGCAAGGTTACCCGCACCGGTGAATACAGCGCCCCAAGCGGCATCGGCGCGCTTTGGGGACCAGTTTCAGCGGCCACTTTTCACTCCTCGCCATTCCAGCCACCCTAGCGTCGACGTGTGCCCGCGAGGTAGCGCTGACAGCACCACAATTTGGCAGGCTTTCGACTATTTTGATCCAGGTTCGATAGCAGACACATTAATCAATATTACAGATAATCATTCGTACCTCATATGCGTTTTAGGTCGCAGATTGCTACTATGGGGACGATAGCTACTCGTTGACGCAAAAATCTTGACATGAGCAAATTATGATGTCAGTGTTTCTTTAATAATGTTGCTTAGTTGGTCCTGAGAAAGCTTTACTGGAGACAATTTCATGCAACGAAGATTTCTTCAATGTTTTCTAAATGTCGCTTGTCACTTGTCACTTGTTTTCTAAATGTCACAAAGCCCCAGCCACCGATGGGTGGCTGGGGCTTTGTCAAGCTGTCATTCGACAGCTTTTTTCCCAGCCACCTTTTTTCATCGTAAATGTTTTTTCTTTTTGGTGAAATAAAATAAAATCTATACTGCTGTGTTTCCTAAACCCGAAAAAGGTCAGGTGCTGTTATCAAAACATTGTCATTTGCTACCAAATATTATTATTAGGGTGTAAAGCTTCAAACTAAACTCTCACACCCACTCATGCACTTTGCGCAGAGGATTGGAAGGCGAAGACCATCTTCTGTTTTTTTTTTCAGTCTATCTATCAATCCTTCCCAGGGCTCCCTCCTACAGTTGACTGTCGGAGGGAGCCTTGGCACTTTGCACTGCCTTTTGCATCGGAAGCATTACAAACTTTCTGCAACGCACTTGGTTCTGCACTGCTTCCGTGATTGGCTCCCCTTTCGTCCAAAGGCGACGTGGTGCTATGAGGTTATAATCAGACGTCATGGGGACTTAAAATATTCGGCGATATGAGACGTCCTTATGGCATTTTAAGACGACGTAATTCCGTGACTATTTTGGCATCTCTCTAATTGACGCCACAAGGCTCAATTTTTGAGTTGGATGAGTTATCTAAGCCTGTCGCCCTGATATCATGAAGATTAGCACATTGATCGAAGGAAATGAATAAGGAGTTGGCATACATCGCAGAGCGCATAAGATGACGGAAATAATCGGTAAAGAACCTGTGGCTTTAAAGCCTGCCACCATATTATTTTGTGATGGTAATTCACTTGTGTTAGTGTGGGTGTCCGGGGGAGGGGGGGGGGGGGTGGACTGTCACGAAAAACTATTTTATTGGCAGGTAGCCTTGTTTGTTTCCATGACCTGGCATCACTGAAAAAAAAGTTTTCTGTCATCATTACCTGTATAACTTTAGAATAGAAAACACTATGCAACGTTGCAATAGTTTACATATTTTAATTCAGTAGGCCCGCAGAAGCATCATGAATGACCATAGATGCGCGTGACGCTTATTTAGACTGGTCGATATTGTGCAGCGTAAACACTGCCTGACGATAAAATAATTACCTTGCTAATCATGGTGGCTTCCTTCAGCAGGCTTTCTACACTGGCGATATATATTGCATCATCAGCACAAGGTGGCTTCAGAATTCTCGCGTGCTTCAGACCTCCGGTTGCTATGCAATTCATCATGACTTCAATTGCATTTTCGAACACTGCAATAAATATGCATTGAGAAGCCTCATCACTGTATAGCATTTGCCATACGATTAACATTGTCACAATCGCCCTTTAAAATCTTTTGACATAGCGTTTTTTTTTTCATTCAGATCAAATGGTGTTCACTGCAAGTGTGTGCCTCTACGGAGGCAGCGCTTCTTCCTGGCTCACCACACGCCATAAAAATTGAGAAAAATTAAAACAGCACATGGCATGTCACTAGGTGCAACACCATATGTGCAGGTAGTCTAATCCCTCATTGTGGAGAGCAGTGCTGGTTTGTTTACGTCAGAACACCACATATAGGTCACACAATGTATCCAAAGAGACCGTAGAGTATGCAATGGCATCAGTATTCAGAGATTTTCAATAGTATTAGCAATGTCTGTCACATTTAAGAGAACGCTCGTGAGGTATTGTAACAAAGCAGGACAAATTAGGCAACATGCTAACACGAGAAGCGCTATCGAGTGCATTCAAGTTTCACTCACCTCTGGATAACTTGACTAGGAAATTTCTGGCAAGAACATACTGCTGATTCGCTCGGCAGCCACCAAGAAACATATATTTACAGGCAATATTTGGGTGACTTTTTAGTCTCCCATGCATAACGCTGGCTTAAGTTTCTTATATGCAACCACCCTGTACAAAAAGTGTATGTCAAGGAAGAAAGACACTTACGAGTAGACTTGTCAGTTTCCACGGTCCGATCAGGGGTCTTCGATGTGCATCCAACGCTGTAAGATGCACTGGTCTTGCAATAATGAGCGGTGTCGCCCGAGTGATCGTTCTCACCAGCGAATGCATAGGTGAGTTGCCCCAAAGGGCTGTCGCAAAGGCCGGTAGCATTTCCTCGCAGGACTGACTGAAGAGTGGTAATGACACATAATTGATTGCCCAAAACACGGACGAAGAGTTGCGATGTGCTACGAATGACTTGCAAGCAGATGACGTCATGCGGTGCTGACTGCCATGTCCTACTTGTGGCCATGACGCACGCGTAGATCATCCCTCCACTCTCGATCATTGCGCTCGTTGTGTGACCGCCTGGGAACTGCAGCGCCGATTCCAAGCGCTCATGAAGAACAAACTTCCCAGTCAAAGCATCATTCGCAGGAGCCACACGATACTCTCTCCATGGTGTGAGGAGATTACGCTCTGCCAAGCAGCAATAAAACCAGGCCAAGCAGAACGCTCGGTTCTCGTCCACTGAAATAGCTCTTAGGGCTCCTAGAATCAGGTTGATGGTCTGCATCCGCGGCATGCCTCTCAGATCCGGCAGCCACCAGATTTCCGTTTCGCCAAGGGACTGTAGCGATTCGAGCGACAGTTCACACAACGTGATACGGAGTTCATCTAAGTCGGGCTCTGACATTATGAACAACGAGTACGGCTCTAATGAAGCGTAACACGCAGAGGGTTATAAGGATGTGTGTTGGTTGCAGAAAATACCAGAGGAAGTAAAAAAGCGTCAAAAAGAAAAAAATGGTTGTTGGAATATTTGTGGATAGACACGTGAGGGAAAAAGAGAAGCGAGAGAGTAAGCGAGAGGACACGGCATGATTGGAGATCAAGGAACTTGGTTTGGGTTTTTGTTATTTTACGCAAGCCATGTCAAAAAGGATGAGCAAGAAATGGTGGACTTTTATCGCCAACGTCGAGTTCTCTACCTTCACGGCCACCAATGACATTGATAGTACGCCCGACGACGGTCGCGAAAGTCAGTAGAAATACCTTCGTGACGTTTTACGAAGAGCCGCTGCTCCCAGGTGAGTCAGGTTTCCGATATGCACTGAGGAATGTTCAAATAACAACATATAGGATAACAAAGCAGACTTTTCGCGAAAAAGAAACTAGAGAAGCACTGGGTGTGATGCAAGCTTTTTTTTTTCTTTTTTGCATTGGAGGTGGAAGGGGGGGACGCTCACAACACTTCAGTTTTTTTAGAGGGCGGAGAAGGAGTTAGGAAGCGGACAACTTATCCGTTGGTAAAAGGGTGAAGCGGCCGAAATTTTGTGTCAGTGGCATGCTTGGGCTACAAACCAGTGAAAACGTAAAGTATTGGTAAGCAGGGAGGAAGGTGGGCTTCTTGGCTGCACGCATAACTACTAAAGGATGCGTGGTTGCTGCCGGATAGTGTAGGCCGGTTCAGAGCAGTGTGAACCGGTTCTGTATGCCGGTTCTGTTAGTGCGAGGGCCAACAACATAGAACCTGCCTCACTAAACACCATGACGAGTTCCTTGCCATTGAAGACCGAATGTCTCTCGGCATGTCTGGTGGTGGCAATGAGTCAGGTGATGAAAAACGCACTTATTTTCGGAACCCTTGAGTCAGCTGGGTGCAGGGTCTTCAGAAAGAAAATGCGGGGAACCAAAGAAGAGGGAAGCGTAGGTAGGAGCTGGAGGCAGTCACAGACTACGCTGTGTGAGCACACACACGCGCCAGCGAAGTCCTTTTGCTCTCTCTCGAATTCTTGCTCCTCTCTGATTCAGGGATGATCGCCAATTAAAACACCACTCCTTACTTAGACTGGTTGGCTCACGTCCACAGAAAACAACAACATCCATAGGCAAAACTAGAACCACGGCCGGTGTAGTGGTCCACATACCTCTAAGCCAGCCGTGCTGAAGCGTTGTTGTAAATAAACCTCGAAGACCCGAATTTTCATTTTGGTGTCTGATTATATTTACCTTTGTGTTATTAAAAGTTGTAATATAGACACTGGGAGAATACAGGCCACAATAGCTTTTTTTTTCTTTTTTTGCATTTCACTTTTCACTAGCATGGTGCTATATCTGAATATCATGGTGTAAGAACATATTGCTACTGATTTTTTTGAGTTGTCAACCTTGTAATTAGTGTATTTTGTTCATGTAAGTGTACCCCACTCCTGCAATAGGCCTGTATTGTGCTGCAGTATTTGAAAATAAATAAACAAATAAATAAGATACGTTCACATCAATATCATATTCTCCTCAACATCTGTTAGCGATGCCTTGATCCAAAATAGAAAGCCCGCCTGCAACTCGCCTAATAAAATTCGAAGAGTTGTGGGTATATGGCTTGCTGCGTGCCGTAAGTGGCTGAGCAGGCGACGTAGACTTCAGGTTAAAACAAAAATCAATGGTTTCACTAAACATGCCATACGGCAGGATTGGCCCAGTGACAAGAAACAGCTACGCGGCGACCATCGTTCTCAGGCGGCAGCAATCCGCCACTGCGGGTGCATGCAGCGTCCGTTCTTGCTGGCCACCAAGGAACGTCCCCTCCTGGACACTGGGCAGCACTCAGGCTGACTCTTGAAGAGCGCAGGTTGGCCATACGCACCGCCAATGCGCAACGCGTGGCGTGATCTCTGCATAGTCCGGTGCCCGTGGTTCTTACAGTTTTCACATAAACGAGTGGATTCGCATCCTAACAATAAACCGCCGACTAAAACATTGCTCTTGTGGCCTGTAGAGTAACTGTGGTTCAAGCATTTATTCATATCACGGTCACATTGGACACGCGCAGCTATGCTTTAACGATTTCTTGCGTAAATGGACGCTGTAATACGCAAGGAATTCCTTTCTGGTGCAGCGACTATTCTCTTTTAGTAGAGTGATGATAGTCATTGGTCGGATCATTTGCACGCCAAAACCACGCTTCGATTATGAGGAACGCCAGAGGGGAGTGTTAGTTTTTACCACCCGGGGTTGTTTAACATGCGCTTACACCAAACACAGGCGTGCTCTTTGCGTTTCACCCCCATCGAAATGCTGCCGCTGCGGCGAGAAAACATGAGCACGCTAGCAAATCTTTTCTTTTTTTTTTAAATTTGTATCTGCATGGAATGCTGCCTCGATCAAATAGAACGACTAGAGTGCGTGAGGTGAACTTGAGTGAGTTTTGAGGGCTGTCTGACCAATTCCCTTTGAAGGCATTCACAACCTGCCCAAGATGATTTCATGTTAGCGAACCCTTCAAACTGGCACACTTTTTGTCTGAAGTAATAAATTTCCTTAGCGTTTCGAACGGCACGGCGCCATCTGTTAGTTTGTGGAAGAGTTAGCAGTGAACAGCCTAACATATACTTTCGTCATCTTTGGCTGCTTAGGTGTGCGCAGTGTCGACTCCTGAATATTCTTACGACATGATCACTATGTGGTCAAGGCGCAAAGAGGGTGTTCAGGTCTATTGAGGCAATGTTTACAAACGCATTCAGCCTCCCACTATTTCTTTCTGGTCAAGCCATGGTACGCCCAGTGTTCGCATGTTCGTTGAATCTTCGTAATCAGTTAAGACGACAGTTCAGAAGGAGCATAAAACCTAACCGTGCAAACCTGATGGTTCCCAGCCTCGTGATTTCAGTTGGTTAGAATAAGGGGGTCAGTGTGGTGAAGAGACACGGCCGAAATTTTGGCTAACTTTTTGCGAAAAGACAGCTGAAGGGCACACTGAGCTTAAACCACACCACTTAGGGAAATGCATGTTCTACCCATGATTTCATTCCGGCTGAAGCACCAGGAAGAGAAAGTGAACGTGAGGAGAGGGAAACACGCTATTCCTCTAAACCTAACAGGAAGTATGTCTCAGTGTCTGCGAACGTTTAAAGCAAAGAGAATAAAGACAAGAAGAGTCGAAAAGAACAAGTAAGAATAGGAATCAAGGGCTGAGAACTGGGAGAGCTCCCTCTACCGCCGGTAGTCTGGTCTAGTGTCCGAAAAGAATGAAGAACATCCTTGGCACTTGTGTCACAATTTTCTCAAGTGCAACTTTAAGAAATTGTGGACAGCCCCGCCGCGATGATCTAGTGGCTAAGGTACTCGGCAGCTGACCGGCAGGTCGTGGCATCGAATCCCAGCTGCAGCGGCTGCATTTCCGATGGAGGCGGAAATGTTGTAGGCCCGTGTGCTCAGATTTGGGTGCGCGTTAAAGAAGCCCAGATGGTCGAAATTTCTGGAGCCCTCTACTACGGCGTCTCTATAATCATATGGTGGTTTTGGGACGTTAAACCCCACATATCAATCAAGAAATTAAGGACACTCGGAAACTGTGCGACAGAAGAAGGGAACACCGCGGAACTTGCAAATGCGCTGCGCTTCGGTGTGATTTACTGGGCAACAGATAATGCAGAACTGTTTGTTTATCTATTGCGAACACGTTATCGGCTGCTATATTGAATTGCTCCGACGGGAACGCTCTTTATTGCGGTCATCAAGTGAATGTAAACCGATATTTTGACCCTAGCTAGGGGAATGCCGATCTTGATCAAACAGGTTACACGTTGTTTCACAACGAAAGAAAAAAAGCAACCCGTGCAAATGAATACGGTATATTACCGTGATATATAACATGCAAGAAACGGTTGGTCCTCGTGTAAACAGTGCGCTGGGTCTCCGATTAACAGAAAAAAATGCAAAAAGGAATCGACGACCAGGCTAGGGGGAGTAGGAATAGAGGCCCGAGACCTCTCGGTGTCTAGATGGAGGGGGTGTTTTACCAAGGAAAGGTAATTGAAGAAAGTCGGCGTTTTTCAAAGTTTTAAACAAGTGCCCCCCCCCCCCCTCGAAAAAAAAAACTCCTGGTTACGGGCCTGCTAGCTGTGTATAGTTACCACATTGCGCCAATGCGATGCCGAATAATGCAATATGTGGACAAAAAGGTTTTATTTACGAAAAATATTCGCAGCATAAGGTTGAGAATAAACAATGTCAATTACTCTGATGAACATTGCAGACACCTGGAATAGACAAGTTATAATAATTACTTGCATAGAAACGTGGTAGACAAACACCATTCACTGTTAAATTTTGGTACGAAGAGCAGCGTGAAGAGCTAATTCCATAATGGCAGTAGCCACAAATTCATTCCTAAGGAACAGTCGTGGCATAAGTATCCCGTGCAAAAAAAAAAAAGCACTGCCTCTGAAGAGGAAGTTCTTGATTTTCGTGTAGTCGAACTTCACCACACGTCTTGTCACGGTATGCTTGAAATTCACTGGCTTGCGATCGCCACAAGAAAAGCAGAGTCGAGATCAGCGTAAGTCCCACAGAGGGCCTTATAAGCGTTACCGAAAACAGATTTCAGGAGGTACGAATAGGAGGCGCCTTCCGCGGCGTGGTAGGCGACGAAGGGCAGTCCGGGCCACACGCAAAAGCACACAGGCAGGTACTCCGGCAGACCGCGGGCCTCGCTTGCCATCAGAACTGTCACAGAATAGAAGGATCCGGTGTCGACAACGCCGATTTCCACGCAACGACCGCTGAGCTTCACAGCTTCCTCCAGACGTTCACCGAAAGCACTGACATCCGACGCGGCTTCGCTGGTGTTCAGGCGATAGAGGACCCATGGTGCGAACACTCCTCGCGGCACGAGCCAAGCGTACAGCTTGGCCATGCAACACAGGCGCTCTTGTTTCCCTTCGATGGTCACGACGCTGGCATAAATGATTTCGACGGCTTGTAGCAAAGTATGCCCTTTGAGTGGCATCAGCCAGGGAAGCCCTGCGAAATCAAGCGCGTGCAGTTCTTCGAAACGCCGGAGGTAGAAGATGGAACACAGACGGCGTTTCTCCTCGGCCGACATAGCTGAACTGCGCAGCAGTGTGAACTGCCTTGGACGCCGGCTGGACTGGACTGCCTTCGCAATGCGTCGCGAGTGAAAGAACTTCTTCTCGACACGGCCGGGCTAGACTGCACTTGCGCGCTCAAGAAGCGAGCGCGCAGCTGCCGCCTAGTTCCGCCGTGGTACAGAAAGGTGGTAGTGGGGCGGGGAGGTTATAAGAAGAAGACGAAAAAGGCACCTAACATCTGTAAGGTGACACGGCGCAGTGCCTGTAATGGTTAGAAGAAGACTGCAGCCCGGTAGGAAGAATGGCGTAGGGCCTCTACAGAAAGGGAAGAATCTCCGCCACACCTTTTGCACCCTCTCGTGGCTCCGCCCTATGGTGCCCGCATGTAGCACCAGAGCTTTAGGTTCGACACGTTGCCAGCTCATCCCGATGACCTCTCCGCTGTTTTCACTCTCTCCTGAGAGCAACGCCCTTTATGCACGTAGAAACCTGGTGCACACGTGCGCAGGGCGTAATCGTTTTTTTTTTTTTTTTTTTACAGTTTACAAGACGCCATCGGCCGTGCAAAAAGTGTACTTTTTGTTCTGTGACATTTTAGGTAAGGTCGTCTCGCGCAGTTTTGATACCAACGAACATACTTTCTTTATGAACTCGAAAAGTTATTTTAGGCTCGTATCCTAAGCTTTTGTAAATAAATTTGAATTGGTAAAAAAAAAGCGGCAGGCCCGCGTCGAAGGTGCAGCACAGACACAGTGAAATCTACAAGAGCGGCCTTTCAGAGCCTTTTCTAACACTCATTAGGTAACTGATGGAAGCACAGCTGCAAAGTACCCACTATGGCACTAATAATTATAGTTTATGGGTGGTACGCCGGCATTCGCCTAAACAATTCCTTTCTATTCGGTGCCACAAAGACATGATCTTATTTAAATTATCTGCGTACACTCAAAATAGCAGGCTATGTGAGAAGTAGCTGGTGTACCATGTATATGATGCGCATACAAAGAAACTGCTAAATAGGCTCAATTTTACTCCATGCGGAACATTTACTCGTGCACCATGTGTACAAGATACAAACATATTATATAGTGATATTATATTCCTTCCCTTAGCGGAATTCAAAACTACAACACTCCAGAATGCTACGCGTAACCATGAACTCTGGCAAGTACCCTTTTCTAGAAACAAGTACGCTGATGAAAGTGTTCGATATACCCTTTCTGTGTTGGTAAATATATATTTTAACAAGGAATTGATAGCACTAACATCCAAAAAAAAAGAATACGTGCAATTGATTGGCAATAAAACTAACACTTCACAGATGTGTAGCGGCTACCACTGTTATCAGCGGACAGACGAATAATGGCGTAGACGGTGCCACCATGCTTCACAATAAGTGTGATTTATGGCTAAGCGGATACCTCACATGCATTTGTTCTAAGACATTCCGCTCGAAATTCGCATTAGGCACTGCCGTCAACGTCAGTGTTTTTCTTTAGCAGTAATGACAACAGTGATTGTAGTGATAAATATCGTGCTGTAATAATTCTGTGAGGTAGTAATTGGCAAACAGAACAGAATACTTCGTGCGAGTAACATAAAAAGATTCAGTACTTTCTTATATCGTTTTCACTTAAGGTATACATGTCCGCTTTCCTTAAAGCATCTAGAAATGATCCAGAGAGAAAAAAAGTAAATGTTATCTTCCTTATCGCTTCCTTGTCTGGCCGTATCCGTAGCCGCGTCACTTGGTTTCAGCCAACACGAGTGTAACCTTTCCTCCGTTTTGAGAAAACCAGCCTTACTTTCAATGAAGAGCACCGTAAACCTACGAGGAAGTAGTATGGATGAGAAAAAACAGTGTTCTTTGAACGTAAGCTTCGGTATCCACCAAGACTTGGTCGCTTTCAAGTTGGTGGCTTTCATACTCTACTCGGTAAGTTAAACGTTAATCGCTCTTAATCTTAGGTACGATAATACGAGGAGCAGACGCGTCTTGAACGATTTTTCATCGACCACAGCATAAAATATTTTAAAAATGTAATCTGACGCACTGTAGTTACTTTTATAAGTACGAGTAAAAAGTAATTCCTGCTATCTACTGATCGGGTGGCTACAGAAGCTCGCCTGGTAGGTGATATCGTACTCGCATACTGACAAATTCAAGAATGAAATGAGGCTCCACGCTTATTGAACAGCCATGAGACACTCAACAGATGAAGTAAAACGCGTTCCCACGCACAAGCACCCCCCCCCCCCCTCCCGCACACAAATTGTTAAGAGTAGCTGTACTAGCAGAGAAAATTTCTTGACAGCGAAGGGAAGGCTATGTACCTTGTGGGCATGTGTCACCACTAAAGAACATTAGGTTCATGTTTTTTGTGAAATTTATATAAAAACGTTACTTTATTTTCTTGGCCGTGCTAATAATAAAGAGCCATAGCACGCACCAAGTACATATAAATTTTTTTTCAATTAATGCAGTGTGGTTTTGTGTTTTTTACGCGTGTCAAAACGTCGCACGTTTAGCGTTCACGTAGTCAAAAGGTTGTCTTCGTCTTTACAAGAGCGCTCGTCACCCTCCTGCTATAGAGCTTTTTACTGAAGGCTTCCTGGGCGCTGCCTTAACATGCGTGACCCCCCGAAAATGTATAGCTGCAGCTGTGACGTCAGCTTCTGTACTCCCGCGCCACAGCCAAGAAAGGAAGGGATCCTCCTTTCTTGTAAATAGGTCTATTCCGACGACTCGCCAAAAGAGCTAGTGACGAATTTCACTCTGAAGCGGCTGTCTGAGCTGACGTAGCAAATCGCGTACATTGTTGCTATTGAAGACGGCCGTCATTCGAAGCGCGCGCCAAATCAAATTGCTTGGTGAAAGAGTACATGCGCAGTAGCATTGGCCACGTGGCTAAGCGAGATTTCAGCCGGCAGCTACCATTTGAACCAGTGTGTTGATCTATGCCACATTCCAGCCGAGGACAATGTCCACTGTGGTGTGCCGTTCCCGAGGACTGATTCGGGACGGGTGCTTGGGCCACAGTGACACGCGCCGCAGTGACGAGTGCCCAGGTGGAGCGTGACTAATGGGTCTCGCAGCTCTATGAACCGTGGCTGTTCTCGGAGCTGACCCTGACGTCCATCAGAAATCTCGCGGAGGCTTGACTTTCCCAAAAACGCCAGTGCAAATGTTCAATGCGAGGGGAGAGCCAGTTTCGAGATTGGCGACGCAGCAGGAGCTCTGACTCTTTGACCTCTCTCGTATGGCCACCCCTACCTTTTGTAAATTAGCGGAGACGAGCAAAAGGAAGGGGGGAGGGGAAATCGGAGGACGTCAGAGAAGACGGACCGCACAGGCACAAGGATGCAGGTCTGCGAATTGCTGTTCTGATGAAGTTTCCTCAATGGTAATAAATCAGCTTTCCCAAATTACAACATCGAAGTTATGACTTGACCAGCAACGGCTAATCTTGGTCAGCACACAAGAACTCACACGCTACATTCACTTAGCGTTTACAGGGCCTGTCAAATGATCCGACAGGCCCTGCAAATGATGACGTATATCTTGAAACTTGGTGCTGTCGATATTAGAAAAAGTTGTATATTTGAGCACATTTAGCAGGGCCGAAGGACGGCAAAAGCCAGCGGTGACTTGGAATAGGAACCCAACCACGTGGTACTGCCTTGATTTAGTGGCAACGCTGTCGTTTGCACAGCTGAAGTTTTGTTCTTCGAAAGAGCGTTGGGGGTGGGTGGGTGGAAGAAGAACAGCTGGCGTACGTTTAGTTTGTTTTATCTCATGAACTCTCAAACTCCATAAGCCGCTAGAAATCATTACTAGTAATTTTATGAACGTCTGAATTGTAATTCCATTATTACTAGTACGGTTGCACTAGCATCAATACCTAAAGAGCAAAATGTGCTGTGTTGGTGGCTGCCAATATTAATAAAGTTGGCTTAATATCAATATTATTATACGCAACGCACCACTGTTTATGGCAAAAGGAGCTGGAAAACTGTTGTGCACGCAATAGTCAACCCCAAGAAAATTTTGGAACCATCATCCTTTTTTTTTTTCCTTTCACGTCGCGCAAGCTTAGGGTAGGGGTCGGCCCTTCTGCATTTAGTGACGAAGCCTGTGCGGCAGGTGGCCAAGGCAGCTTTTCCATTCCTCACTAAATTGAGCATCCAAAGAACTTTTTGTGGCTGGTCGGGCATTTTAGCACACTGTAGCTTAATGTCATGTACCTCCGCAATTTTGGCTCAGCGTGTACAAAAACGAGCAGTTTTCATCGAATTCGCACAGCTGTTGCATACATGTACCTTGTAATATTCGGCGATAGATGTGACCTTCACAGACAAGAAGATCGCAGAGTAGGTCAGGGAACGAACTACTGGTGTTAAGGATATCATAGTTAAAATCAAGAAGAAATGGACATGGGCAAGGCGCGTAGGCACGATAACCGCTGGTCATTAAGGGTAACTGACTCTATTCCCAGAGATGGGAAGCACGTGAGGAGGAAGAGAAAATTAGGTGTGCAGATGAGATTCAGAAGCTTGCGGCTATGAAGTGACAGCAGCAAGCCCAAGACCGGGTTGATAAGAGGATCATGGGAGATGCTTTTCTCCTGCAGTGTGTATATTCAGGCTGATGATTCCATATTTGTAAACAGGGGCAGGCACCTCACTAAGTCAATGGTGCCTACGCTTGCTTAAAAACATGGAACAGGTGACTATATTACGGACTAGTTTGAGTGCTGCCAGATTGAGCTGTTAACCTTAAAAATATTACGGCAGACGCATGCCGCTGGGATGGCACATACAGTGCTTTGTAACATTAACGTTGAAGATGGTGTCTGGACTGCCGTACTCCCAGGTCTCATAGACGCTAGAGAGTATTAGCAAGATACGAAAAGCAGGTTACGAAATTACGACACAGTTCCTTTCCGTATGCACGTATACAATGGTCACGCATGCGCACTCGTTAGCCGGTTCCGTGTTGCCGTCTTTCCGTAATCTGTTTCCGTAGCTTTAGCTCGCATGAATACCTTGCGCTCATGCTCTTACCAAGACGCTGCAGTTATAGCAACGAGTTTACCTTGACAGGAATCCGCCGTTCGCGTCACTGAGCCTCTGCCGTGGCACCTTATTTAGCGTGACTGCCAAGCGAAGCAATCACTCCTTTTTACATCACTAATGATTGACAAAGTTGAGACAATGGACGTTTTATGAAAATCCTCAAGACGGCTTTACTATAACGTTTTTTTTTTCAAACAAAACCTCTCGTTCACAGAGTGCTTTTCTGGCTCATTGTGTTTTTGCCTTTTCCCTTTTCTTCACAAACGACAGGTTTTATGTCGTCCACTATGCGATGGCTGAGATTACGTGCGAAGCGGGACAACCCCATTGTATTATTTGGGGGAAAAGGCGTTTTGTTGAAAGTATGGTTGAAGAAAAAAAAAACACTATCTTTTGCAGCTCTCGTGAGAGCACGGCTCAGCACCACAGCGCCGGAAAAAGATGTTTTGTTGAAAGTAAGGTTGAAGAAAAAGAAAAAGGCACTATCCTGTGCAGCTCTCACGAGAGCACGGCTCAGCGCCTTAACGTTTTGTTGTACTCGCGTGCCTTCGCTAGAATTCAGAGGTAAAAGCACAATGAGCGAGAAAAGCAGACTGTGAACAAGAGTTTTTCGTTGCAAAACAAACCTTACAGGAAAGTCACCTAGCAAATTTTTGCAAATTGTCCATTGCCCATGTGTGCAAATCTCCAAGCTGGCTTTCCTGCAAGGTCAACTTGCAACCAAACGGTCTTGTTCCCAGACTACTTTTTTCAGTCATTGTGATACGGCCTACCCCCACTCCCTTAATTGGAACGACAGGTGCCTTGCTGCCCTGTGATCTGAGGGTTCGTTCCAGGTGGGTCAAGCACAGTCATTGATGGGGGCAAACGTCGTCTTTTCGTCACTCGCGTTTTTTTTCACTTGGATAGGAGTGGTAAAATCACAGTAAGCGAAAAAAGCAATCTAGACATGACGTTTTTTTTTGTTCCTTCGGCTAGAAAAACAACCCACAAGAATGCTGCCTTGTAATTTTCCGCGAATGATCAATAATTTAGCCTTGTGCCTTTGCAATGAGCCTCAAAAACAGTCAAAATAGAGAAACAGAATTTAATGAAGTTGTTTGACGAATCACCGTGGGTGTGTGCGTACTGTAGAGTAAACCTAAAGCCAAATGTCAGCAGCATTGTCGCATTTAAAGATGTGACGATATGAGGGCTTGTCTAGAATAATGAACAGTCCTAAGTATCTCCGCCCAAACCCTTGAAAATAGTGTTCGCACGGACAAGCATGCACAATACCCACAGCTCTACGTGCAAAAGAGATTGGCTCCGGGCAAGTGCTCGAAAAATAGCAATCCCGCTGAAAAAAAAAAATTTCACCGCCAACCACAGCCATCGTAGTACTACTTTCGTCCAACACTTTCCAAGCAAGTCAAGAACGCGCAAAGATATTAATTTGCCGCAAATATACACGCACTTGTTGTGACGGGAGCAACATTTTGATTTTTTATTTCTGGAACATATTGATTTCTTGAACATCATATATCTGGAGCCATTTGGAATGTCAAAATATTCCGAATTCTTTCGGTAGTCTAAAAGAGCAAGTTTTTCATCAGTATTGATATTCATTATGAACAATGTAGCAATACAATTATCGCTTTAAAGTGCGAAGGAGAAGTAATTAAGCATGTGAATCGCTATTGAACACAAAGTAACATCAGCAACATATAGTTAAAATAGCGGAACTTGTAGCAGGAATGGAACAAAATCAATATTGACGCAACGCAAATTACAGAAGTAGTCACAGTCACGTGTACTTATTTACAAAGCAGCAGTTTATAATCGGTACGAGTTGAATATGTTACGTTCATATGAAATAAATGAGCTGTACACATAAATGGGCAGTTCTTGCAGCATGAATGAAGTAAAAATGTGACAAAATAAAAAGAAGTGATTCACATATCAAAGTGGCCGTTGGTAATCAGAACAATTTCAAACAAATATTGCACTCCTATATCGCCGAAACAGTGCAAGTCAGACACGAAGGTTTATTTTAAATCAATGTATACGACAATTTTACGCTTGATGTGTATTCGTCAGACAATATTGAGCAGAGCATAACACAATAATGTCCTGAACTTTACGTATAAACATGTCAATTACACAGGACTGATTCCAAAGTTGGCTTCAGCGAAATGGATGATATTGTGTTGAAGATATATTCTGTGCATAAATGTGCTAAACATAAAAGTTAAGAGAGTATTCCAAGGTACATCTACAAAAGTGTGCCTTGTAGAATGAACGCAGGTCAGTAATAAGAACACCGTGCAAATTCGAGCGCAAAATACAAGAGTACAAATGCGGCAGCATGGTAGCATCACGCTAGTTGCCTTCTGCGTTATTTTTTTTTCTCGTCCCGTGTCCATGTTTAAAAGATCGCTTTTGAAGATCAATCAGCACTTACGCTAGTCGGCTCCATACATCAGGTGCAACGCTGTGGGATTTTTACAGCAAATTTGCTCAGCAGATCACTTTACTAAACACGTTTCGTGCATGGATTTTGTCGTTGTAAACGTGGCCCCGCCGAGAGCGCTGGCGGAACTAATATCATGAAAAAAAAATACATTACGGGTAACGAAATTATTTGACTATTTCTTGGTGTGAGCGCCTCTATACAGAAAAAGGTCTCACTATTTTCCATAGTGCTGCACCTGATGTAAGAAATCACCAACCTTATACAGCAGTAGCAAGATGATTCAGTTGACCTCTCCATGGTCCTGGCATGTCAGTGACGTGGATCTGGATAACAGGCCGAACGAGCTGAAGCGAGACTTGGGTAGAAGCCGTAAAAACACTTCTCCAAGCCTCCGACGATAGATTCAAACAGAGTCTGGTTGGTCGTATCTGAACCAGCCATGTCCTGAACGTGGATGGCCACAAAGGGTAAGCCAAGCCACACGTGGATGCTGATTGGTATGTGCGTGGAAGGTGAGCGAGCTCCTTGCGTCGTCATAATAGTCACACACCAGGCATCGTCCGATTCAGAAAGCCACTCTGCCGATCTTCTGTCGGTCGACCGCACCTTCCGCACCAGCTGGCGTGCAATCTGGGGCGCGTCCAACACTGATCGGATCCGGTGAACGCCGTACAGGGCCCACGGGGTTTGTAGGCTTCTCCGTAAAATCCACGAGTAGAACATAGCCATGCTTTGAACACGCTCGTGCTCACGCTCGATGTCCTTGATGCATCCGTAGAGGGGGTCTTCATAGAGTTCTAGAATCGATGGATTCAGAAACGGGTAGAAGTAGGCCTCCATTGCTGCAATATGTTCTGGTGGGAGGTCGTGGCAGATACTGCACAGCCGCTGAATGTCGACGTCTGCCATGACGGATATCTTCTGTGTAGGTCGTGGAACGGAACTTCAGCCGCGGCGACTTCTTGCAGTATTCGTCTTGTTGATGGCACCAAAGTTATGTGCACGGCGCAGTGTCTGTCTTGTTGACGACAGGAATGGCAAGATCTCTTGTGGCAACAAACACGAAGCTCAAGTCGTAGTGCCCGATGTGCAAGACGCAGATGAACCAAACTTCAGTGTGGCACGTGCAAAAATCTAAAACGATTTGCAGAGCTTTCTTCAGTGAGTACTCTCGTTCACAGACTGCAGGTGTCACTTCTCCTTTTGTCACTTTGAGTTCTAGTTCACCAACCTCTCCCAAACGACAGGGAACTGGTTTATCACGCCAGCACTGAGAGTTATAATGAGGTGTGAAAATCCCATAACTTGGGGAAAGCATTTGGGGTCTTTGCCTACATTCACTTCAGAGAAAGGGAAGTGACAAGAATGGTGTTTTTGAGGTACAGCCTTGCCAGTATAAGCAGCAATATGGGGCCCCAGAGCATATTTCTGTAGAAGTCACACTTTTTTTTCTTTTTTTGAGAGAGGAGAAGGGAACGCTGTGTTTGCAAGGTGGGCAAAATAGTTTAGCTCTTCCACGTGTTCCGCGAACCTTCTCCCTTTCTTACAATGAGAGAAAAAAGACAACAGGGACACCCAGACACGTTTGGCTTCTAGGGACCGGTCAGCCCTACGTTTTTTTCTTTTGTTCCCTCCTGTGGGTTGCCCTTATTTCCACTCATAACGAGTCACTGCAGACACCTTGCAAAAATGTTACTGCGGAGGCCCGAGCAAGTGTGATTTTCCAACACACAGCGTCAGTCGTGCATCATAGGACACTTTTTTCCCGTAGGAAATTCTTATCCACCTTCCTTTCTTTCAGTTATTCATGTACTCCGTAAAGCCAACAGTAAGGCTTGGTGTTCCAGAGTTAAATCTCTTGGAAACATATATGACTGCTTATTAGAGGAGGAGATAAAAAAGGCAGCGCTTGTTTCAGGCCACCGACCGTCATGTGAGGTGCGCGATAATTGTCCGTTAAGTGAGGACACCTCAACTGATATATTCGCGGGGAAATAGATATTGAAAGTATGGTGAGAGTGAACAACAGAAAATAAGGTAAAAGAGAAACTATAAGAGAACAAAAAGACGAGAGGAAATGAGGGGGAGCGGAAAAAAAAGAGTGAAGGTGAAAGTGAAAATATTCACGGGGTGAATGATGATGAATTGGCGAAGCTCCGGAGGGATTCATCGGTAAACTGTGAATCTTCCGTGTAATTCGCCCAGTCGATCATCATGTAAAGACGTGAGAAACGCTGTGTGTGTATATACACAAATCAACTTTTATTTGTTCTTAGACTATGGATGGCTTGCGATGTCCCTTGCCTCGCGCGCTCGCACATCGGGATTCTGTCTGCGAGCGCGCGCTGCTGCCGCCTTGCGCTCTCTCCGCTGTGCAGCCTTATCCATCCGGCGACTCCGAGCGCGCGCCAACAGCGAACGTATTTTATTACAACGCTCCCCCTAGCGTACGTCGCCGCACTAAATCGAACGATTGCCTTCGACCAATGACACGCGCCGTATGTGACATCATTCCCATTTTATAAGATCTCGCGTCTTTCATCAACTACAAGTACCGCTTTCTAGTTTATAACATCTTGCATCTTTTCATCATCAGCTACAAGTACCGCCATCTAGTGAACACTGCAAGAACTAAACTAGAGGTGGCTACATACAGGGGACGGTACCACCATCTAGTGAACACTGCAAGAACTAAACTAGAGGTGGCTACATACAGGCTACAGGGGACGCACAGCCCACGCCCTAAGGAGCTTCGCCCTTAAAAAAAAGAACTTCCGTGATGGCAACCGCCCGATTCCCCATGGCCAGGGGCTTGCATAGGTCCCTAGTTCAGGTTGGCGTCCCGAAGAATGCCGAGTAAGGCCACAAAGGCAGAGCGGAGATGGTCCGAGCAGTCGGTGGGATATCAGGTAATTTCCAGGATCCCACATGGCAGGCCGAGGAGAAGGAGACCGTAATTCATCACGAGCCACTTGCGCGCATTTCCGATAGCAGGACGCTCACGATAACCTAATCCTACGCAGAACTGTTTTTAAGGGACGGTTCAGCCGGACATTTTGTTCGCTGGTCCATGCCTTTTTATATGCGCAAACAAAACTCGAAAAAAAATTGGGAAAGAGGCGGATGGGCTGTCACCCCCCTCTCTCTTTCCTGGCTATGCCAGGGACCTGAAAAAAAAAAGCTGTTGAAGCCATGTGGTTACAGGCCCCGTTTGCTTCACGACGGCTCCAGTCAAACGTTTTCGCCGACTAGCCTCGTGCAGTTTATAGGCAGTGAAGATAAAACTGCACCTTCGGCAGTCTCCCGGCCATGTTGAGAAAAGTACGGGATGCTGAGCGAGAAAAAAATTGGCGATTGTCATTTTTAGTAAAAATGAATGCAGTGAACATTCCATCCAGGAGGTAACAGAGGCAGTAGATAAATGCCAATATATTGGCGTATGAATGAGCAAGGGGGCTGAGCACCGGATAAAGCTCGAAGCATACGTAAATACTAAGGGTAACAGGTATGCTGCTGTAATAGGAACATGAGAATTTCAGAATTCCAATAGCTAAATTGAAGAAAAGAAGTGCAAATTCGAGGGCAAACGTTTCTGTGTTAGACAAATATTTGAGTACTAACATGCAATGATGCTCATAGAAGTATAGGGGATGTTAATAAAAGTAATTGTGATCTAATTATGAGGGGGAAAATTGGAACCAAAGATAGCTTGCCACCGCCAGAATCCACACCAACGACCTTCGATTAACGAGTTTGAAGCTAGACCACTTAGCTACGGAGGCCCTTCGTTCACTTTATGAGGCACTTTAAACGTGGGAGTGTCAGCTAGTGCCATCTGTTGGCATTGCGGAGAGCGGGAAGCCGATCATTTATTACTTGCGTACTACGCGAAGGCAGCAAGTCTGTCGGAACAAGACTCTCGTTATGAATGAAAATGAAAAGTGGATAAGTTCTCTGCCACCCTCAAAGAACTCACTTGCCGGGAGTAGTTCCCCACTAAAAAAAAAACTGAATCGGCATCGGCCCGGTGTGTCTCTTCTTTTTTTTTCTGTTAAATGTGCCTTACATGGTCTATGTTTCAAATCTTACTCGCCCTGTGGCAATGGCTACTCGTAGAACGTCCCAGATATTCGACGGTCGTATAGAGCGTATACATGCCTTCCATTGACATTAGTTCGGTCGCCATTGCTTGACAAGAGTTCAGACAAGAGCATGAAACAGTGACCTCAGATCATTGCCAATGTCCAATCCCATTCTTTGTGTCCCCCCTTGGCGTGTCACTAACAGAAGAGAGTAGGCAGAGCACAAAAGAACGCAAGGGGTGAAAGACTCTGTCCTCGCCTGCGCTGACACTATCTAATGAGATAATAAGTTATTGTGGCCGCCATCTTTAGGTATCCAGCTAAAAAAACCTGTCGGGGACATCACGTGCAAGGCAGTCGTGAATGCAGGGGACTCGAACCGGGCTAGACTACACCTGCGTGCAGAGATTGCGCACGTGCAGTCTAGCCCGGCCGCGGTCTAGCATTCCTTGCTCATTATTTTCAACAAGGCCAGTGTATAAAACCTAAGACAACAGCCGAACCACAGTTTCATGATCTCTTCTCATGCCTAATACACTCGCTCACTCTATCGTTTCTCCTTTTCGCGTCACGTGTCTCTTCACATATGCTGTGAAGCGCGCTGTCTGTAGCGGTGGATTGTAGAAAAGTGTAGCGCGGCGTTGCTTCAAGGATTCAAAGTGCTGTCTCACCTAATACCCAGTTTCAAAAGATGAGATTGATGAAAAATTATGGTAAATATTCAGGATTTCGAAGCAGCTTTAGAATGAATCTGCCGTCTCACAGGACTCCATGAGACTTCTCAATACCAACGCTTGCATGCGCTCTTTTCATGTGTGATTATTCATGTATCAAACCTTGCTCTCACCCAAGCTACACCAAAAATCTCTCCCAGCCGCAATACAATAGCCATTCGTCCCCCCCCCTCCCTTCAAGAAAAAATCCTGCTGACGACCATGTATCAAGCTATTTTCGAGTCTGTTCGATGCGTCCGAGCTACAGAGTATATGTGTCTCAGTGACCTCACCATGCCCGCTTACGTTCCTTCGGCGGATCGTTTTGCATTGGGCCGTGCTTTTGATCGTTTGTGCCTGGTGTGTCCGAGTCTATGATGCACGTAACTTGTCTCTTAAAATGTGACGCACGCAGGCAAGTACTATTATGAGCAATATGAGCTCGAACACTTGAGAAAGTGGCAATTAGGATAAAAAATCCAAGATAGGTTTGTGACACGTGGAGGGCTCTGTCGAAAGTGGACGGGTAAAGAGGGGGTGCTCTTCAACTGTCTGTTGGCACTCACACTTCGCTAGCATTGCGGGTAAACGGCAGATTATTGCGGGCAATCAACCGCTAGCGACGATAACACGAAGAAAACCACAAAAAACTAATTAAGTGAAAGACGTGCGCCAAAATTCGCATGCAGCACCGCCTACATATACTACAGGCAAGACATCACACCAGTCTACGTCACAGCTGCACATATCTCTGCAGCGACTGTGATACATGGGTAATTCGGTGTGACTTTGCGCCTTGTGCGAGTTCATATCACCGCTGACAGCTACTGACGTGCAATAGGCCACCGTTTTGCAGCAACGAGGCCTAGGCGAGAGTGTCAACAGATACCAGATGTCACAGAACGAGCGCTAAAAATGGGCGTGCCGTCAAATTCTTGCGGTAACGCGCGGAAGAGACGCCGGGAGGTCAAAAGAAAAAAAAAGAAAACAACCATCCAAGGCTCCCCGGGCGCGCGCTCTCCCCTTAGAAGCGTGGCTTCGCCGGCGAACCTCCTCACCCCACATCGGCGGCCGAGATAGCCCGCGAAAGTTCTAGAACGAAAGGGGCGTGGTCATACCTAGTTGAGTCATCGGCCGGGGAGGGCATTCCAACCGTCTCGCCCTCTTCCCAGCCTTCGCTGCGTATCGCGCCGACGAAATGACGAGAACCGTCTGGAATGTCGCGCGCAAGATATTTAACCGAGCAGCCGAGATGAGAGATCAGGAGAAGACGGAAGTTAGCGCCAGAGCGCGTAGGGTATACCGCCGTGTAGTCGGCGAAGGTTTCGTCCGTAGAGACGAAGTAGGAGATGAAGAGGATTTCCACCTGAGGGGTGACGACTCGAGCTACAGGCAAGAGTGTGTGTTTACCGCTATCGAGCGAGGACGCGTGGCGACAGCTGCGCGAGTGAAGCCGACGTGTTCGGGCGAAGAAGTTTGGAGCTTGGAGAGTGGCCAATTGAAGTCGGCGAGGTTTCCTGGAAGAGAAACTTTGAGAGCTGCGGAACGACAACAACGCTGGACTTTGAGTGAGTGATTCTCGGAAGAGTATCATTCAGACTTTTGTTCCAAGGACTTTGGACTGAATAGGTTTTCTATCTCTTTAGTCCTTAAGTGTCTTGGTTGTTCAATGCATGCGACTGCATTGTAGTGCGTATCGTTGTCTGTGTTCGTTGTTTTGAGTGTGGCTGATTAAACTGTGTAGTACGTTGTTTGATTGGTGACGTATTGTATATAACTATTGTGGAGTGTGCATTCTTGTGTATTGTTTTCGATCTGCCAATTTTGAGAATATAATATTTGTTTTGTTTATCAACTCTCGGCTCTGACTTGTTCTTTGGGCCACAGCCGGCGTCCGCTGGCGCGCCAAAAAGGACCACTTCTAAATTGTCCACGCTTTCGTGGTGCGGTTCAGGGGGCCAATACTTCGGCCCTTGGAATTAGCCCGGCGATCGCCTCTCTAATTAACGGGACTTGTGTGACAATTAATCTGGCGTCCGCGAGACAGGACCTTTTGGTGCACAGTGTGTCCAAAGTAGTGAGAAAGAGCCTCGAGTGGTTGATAGTGCTATCGGAAGGATTTTGTGTGTTGTTCAGTGTTCTCGTTAACGAGTGCAGGGGAGTGTTCCAACAGACTGATCTAGGCAGATACTTTTTGCACGCGGCAAGGTTTTATTTGCGAGACACAATGGATCTCGAAAAGTTAGTTGCTCTTGGTGAGAATATGGGTCTTTCTGGCGCCGAACTACGGAAGTGGGTAAGCCAGAAGAAGAAAGAGGCGGTGGAGAGAGAGAGGTTGGCAGCGGAGAGAGCCAAGGAAGAAAAAGCCGCTGAGTTAGAACGAGAGAGGTTGGCAGCGGAGAGAGCAAAGGAAGAAAAAGCCGCTGAGTTAGAACGAGAGAGGTTGGCAGCTGAGAGGGCCAAGGAAGAAAAAGCAGCTGAGTTGGAACGAGAGAGGTTGGCAGCTGAGAGAGCGAAGGAAGAAAGAGAGCAACAATTGAAGTTGGAGTTGGAGAGAGAAAAGCTGGCAGCTGAAAGGGCGAAAGAAGAAAGAGAGGCAAAGGAGCAACAGCTGAAAGAAGAAAGAGAGCTACAATTGAAGTTGGAGCTGGAGAAAGAAAGACTGGCAGCTGAGAGGGCGAAAGAAGAAAGAGAGGAAAGGGAACGGCAGCGACAGCACGAGATGGAACTCGAGCGGCTCCGTTTGCAACAGCGAAGTGAAACTCCCGTCCAAGCTAGAGTTGAAAGCAGCGAACGAGAGGACCACGGCTTCCGCTTGAACCCGAGCAAGCTGCTCGTAGCGTTTGATGAAAGGAAGGACGACCTTGACGCGTACCTTCACCGATTTGAGACGATTGCGAAGAGCCAGAATTGGCCGGAACATCAATGGGCAACTGCTTTGAGTACTTGCTTAAGTGGTGAAGCGCTCAGTGTGCACGGAAGGCTGACGCCGACCGATGCAGCCAACTACGCAAAGGTGAAAGCGGCTTTGCTGAAGCGATTTAGATTTACTGTAGAAGGATTCCGGGACAGATTTCGGACAGGAAAGCCCGCTGATGGTGAGACGGCTACGCAGTATGCTGCCCGACTTTGCCACTATTTCGACAGATGGATTGAACTTTCAGGGACAGCGCAGGAGTACGATGAACTTAGAGAGCTCCTAATTAGAGAACAATTTCTTACTAGTTGCCACCCGAGCCTGTCACTGTACTTGAAAGAGAGGAAGGCTGAGTCACTTGAAGGAATGCTTGAATTGGCTGATCAATTCTTGGAAGCGCAAGGTGGAACTAATTTGGCCAAGGTAAAGAAGGAGTGTCCCGATGATTCGAAGAAATTGGCTCCCGAAGAAAAGAAGCGTGCACCAGAGAGCATTCCGCGATGTTTTCTGTGCAACCGAGTGGGTCATCGCGCGAAAAACTGTCGAACGATCTTTACGAGCCCTACGGCAGTAAAATGTTTCAAGTGTGGTGAGACTGGGCACAAAGCAGACGCTTGTCGGAACCGAGTGAGTCAAACTCACCAGGTATCCTGTGTGCAAGTGGTACCGAAATCTGATAATAATGCCGTCACCGATGGATTCGTAGAGTTGAAAAATGGGGAGAAAATTGTTATTGTGGGTGCTGTAATGTCAAAACAGCCAACCGGTGTTACGAAAGGAATGCCAACGCTGCCTGGAAAAGTTGCAGACAAAAAGATTATGGTGTTAAGAGATACCGGCAGCTCCACTGTTATCATGCGGAGAAATCTGGTACGGGAAAGCGAGTTAACAGGCAAAACGAAACCGGTTTGCTTAATTGACCGTACAGTTCCGATGCTTCCCGAAGCAGAAATTGAAGTTGAAACCCCGTACTTCAGCGGGAAGGTTACTGCTTTATGCATGACGACCCCCCCTGTATGACCTTGTCATCGGAAACATCGACGGGGCGCGAGGGCCAAGTGATCCAGAATGTTTGGGAGAAGACCCGAAGATAGAGCCCTCGCCAGCCCAGCGACCGCGAGATACTGTGGAGGAGCAGCCCGTGACGGATCTCACTAGAGCCCAAGGTGAAGCCGCGGCCCAAGAGACAGCGAATGAGAAGATGATCTTGTTGAATGAGTTCACGGGCCGAGCAACTGGACTTACGTCGGCACGACCTCAACCGACCGACAGTGTAAAGGAGACGGAGTTGGCCAGCCGGGCAAAATGTAGAGGCATGATCAAGCGGGTAAATAAACAAACAGGACCCATCGAATGTAATGACGCGTTAACGGTGTCGGAAGAGACAACGATGGCTGAGACGACGCCTCAGATATCGTCGTTAGAAAGGGCTCGCCGAAAAAGAACGAGGAAAAACAAGAAGAGATCGAGCGAGCACCGCAAGAAAGGACGCAAGCGCAGCTCAAAGTACACAGGATAAGTGCTGAGGTCAAAGCAGAATGTGTTTGGCAGTGTTAATGTTGTGGTATCCTGTGTCACAAGTGTCGAAGTGTTGTGCTGTGATGTGATGAATAGTATTGTACCATTGTTGTAGTGAGAGAACTTTGTACATTTGTATTATTGGGAATGTGTGGTGGAGTGTTGTACTCATGTGCCTGTGGTTGTGTTTTTACGCGTTGTGTAATTGAATTACAATGTACAATTGTATTAAGTGATCTATTGTGAATGTGACGTGTCATGAGCGACGGACTATGTTACAGTCTGTGAGAGTGTGTGGTGACTGTTCGCGCTCGTTTGTGTGGTTTTGAATATTATGAGATGATATTCTTAAAGTGGGGGGCAGTGTCACAGAACGAGCGCTAAAAATGGGCGCGCCGCCAAATTCTTGCGGTAACGCGCGGAAGAGACGCCGGGAGGTCAAATAAAAAAAAAGAAAACAACCATCCAAGGCTCCCCGGGCGCGCGCTCTCCCTTTGGAAGCGTGGCTTCGCCGGCGAACCTCCTCACCCCACATCGGCGGCCGAGATAGCCCGCGAAAGTTCTAGAACGAAAGGGGCGTGGTCATACCGAGTTGAGTCATCGGCCGGGGAGGGCATTCCAACCGTCTCGCCCTCTTCCCAGCCTTCGCTGCGTATCGCGCCGACGAAATGACGAGAACCGTCTGGAATGTCGCGCGCAAGATATTTAACCGAGCAGCCGAGATGAGAGATCAGGAGGAGATGGAAGTTAGCGCCAGAGCGCGTAGGGTATACCGCCGTGTAGTCGGCGAAGGTTTCGTCCGTAGAGACGAAGTAGGAGATGAAGAGGATTTCCACCTGAGGGGTGACGACTCGAGCTACAGGCAAGAGTGTGTGTTTACCGCTATCGAGCGAGGACGCGTGGCGACAGCTGCGCGAGTGAAGCCGACGTGTTCGGGCGAAGAAGTTTGGAGCTTGGAGAGTGGCCAATTGAAGTCGGCGAGGTTTCCTGGAAGAGAAACTTCGAGAGCTGCGGAACGACAACAACGCTGGACTTTGAGTGAGTGATTCTCGGAAGAGTATCATTCAGACTTTTGTTCCAAGGACTTTGGACTGAATAGGTTTTCTATCTCTTTAGTCCTTAAGTGTCTTGGTTGTTCAATGCATGTGACTGCATTGTAGTGCGTATCGTTGTCTGTGTCCGTTGTTTTGAGTGTGGCTGATTGTACTGTGTAGTACGTTGTTTGATTGGTGACGTATTGTATGTAACTATTGTGGAGTGTGCATTCTTGTGTATTGTTTTCGATCTGCCAATTTTGAGAATATAATATTTGTTTTGTTTATCAACTCTCGGCTCTGACTTGTTCTTTGGGCCACAGCCGGCGTCCGCTGGCGCGCCAAAAAGGACCACTTCTAAATTGTCCACGCTTTCGAGGTGCGGTTCAGGGGGCCAATACTTCGGCCCTTGGAATTAGCCCGGCGATCGCCTCCCTAATTAACGGGACTTGTGTGACACCAGAAGTGCACCGCTCTTTCCGCTTTGCTTCGGACGACGGCCGATGCGAATCAGCCGATGTGTAAGGTTCTAGGCTATTTGCTACGCGCTCCCATGTTCCAACTCAGATTGATTGATTGATTGATTGATTGATTGATTGATTGATATGAGGGGTTTAACGTGCCAAAACCCCCATATGATTATGAGAGACGCCATGATGGAGGGCTCCGGAAATTTTGACCACCTGGGGTTTTTTATCGTGCACCCAAATCTGAGCACACGGGCCAACAACATTTCCGCCTCCACCGAAAATGCAGCCGTGACCACCAGGGTTTGATCCCGTGACCTGCAGGACAGCAGTTGAGTACCTTAGCCACTATACCACCTCGGCGGGGCAACTGGAATAGAAATTTTCTAACTCTGTATATAGCACGGCCATATGGCCATTTTAGTCAGTGAAACACACTTCTAAACTTAACTCATATTGCTCATGATATGGTACGTCGTTCAATGTCTTGAGGCCACCCCGCCATGGTGGTCTACTGGCTAAGGTACTCGTTTGCTGCCCCGCAGGCCGCGGGACTGAATCCCGGCTGCGGCGGCTGCATTTTCGATGGAGGCGGAACTGTTGTAGACCCGTGTTCTCAGCTTAGGGTGCACGATAAAGAACCCCAGGTGGTCGAAATTTCTGGAGCCCTCTACTACGGCATCTCTCATAATCATATGGTGGTTTCGTGACGTTAAACCCCACATATCTTTCTATCAATGTCTTGAGGCTCTCGCTGTTTATGCGCGCTTCTCGTATTGCTCTTTCGGGTGGTTGTACTATAGCTTGTAGTGACCTTTGGTGAAAAGTTCATCCCTGCGTCCAGTTCCTTTTTATCTGCTTCACACTTATTGTGCGGCAGTTCAATGTCACACCCATTGCGACACACGGCGTTGACGGGAAATGCGAGAGTGACAGTGCTTGACTTGGCGCGGCCTGCTACCATAGTGCCGCTGGGATGGCGGCGCGTACCGAAACTGTATCTCGAGATTCGTGGTCTGACGTACTTGCAAATTACATATATACAGCTGCACACCATCTATGTATGTAACCAGCGCATGTTTTCTCTAGTAAGATCGGCAAGAACAGAAACCCAAATAAAAAAAAAAGCTGGCCTGTTTATTTTAACCGAATTTCACTACGTGACATTATTGACTAGTATTATTTAAGCTTTCTCGTTCAAATAAAATCTGCCTATTAAAGGAATACGTGCCTTAACGGTATTATTTCGTACAGATTTGTTGCCTGGAATGTTCGAAAATTACATTTTGCATGGCGCAAACTCTATGTAAGTTATGTAATCTACATGCATGACCCTCATCAGTGGCATCCAGGGAGTGGCACATCAGGCGCGTGCCCTCCCCCCCTCGAGATTTTTTTCACCGTGACATATAAAGCAAGAATGACCATTTGAAGTGGTGCTCCCCCCCCCCCTTCCTTGCAATCAAAGAGGTGCTGCTCCACTCTAAAAAAAAATTCTGCGTCGCCCATGACTCTCCATCAAATGATAACTGGTTGGAAGCAGCTACCTCCCCGCCGGAATTTTGTATTTTAGATTTGTGTATATCATTGTTGAGAAGTCGCCACTCCGGAATCAGAACGACTCCGCAATCATGATGGATGGTAGCGCAGACAACGAGCACGGACAAGAGAAGGCACATAGACATAGATGTGTTGTGTCTATGTGCCTTCTCTTGTCCGTGCTCGTTGTCTGCGCTACCATCCATCATCATGCAACCATACCAACAAGCCCAAATCGCCACCCTCATTGACTCCGCAATCCTTCCATGTGTTCGAAACCACGCAATATAATTGGTCTTCAAAATTGGACAAGGCTGAGAGTAATAAATTGTGATTAGAATTGCAGCCCTTTCTGAATATATATCCCATTTTTACCTACGGGACCTGTTTTCTACGTATAGAAGGTGTATTATTAACGTGTAAAGTCACAATTTCTATATTGTAAAATGAGCTACTCACATTCTTTCATTTATATCAGTAGATCTTGAAAACTCCAGCCTCGCGGGAACAGTCGCAAAGGACGTGTTTTCAATCTTCCCAAGTGTTACACATGGTGTACTCGAAGAGGACATCACTATGTACTATTAATAATTCACAGAGCTCATCCGCATGCCACCATCTTCTGCTGCGTCCAGTTCCACCGATGGCAACGTTCTGAATGCACTCGAGAAATACGTTGATGAAGCGATTCTTCAGCTTGGTAAGTACAATACGATTACTGGCGTTCTGGCGGTATAGGAAGCAATCTTTGACATTTTAGGTATGCTCCAAGGCAAATTGGTGTGACATGAGTACAAAATGTCGGGCGTATTTTCTAAAGGCGTTCCTGGAAGGGTAATTAAAGGCGCTTATTGCATTTTGTTTACAGAATATTTATTAACCCTCACATTTCTGTATTGTCCGCGATAAAGTGAGAGCTAGCGATCGTGTTGACGTTCGGCCCTCACAGATGCGCTGGTCAAGTGCGTATTCTAATTTCGTACGCGCCATTTTCCATTAAAGGCCTTACCACACGTTAACCCGTCGCAGCGCCTCGGCGTGCAGTTTTTCCTTGCCTTTTGACGCGGCATCGTGCAATCTTCCTAGAGAGAGAGAGAGAGGTATGCAATGCTGCGCGCCTAGTCTATCTGTAGAGAGAAGGCACCACATCGCGTCGGATTTGAATTTTTTGTGTTCATAGGTGGCAGCACTTACACACCATAAAAAGGTGGGAAGTTCAAGCACGCTCTAGTTGTCTAAGTCTCACCAGGACACTGAAATTTCATTCCGCATGGGAAAGTAAGCTGCTGAAAGCTTGCCCGGGAGTTGATAATGCGGTGACCACTTTGTCTGAAAGCATTCCAAGTTTTTCTGCCTCAACCGTAGCGAATGATACCGAGGGGTCAGAACTATTTACGACCTAGCGATGCTATGACTTCTCGCTTTTGTCACACCGCACCTGTAGCTGTAGCAATGCTAATTATGTGACTCGCCAGCTGTCTGCTGCCTATTGTGACAGGTTGTCCCACATTTTCAGCAGCCTTTCAAACAAGCTGCAAGAAGGTGCTATTCGCTTCCTCAGGCTACGGGGACAAGGACCAGCGCCTTCAGTTGTGGTATGCAGAATGCATGGCGGACGAGGTCACTGGTCGGAACACCCTTCGTTCTGCGAATTCACCCCGACCGGGGACTGGTACTTGTTGTTGAACTGCCAGAGCAGTATTGGAAACACGAAGCGATTGATTCCACCGGTAAAATTTTGTTTACACTCGGATATATGGCAGACGACCAGTGCGGCTTTTTGAAGTACGCTGAGCTAGCAGTGCGTGGTCAGAGTTCAGTGTGCAGCGAAAATGACTACCTGTACGAGGCACTGAACGTAACCAGAGTCCATTTCTATTTAGAATTGTGCTGATCAATCGAATTACTGGGTGATACACGCTCGAGAAATTACTACAGTGCATACGACTTCTGTTTTTTTTTTCACTAAATTTAGCTATACACAGTGTGGCGTTGAGCCAACTTACACACCTCAAATTGTTGATAGAATCATTGATGGCGATGGTAAATGACACATTTGGTCATACTAATAGACACCAACATTTTCCCTGCTTCCATATACAATATATGTCTACTTAAAATGTTACTTCAATGAAATTGAACAGGTGAAGCCAAGGAATGTAGAATGGGCTTGAATTGTACAGCTTTCCCTGTATTGGAGTCATCGCATTCCAAATGTGAAAGCAGTAAACAAGATGACAGAATAAATGAATAAATTTATTTTAAAATTCATCTGGCTGTTTTCTACGAAAGGTAAACTTTTTATTGGTGTTTTTGTATATTATACTTTTTTCACGTATATATCACAATTACTACAACACTGTTAAAACTGTACAATTTACGTCGTTTGTATATTCCGTGGCTTATTATCCGTTGGGTTTCATTATGTTCTAAAAACGAAAGAAATATGATATATGTTAGTTGACTACGTACACATCATCCCGCATTTAGGCTTCTGCCGTTATTCTGTATATATCATCGAGGATGCACTATCGAAAGGCGTGTACATAGATGTCGAGTTTGTATTGTACGGTGACATATTTTGCCTATTTGGGCAGTGCCGATGGAAATGCACGGCAGCCAGCAGAGGTGACAAGGATTTACAGAAAATATATTTTATAGGAAACAGCTCAATCTTGTTTCTTTGGATAAATTTAGCCAGTCTAATTCCCTGTCCTGTTTTCTTTCGTTTATCTTCCGCGTTCTCATTTCCACCACAGACATTTCGTTACGCAAAAGTACTTCGCTAAGAACAGGGCGGTGTCGTCTGCTAGCGTCCCAAACAAAACGCCGAAAATCAAGATGCCGAATTATTAGGAGGTCAAACGTCAGAACGACGAAAAATTTAAATGCCAAACTCAAAATGCCGTAAATTTAAAATACCGAAAAATGAAAATACCAAACGTTAAAATGCCGAAACATGAAGACGCCATCGCCTAGCTATGGTGGAGGATAAAGTATATTGGCAAAATGAAGGTTCCATCACCCTCTTTTCCAATAACCATATTCTCTTAGCGATTATTCTTCGCAGTAAGATATATATATATATATATATATATATATATATATATATATATATATATATATATATATATATATATATATATATATAAGTATATAAGTATATATATATATATATATATATATATATATATATATATATATATATATATATATATATATATATATATATCATCAGCCTGACTACGTCCACTGCAGGACAAAGGCCTCTCCCATGTTCCGCCAGTTAACCCGGTCCTGTGCTTGCTGCTGCCAATTTATACCCGCAAACTTCTTAATCTCATCTGCCCACCTAACCTTCTGTCTCCCCCTAACCCGCTTCCCTTCTCTGGGAACCCAGTCAGTTACCCTTAATGACCAGCGGTTATCCTGTCTACGCGCTACATGCCCTGCCCATGTCCATACATATATATATATATATATATATATATATATATATATATATATATATATATATATATATATATATATATATATATATATATATATATATATCATCCGAAAATCTAATTTGTCTTTCCTTAGGAAGTTTCTAAACAGTGATGATGTCGCGCTTGTCACTGAACCTGCGTCATCCCGATCGCCTGAAGAGAGCAAACGTGGACAAGTCTCTCTGCTGCAGAAGCCAGGGCTGTTATTTTTGCCACCACAGCAAGCTCCTGCGCCGCTGAATACCACAATTAGGCACGGTTCAGGGTATAACTACTTTGATAAAAATCATCGCTAAACACCGAGAATTTCTGGGCAACCTGCTAGGGTGACCATGCTTTGAGAAAGTGTTCATCCAAACGCTGCTTTGTGTTCGGGGCGCACACACAGCATTCCTCTTCATTGTCGCATGGCCAACGCCCGACAGTGGTATGAGAGTAACACAACGAGAAGAATTAAATCAATTCAACCCTCCCCCTTCTCTCCCGTCCCACACACAAAAAGAAAACTATGTCAGCACAGTCAGCGCGTCTATTTCTTTTCTCCGGAACGCACCAATACATCCACATGAGTGGTTGGTGGTAGCGGGTAGTATTTCTGAGTATAGATGGCACCAGGTGGAGCCACGTGGTGCCTGATGAATTTGGGGTTAGTTTTAAATACGCACAGAAAGCACACACAACACTTTTCGAGCCTGTAAAATGCGAACCACTGGACTTATCTGCATATAAATATCACCATAACATTTAGAAATGATTAAGGAAGAAAATGTCGCGGAAATAATTTCAAAAATTGCGTTATCTTTTTTAGGAGACAACAAAAAAAGAGCGAGACTACAAAAGTACAATTTTTCTGTATATTTTTTCTCTGGTTTGTAAGAAAATAAAAGCCTGAGGAGAAAATCTATCAGCAACATTTTCATACACTATAAAGAAGTACAGTGCCGAAAACCGAAACGTGTATATCTGGCCAAATCAGGACGAGCTATAGCGTCAGAGAGTACACATGTATTTTCTATGTGCGATCGCACTGGTGAGCCCTCTTACGGGCCTATTCTCGCGCGCTATCCGCAGAGCCACACCACTGCAGTGTGGCACGTGCCCCGCCACCTGCGGTGCGGCTCTGCGATGGTTGCTGTATCACCAGTGCAGTGATGATAGCAACCACCGTGAGAGCACATCCAAGACAGGACACACCGATTCGCACAACAGTCAACTCTCTTAAAATTCTGATAGCGCGTAGATACGCACTATAACTGACGCCCTCTTGTTTGCGGGCTTATCAGCAATTGTCGTCTCCTGATGTGGCATCCCGATCTAATTTCGTCGTCACTTGTCATAACACGTGTCATTGCTAGATTTCATTGTTGCATTTCGTCGTTTCACGCAAGTTGGGCGTTGTTGATTGATTGATATGTGGGGTTTAACGTCCCGAAACTACCATATGACTTTGAGAGACGCCGTAGTGGAGGCCTCCGGAAATTTCGACCACCTGGGGTTCTCTAACATGCGCCCAAATCTGAGCACAAGGGCCTACAAGATTTCTGCCTCCATCGGAAATTATGTTGGGCGTTGTTCCATGCAGGAAACATTTAGGACGGTGCATTGCGGATTGCTGTTAGAAAGAAAGAAACGCAGAACCTCAGCCCACACAGGCCGAGCTTTTCTTGCCCACTACGAGATGACACCCAATGGCCGCCAAGCCGCGTCCCATACGGCGCGGGACTTTTATTTCCTGTCCACGGTCATTCACGTTCAATGATGCCAACGTTCGCTCTTCGCCGTTGGCTATACAATATAAAGAGCATTGTTGTTGGTGCACGTCGATAAGCATGTAGCGACAACCAGAAGATAGGTAAATGACATTGATCATGTTCCGGTGTCTTGCTATTGGCTGCTTGAGCCCAGAACTTCCAGGCTACGGACTCAATATCTGATTAAGCGATTGATCACGCGACATCGACTACGAGACATGTTGCGCCAACAGCCCGTGTTGTCGGTCACAGCGTCACTCGATTCCGTCACGCTCATTATTACGCACATGAGCTAATTTTTTTGTTTTTCAGCAAGAACTTTATTCGGGATCAACACACCTTATGCTCTGTTGGTTTCTATTAAAATTATGCCTAACAAAGAAACTGCAGCACTAATTATGTTGCTTCCTTCGAAATACACATATTATTGCGTGATTGTTAGGAGCTTGTGTATGTTTTGTGTCTTGCGTGATCTACTTTTTTCATTGACACAAATTTGTGTGAACCTGCAATTTTCATGTTTGTTTTTTACCTGCAACCATCCCCCCCCCCCCTTTTTTTTTCTATATTGCCTGTTTGGGGGCTGTATGCATTAAATAAAGAAAGCAAAAGAAAGGCTAAAATTTTCTCACTGGGTCATTCCACCGTTTCTTTCAGAAAACCGTTGGCGCAGGTGGACGTCCGTGGGAGCCACAACGGGGTCCACTACAACATACACGGAGAATTTTCATTATCCCGGAGAAGGTGATTTATTCGAATTACTCTCCCACATTTTTCTCTCACTCTCTCTTTCTCTCCACACACACACGCGCGCGCACACACGTGTGTGTAATCCGGCAAGAGAGAGAGGAAGTTATTCAAATTATTAAGAAGATAATAAACCAGTTTGTGCCTAATAAAGAAGCTCATTTTCTCTATACGTACACGTACATTATGAACTTATTTTGCACGAGAGGTTTGCAAATCCTGCTAGTTTTGTCGTCATATCACTTAGTTCTCAAAGCAACCGTGGCTCCAACCTCCGTGCTTGCCACCAGACCATTATTTGAACTTAAAAATCACGCAAGAAAAAGAAACGGGGCATAAACACCCTCTGTGAAAAAGCTGGAAGACAGGATGGCCAACATTCTATTCGTGTAGAGTTTGAGCCATGCTCTGAATAAATATTCTAATCTCGCTCCAAGGAAAGGCCGGTTCTGCCCCCCATTATGCAAGAAAAAGAAACGGGCATAAAGTGCGTTTGTGAAATAGCTGGAAGACAGGATGGCCAACAATCCGTTGGCGTAGGGTCTAACCCACGCTCTAAATAAATATTCTAAGCTCGCTCCGAAAAAAGGCCGTTTCTGCCCCCCCCCCCCCGCTTGATGCGGCGCCGTCCCTGACTCCGCTCCATCGATGCGATGCAATGATTTATGGTTTAAACCGTGTCCATTCGTCACTGTGGAGGACTACTGCTTCCTTCGCCAACGCTGAGCTAGCCATTGCTCCATCAAGCTGCAGCCGCGCATTTATGAACAGTGTCCAAGCAGGACTCCATCGCGAACTCTGTCGCAACCTGAACGCTATAGGTTGAGGACCTCCGGCTGAAGCCGTGACCTGCAAGACTCTGACCCCAAACCAATAGCCTAAAGCAACATTTTAAGCGACTCGGCGATACGCACACCATGCACTTCAAGTGGCCACTGCATGAACATTTCGATCAAGCAACTGCATTTGTAATTGAAAAAAAAAAAAACGAGCGATTGAAATAAGGCATTCTAAGCGCATGGTTGCTGTTGGTCCACGGCCACGAAACATCGTCATTTACGGTCCGTGCCACGAGTTACCGTGTGTTGTAGAGGTGTATCAAGAGCACCTAAGCAGACGATATACAAAAGAATTCTTATACAAACGGGCGTTCACGTGATAAAAAGTGTGCTCGTTTGCATAATACTGTCTCTTGTATCTTGTCTGCTTACGCGCCCTTAATACCCCTATTGATCATTGGAAACTTGTTAAACTTTCTGTGATTATTTAGCGTGTACCAGAAATGGTGTCGCCCTCACTGTCATCCTTTCCACGGGCAGCCACGCACTCCGACTAATGTGTTGCGATCGTAGAGCACTATACGAGCTGACCAGGCGGCACTTTAAACCGCGGAAACTGGTTTTCAAACATACTTCGACCCCTCTCCCGCCATCTTATTGCTTTATTCATTTTATTCACTTCTTAAAAGCATGCCTTGCTTGTAAAAATTATGCTAACATGCTCGAAGTTGAAGGCTTTGCATTTCCATAATTTCCATTTTGTAGCTTCTAAGCGCCGTGGTGGAGCGATTGTGTCTCATCAGGGAGTGTTTAATAAACATATTGTGCTGCTAGTTATATGCCGTGAGCTGTCATTATGATTTCCTTTATAATTGTGTTGAATAAAATGAAATGCCAGTTTTGTTCAATGTTAGGCTGCATTTTTCACCTGAACACTTTCGATATTGAAGTATAACGGATGCATGATTGCAATTTCAGAGAGTTTCTGCAACCTCAGTTCCCAGAGGTAACAGAAAGTGACTATTCGATCTGGAGACCCTCAGTTGTTCGACTGCTTGTTGTACGCCTCAAACTCCGGCATGATTACGTGTAACCAAATATTGAGAAACCTATGTACAACATAAGGAAACTAGGTTTACCTGGCGATGACGTAGGGTGCCAGTGCGAAAAACCGGTAAAAAAAATGTGTTTTTAATCCAAATGTCCACATACGCGGAAAATGCCCACAAACTGCGCTGCTTCTTTTCGTCTCTTCTTTGTCACGAGAAGATCCGTTCCCACGTAACATGGCAGCGGCTTTTCCTGTGTGCCAGATGAGTTCTGTTGCGGTATATCTCTTACAATAGCATGGCCAATATCTTAAAGTACGCGCAATTTTAGGGTATATTGGCGTCACCATTCACGTGTTTTTTTTTTATGTCCGGAGGAGTGCAGTGTATTTACCAGAGACGTAAAATTTTGCGTATTGCCCCATGGTTGTGACGTCTTAGACAACAGTCGGTTTGTCCAAAATGCAACCCTTCATTTAGCCGAACACATGGCCGGTAAAATTAAGGTCAGGTTGCAGCAATACACGGTTTACAATGAGAGCGATGAACAGAGCTTTCGGCCGTCGACACATTGATCACCATTTATACGCGCTGTCCTTTATACCTCACGCATAAAACTTTCTAGTCTTATCTCTGTGGGTGGCACAAGCTCCGAAATAAACTAGAATGTTTGCATCTGGAGTGCAATCCTGAGGGAGTAGGGTAGGGTACGTGAAGTGCATATGTTTGTTTTAGCGTAATGTGTTAGAAACGGCTCCAAATATTCCCATAGAATATAACGTGCTCACAAAAATTGCTTCTGGGTATCCCGTGGCACCTTTTCTTTATTCCTAGGTTGCCTATCCTTCTCATGGCCCACACCTAATTTTTAAGGGGTTCCACTTATTTGATATACCTTTTCTCTGCCACTACAGAAAGGATTGTAATGATATACAGCCGTGTTATTGTAGAGACTTATCGGTTACATCTTAACTACAGAAATAACATTTTTCATGAAGGTTTCGTAAAAATAGAATTACAGCATGCACAGCCCCACAGCGGTGGCGAATGGTTGTGTAGGCTTTTACAGCTTCACTTTATATGGAGTATTTTTTAGTGTAGATTGTTTCGAGCTTGCAGTAGCTCACGCACGTAAAGTCTCATCGAAATTAATTCCACAGTTTTTCAGAAAAGGTACACTGAAGTTCAAAAGTATATAGAAAAAAGTGCTACTTCAGAAGAACGACGTTCTATCTGCGCATATTACTTACGCCAGAGGGCACGTGGTGCACTTCAGCGCTAGAGATACTGTATATGCTACCAGTAACTCTATTCAGCGCGGCATTTAAACCACCGGGAGCAGCTGCTCCTCATCCGGCTTCCAGAGGTTTCTTCCTCAGAGTACAGTGGATGTCTTGATGCCGAAATCGTAATTTCAATTTTCGTGGGAGTTAGCCTACTATACGCCCTTAACAAAACAAACGATGTAGTACAGTTGCGAAGCATCTCGAACATTAAGCTGTGATCAGCGCCGAGCATTACTGACAATATTTGCGGACTTAAACCAGACACGGCAAAATTGAAATGATGAACGCACGTGGCAAATTCCGTTTTGTTCCAATGAGCTGCTGAATTTCACTGCTCCATCCAACTAACTGCCATCTTCGGCACTGTTCTTCCCTTTTCTCATATTCATTCCAACGCTCTAATTGACCAACATTTGTCTGCCCCCCTATTTATTTGACTGAAAATACCTGCCGACGTGCCTGTCAAAAATCCCGTGCAATCATAGAAGCTTTTAACATGAAGATCACCTGATCTCTACATTTGCGCCGCATCTATCGGTTTTGAATTATCTAGATGGTTCAAAAAGGAAAAGGAGGGGGGGTCAAGTATTTGTAATGTGTTGATGCGTGCACAGTCATGCTACGTGCGCTTATTTATTTCTGTTCAATGAATTCGAGAAATGTTAGTTCAGGGCTTGTCCATTGTACTTCTTCATCTCGCGCCTTTGTCCCTCTGCCCTGCTTTTCAATGAAGTTTAAAGAACGAGCCCAGTGTCGCACGCTAGTGCAGTTCATTAGATGGAAAGATGCTATTCTGTGTTCCACTCAACAAAAGATATACAAAAGCTTATCAGTCCATGCCAGCATATGAACCTGGAAACCCAACACAGGGTGCTCCTTGAGACTCCTGGAGAGGACGAATAGGGAGCGGCCTCATAAACGACCCTCGACCAAAGGGCAGCAGGTTTTTTTTTTTTTTATTTAACAATCACACCTGCATTTCCTTCTTTTCTTCTTGACTTACCTCGGTACACCACGAAAATTGTCGAAAGGCTGACGTTCATGAACTACGCTGTTTGACCTGTTCGCGCATCATTCGTGACAAATAGGGAGCGGCCTCATAAACGACCCTGTTCAAATCTACGTTGTATGGCTCTGATGGACGAACATCTTACATATTTTACACACCTTAAGCGCCTTCGCCATCTTCACATTCCCGAGGAGGGGGGGGAGGGGGTGCATGAACATTGGAAACGTCTTGCAATAACTATAGTTCTCACCTTTGCTCTTCTCGTTTTTAAGCTTGGGTCATGTCTTTCATGTAACGATGCACGAACAGGTCAAACAGCGTAGTTCATGAACGTTAGCCTTTCGACAATTTTCGTGGTGTACCGAGGTAAGTCAAGAAGAAAAGAAGGAAGTGCAGGTGTGAGTGTTAAATAAAAAAAAAACCTGCTGCCCTTTGGTCGAGGCTGTTCGTGCGGAAAGGACACTTGCTCGAGCATGAGCGTAAAGGGTTGTGGAATGTGTCAATATATTTTCATGAGCTCTCGGCTACAGTCACTGCAACTCAGCCGTGAACGCAAACCTGACCCCATGAGGACCTTTCACAGGGAAGATGGCACAACGGAGCTCTTGCCAACTCATTATTACTGGCAACGACCTTCCCGCATTCCAAGCAAATATGGTGTTACACACCGCATATTCTTGGAGCTAAAAGTACACGTCAACGGAATCTTTTTGTGCCTTTTTTCAAGGAAGGCTCCCGGTTTGCTGGCGTGGCTACTTATAGCATGTCGCAAAAGTGATCGGTTCCCCCGAAATGCATTGCCAGCGGGTCCCGATGTCACGGCTTTGCTGGCTAAGCTACCAGTTCTGGCGCTACAGTCGCATTTCGAAATCCCCTTACGTTTTTCCCCCCAGTTTTAGTGTATGTGTGGAAAGACCCCGAATGCTTTTCAAAAGTTCTGAGATTTTCATGCTTCATTGGAACCTGCACTGTAGACGTATTGAAAAAGGACCCTGTCGGGGGGAGGGGGCACATGAACTCAATCTGGAGGCTGTGAGAGAAGAACAAGCCACAAAAGCAGCCTGTCAAAGAGTGTTCGCTTCAAACTAAAGAGAAATGCATCTCAAAAGACCCGTTCACCAGATTCTGTACTGACTTCTGAAGTCAGTTCGACATCGCAGTCGCCTTTATCGGCTTTTAGCAGGTCTGTCACTTTTGGCCCGAACGCCCACAAGGCAAAGCCCACCTGCTTCCTGCACGGCAGCTGACCGGGCGACGTTGACTTCACGGACATACGTCAAAGTTATCCACTATGGCAGACGAAGATATTCGCCTCCTGTGTGTCATCTACGACGAGCTCCCGCTGGAAGAAATGGAATCACTTGGCCCCCACCTGTTGCCGTTTGCGGATCCGCTTGATCTAGCATCGAACGACCACCTTGTCTACAGCAACCTCAAAGCCATCCGAGGCGATCACGAGCGCCTGCAATGCATGGCCGAAATCTACTCGTGGCTCTTACCACGAAGCCTGCGAACCACGTGGGCCCTGTATAACGTTCACAGGATGACATCAGTGTTGGACGCCGCCCAAATTGGAGTGGAGCTGGCCCGAAAGGTACGCTCGGTGGATAAAAGCGCGGCCGAATACGTGTCTGATGCGGGAAACGCCTGGAATTCGACGATCATGACCACGCAAGGAGCTCGCTCTCCCTGCGAGTACATACCGATCAGCATTAACGTGTGGCACGGTTTACCCTTTGTGGCTATCCACATTCAGGACATGACTGGTCCCTATTCTGCCAACTTCCCTTTGTTGATCTCTCTGGTGGGCGATTTGGGCAAGTGCTTTTACGGCTTCTACAGCAGTCTTGCTTCAGCTCGTTCGGAGGCAGCCAACTACGTCCCAGATCAAAGTGAATGAATTCCACGGGACCATGTGAAGAGCCGACACGGCAACGGAACCAGCTATTGTGGCATGTACTCATTTTTTTTCTGTTCACCATACTTTTTTTTTGTTTACGGAAACTGTTTAAACCATCCCGGACATCTTTCTTTGCTAAAGTCTCGTTCAAAATAACTGTCAAGTCTTGAACTACGTTGCATACTTTTTGAATAATCACAGACTGAAAGATTCACACCTTTGATGCCCTGTAATAAATAGATGTTTTTGCAAATGCCTGACTCGTCCAGAATGTGCTGGATGACTGCATCTATAGTTACATTGTGCAGTGTCGCTCTTTGCACGCGTCATTAGTACTTTTCCAGGGCTTTCTCCGCGATTGAGCATCATATTGTATGTGAAGCTCTCTTTTAAGATGATCCTGGCTGAACTATGATGTCCGTTATCTATCCAAACTGCCATTTGAGCCCACTGCACTTGCAAAGGGGAGCTGTAATGTGGGCTTATCGCTAACTTTAATCCAGCTCCTGGCATTCGTTTTTGAGGGGACAAGCTAATTCAATAAATTCTGGGCATCCATTTTGCCCCATTTGTACGCACACTGTTCGCGCTATTTGCCCTACTTACGAAGTGGGATCTTTTCTAAAGAACAGTAGGCGCGGCTGTGCAAGCCGTGAGTGATGCTAGTACTGCGACAGCTCTGCCTGCCGCTGCTGCTAACTAGGCTGCCCGAGCAAAGGCTCTGTCACGCGGAGCCGACGGCAGAATAGTGTACATGAAGAAGAAGATGTCATTAGTGAAAGACACTTCTGTGGCCTAGCATCTATGACAGCTGGCAGATTCACGGTCCAGCCACGGTGGAAGTGATCGCGCATGCGTGAATTTGCCGAAACTTCCTATTCGCTAAGCTTTCCTAACTTAAAGCCTACGTTAAATTCCAATGGCAGAGTCCGAGCAGGCGACGGACTGTGTGAGAAAGCACTGAATTGTGGCGTAGAGCAACGCTTCCGAGAGTGCACTGAACACAATGCGCGCTGCCGGAGCAAGCAAGTAAGTAAGGAGGCAGCGGATATCCTTGAGTTGCTCAAAATACCTTGCGCGTACTTATTACATTCTGCTAATTCCGCTGTTTAAATATGTTGAATCACCACTTGTACGTGTAGTTTCAGTGTCGACGACAGGATCCGATCAACCGGTTCTTTAGGAACTGGAAATTTCCGACTCGGAGCTGTCGAAAAACACGCAACAGTGGTGGCGCCACCAAGCGGGTGACCGTGTTAAAGGTACTGCATCATGCCGAGCTCCGGTCCACTGCACAGATTTCGGCGGAGCAACTATTCCTGCTCCCCGAAGTCACTGTCGCTCGGAATCCACTCTGACTATCGCATTGGAACACTTGACTCCCGCCCTTACTTTTCCGTCGGAACGCACTTGCCACAAAAACAGCGCAGAAATTCGCTCCGACTTCCCCATTGGAATTTAACAGTAGTCCCCATGTTCAGAAATACACCATCCCTCCTAAACTTCGAAATGTATCGTGGCACTGGTGATGCTACCTTCCTACTCGTGCATACCTTTTAGCAAGGGCGTCGGCAGCTGAAAGGGGGGTGGTTGGGGGACTTATTCATGCTTCGGTATGAAAAAACATGTTTATTTTTTCATCTGCGTTCTTTTAGGTCGTCTGACCAAGCTTCGCGGCTGAACGTAATGTAAGAAAATATATAACAGAGTGCGGCTCCGAACATATCTTAGGTATTATTTAGAAATCAGTACTTAGGCTTCCGTTAATATATTTTCCCGAGGTGACAACAGGCGTTGCACGCAAAAACGTGCAGTCAGCAATGTGAGGAGTGTGTATATGTTATGTAAAGTTTTGCGCATATTCATCTCTACTCAATGTGCCACCCGACATTCTTTTTTGTAGTATATTAGCACCCTCATTCCTTCACAAAAACATCAGTCGAGGAGAGACAGAATTGTGAAGAATCGCACTATACGCCAGGCGTGTACTTTCCGGTGCCGTCTTTTTTGGTGTGATCTCTGTTGAGAAAATGACGAGCCGCTGTGCCCATGGCGAAGCGTACCCGTCGAACCCTTCTTTATTGCGAATGCACTCTATGCTCTCATCTTACTGATAGTAGTAGCACTCGTCGTCGTTCACACAATATTTAACAATCTTAACGATAGCCATGTTGGATGTACAGCCGCACCATCTATGGATCCTGAAAGTTGTGAACCAGCCCCACCAGTACCTGCCGCCGCTGCTGTGACACACGGCTGACACGCTTTTGAGTCAGAAAAAGGGACATCTTTTTTGTTTCCGTGGTATTGCAGTGTTAACACACCGCACACTGAAGTCTGCCAGCCCGTATAAAATAGTTTCTTTGATTTTAAACTTTTTGTCGCTAGGCATTACAGCAAGCCAGTCACACCGCAACGGAACTTATCCAGGAAAGTCAACTCAGAATCCCTGAGTGTGCGAAATGTTTGTCCTGTATACAGCCTTAATCACACAAATCGATGTTGGGGTCTCTGAGCACGGGGTACTCATAATTTGCGTGTACCACAAGCAGATGTCCAATCTGCCGCTAATACGTGGCTAATTGCTGTCTTGCCATGAAGTCGCATAGACATGGCACGTCGCGGAGAGGCCACCCTCTCGATATCGAAACGAAAGCGAATTTTTTAAGGTGGTGCTATTAAAAATATATGCGATACATTCCGATTCACCAGAGTACTCTCTTTACGGTTTTCGACACCCATTTTATTATTTAGAGCAATTATCTAAAATATTTAAAACTCGTGTCAGTACTCGCCTAAGCTGAATTCTGCCGAGACTCATTTCTGGCATCGTAGTGAAGTGGTCACCAATAATTTCATTTCATATAAAGAGCCTCTCTTGGTTACATTCTACTGTATTGATGAACTAGTTCTCTGCAGGTAATTAAAAGAGTACATGTGCCTTCCAAAGCACCGATGGATGATCGTCAGCTTAGTTTTTATTTTTTTTTCGCGCGTGGCAGTGACACACTGTACTTCGTCATATTGTAGCTCAATGGACTGCTTGAAGTTACAAAGGAAATTTTCACTGAGTTTCGTCCAGTACTGTGCTTTGCCTGAAAATTCAAATGCACTTGCTAGTGCAAAAAAAAAAGCTTTTTTTTTTACATCACCTGTTGGTCTGCCATCTTGGTGGTCACAATCTGGTACGCCGTTTCGCCCTGGAATTCAGGATAAAATACAAGTGAAAGAGCTTACCATAGATATTGTTGGCGACTGTCTTTCTAAATCCAAAGAGATATAGCAGAGACGTCTTTCGATTTATATTTTTGAAGAAGTAATTAAAGTACAACGCTCGCTACTTTTAGGGAAGTTTTATTAACAATATCTGGGGTTTAGCGTCCCAAAACCTCGATATGATTCTGAGAGAGACCATACTGGAGGGCTCGGGAAATTTCAATCATCTGGTGTTCTTTAACATAATAGTGCACTGAAACCAGTGGAAACAACATCTCAATGTGCAGTTTCCTTGCTGCAGTTGACACCATCAATGAATGTTCACACACACGCACACATTTCTGTTACTATTCTGAGTATATGCACTAATACATCATTTCATATGTGTCAACCTCTAACTGTAATCACAAAAGCTTATTCCCTTATGTCGACTATCAGGAGAAGATAATTGACAATGAAGTACAAATCTTATTCCTAAGATAAGTGTTCTTGTTATCTTTAAAAGTAACTCTTGTTTTCATTTTATTTTGTAATGTTGCGTTAATATTTGTACATACAAAGATTATTCATATAATAATAATAATAACAAAGTGGCCTTCATGGCACGATGTGTCCCCTTTGTGATTTTTCTTGCTCTAAACTACTGCTTGAGCGTGATAGGAATGTTAGAGCGTGATAGGAATGTTATTGTGCGACCGTGAGCAAACCTAGCATCCCAGGGGTCCAGCAGCACATTTGAAAACACTGAAATTCAAGGTTGCGCATTCTTCTCCTCGTTGGCTGTTTCCTGTTGCAACAATCACTCTAGGGATGAACTCTTAGCGCCTATTCTGTACTTTAAGCTTTCCGTTTCCCGCGACCAAACGTACACTCTAATTAAATATCGGCTAAAAAGGGTGTCTTTTTGTCCTACAACAATAATCATCATCAGGCTTGCGTGCGCTTCCTTTCTTGAAGACTCGGCGCTGGCCACTTTCCTATCGAGAATGCAATGTAACCCTGATAATGGGCATGTCGATCGTGCCCGGAATGTACCGGGCGCGGGGCGATAGCACAAGGATGGAACGCAATATAGATGAAGATTATTGTTGTGGGACAAAAAGAAACTCTTTTTACTCGCTCTTTTTTTTTAGAGTGTACTTGCTTTATTTCAGTGGTTGGCCAAGTTGAATTAAGTGTCACGTCATGATTTTAAAAAAAAATGACGACATGCTTTCCTTATACACGAGTGATCAACCAAAACAGCAAAAAAAAAAACAAAAAAATTGAGTTAATCTTTCCTGATGCCCCCCTCTCTCTCCTGGAAGAAGTTCTCCGGGCTGTAGTGCTGCGGTAGTTCTCGGTCGACGCTCATGTGATAACCTTCAAATCGCACTCGACTGTAGGCGGTGAGTTTGCTGATATCTGCATTCATGTGTTCTTGCAAGCTCGCAGGGATTCTTACTTTTTTTGTTTTTTGCCGTCCCTCTCAAAACCCTATCCCGCGTTCACGCGACAGCTTACGAAAGGCTGTGTTCGCAGTGTCCGCTAGGAAAGACAAATTCCTTTTTTTTTTCTTCATTCGTCCTTAAAACGATTTCCACTTATTCCTCAGCCTAACCCCATGAAGGCGGAAATGTTGTAGGCCCGTGTGCTTAGATTTGGGTGCACGTTAAAGAACCCCAGGTGGTTGAAATTTCCGGAGCCCTCCACTACGGCGTCTCTCAAAATCATATGGTAATTTTGGAACGTTAAACCCCACATATAAATCAAGCAATCAATCAATCAATCAATCAATCAGCATAACCCCACACACCGCGCATTCCGCCAAACATTCTCGTCCCTGATGGTGTCGTAACAGTCTGTTGTGACGTCATTCGAGAGACGGCTGCCTGTCTTTTCTAACAAGCGTAGCTGATTCACTCGTGGTCGTCTTCGAGGTTCGGCCTGATCGACTCCTTGTGCGTTGTTTTGCTCAGTGAACTGCCGCTGCTCAGTCACACCCCCATGAAGCACATTCCCGTTCTTCACTGAATTCTGAACTATGTAAGTACACGCTGTGTAATTTCCCGCTGCTTGAGGCTGTTGCCTTCTCTTACAATTGGTTATTCATAAGCGTATATTATGGTGGTTGTACTACTGGCTGATTCGCGTTAGGTCGAGGAAACCGGGTTTTACGGGTACATCAGTGTGTTCACCTGTTCCGAGTGCAGTACCAATAATGTTCATCTTGAACAATTCGTCAAAAAAACAAGGAAATGAGATCGTCTTTTATCGTTTGACGAACCAACGAATAGCCTCGTCATCGGGCAAGTGTTGCAGGAATCAGAGCCTACAGTGCCAGCTCAACAAGTCATGGTTTGTCTATTAAGGCAAAGTTGGACACTGTTGCTTCGACTTGTTTCCTATAGTGTGGGAATGAGTTATAGATCGTGTAATTGTGTTATAGATCACGCACGAAACACATGTGCACTTCATGTGTGTGCATTTTTGTGTTTCTAACATGACGACCTGTTCGCGTAATTTAACCGTGTCTCTCAAAACGCTAGTGGGCCCGTTCCTTCTGCCCACGCCGAATCTATTACACCATGAGGATGCACTGTATGCTGCACAGCGTGGCACGTGAGTGCTCATGTGGTTTTTGTATTTGGCTTAGCTCTGCCACGGAGCTTTGTCAGCAAACCACTCGTAATACTTTAGAACTTTTTTTCCGAATCCCTACTCAAGGTAATAGGCAGGATTAGAAAGGAATGGTTGTATAATCCTTACAAAGAATCTCTAAAATTTGGCGCAATGATCGTTCCTGCAAGCTCAGAAAGTGTGCAATACGAGTCGCAGGGCATTGCAACTGCGACACACTCACCGCCTAGTTGTAGATCTTTTTTTTTTTTGTCATGTCGAATTATTTCTGTGGTCTTAGCTTGTGCTATATCTCGCATTAAGCGTTAAATAGCCAAATCAGCTGCCACAGGTACCAACGCCATTTGGTACGTAGAGACGCGAAAACGATCCATTGCTCTGTTGGTAGCGCCCTTCAGCGGGTAACCTAATTAAGGCTCGTCACAAAGGCGCATATTTCTTCCAACATGAAAATTTAGAGCAAGCACTCTACTCAAAATATTTTGCGTTTGAATTACGAGTTGGTCACTGTTACCTTACCTAATTGTTTTTTAATAAAATCGTGATATTTGGTTTGATGGAAATGTTAATTTCGGTAATTCATGTTTATGACAATAACTATATACTGAATCGTATAGGCACTTCCTTGGAAAATCAGACAGGAAAGAGATAGGAAATCAGGAGACAGGAAAGAGACAGGAAACTGCGCTCTTTCCTGCCTCCCCTGTCGTTTTCCTTCAAGTTCCCGCAGCAAGTACATTTTTCAAGTATGAACCAACTATTCTGCAAAAACTATTGTCCCGTGGTAAATGTGTCAAATTGGGGTGCGCAAAACGGTAAATTGTAATTGTGATTACCGCATCCTATATATTATGAGATATGAACAGTGTATTGCTGTTCTACAAATTGTTAACATGTAACATAAAAAAGGTCCCTTGCTTGAACAATGAATGTTAAGCACATAGAGCTCCAACAAGAGTGGGATAGTCACCGAGGCAACGGTGATAAGAATCGCTTTCAATAGTTCAAAGAGATTTCAAAATAACACAAACTTAGCTGTCACTGACAAATGTACCACCAATGGCTGTGAAACTGGAGTGAAACACACAATTTACTAAGCAATAAAGTTCTTTCTCTGTTGAAGTTTACAAGAAAAAAATAAACTTTACCGATGGCATTGTACGAAAGTACAACATTCATTATTTAAGCAGTCAAAGACTGTGTCGCATTAAACAACAGAGCTCAAACGTGGATGCAGGGCTCCAAAAAAGCGGGATCTTAACATATGTGCCAATGCAGAGAACACCAAGCCGAATGTCGAAGCCCGTCATTTTTGTCATTCAAGGAATGCTATACCGGAATGAAAATGAAAGCAAGAGTTTAGATGCACGATCTCACTGCAGGCTTACTTCGTTGCCACTTTGCAACAGCGTTGTCGCTTCTAAATTCATGTCCCGCAGTCTCTTCTCCGGCATTCTGGTTGAGCTTCCGTGCTTCCAATCTACGGCATCGAGGAGAGCCCCGGAGCGGGCCGAGCCGAGGCTTTCGTACATGCCACACACCAAGAGCGTGGGGTCGCAGTCCAAAAGCGCGGCGAGGGCAATCGAGAGCTCCGAGTGAACATTTTCATGTGGAGCGTACACCGCAAAGTAAGGCAAGAAACTCCAAAGGCACACACAGATCACGTGCACAGGGGCTTCCGGGTCCGTGTCCTCAGCCATAATGCAGCCAAGGACACACGTTACGGCTTCCGTGACCATGAACGTGGTCTTGCGGCCGAGGATCTTCATGGCTTTGTCGATGCTCTTCAGGAGTGTCATTAGGCCGTGCATTCCATTTGCCGCCCAGGTACTAAACCTCATCAAAGTCCAGGGACGAAGTGGTGGTAGTGGCGACAGCCAGCAGTATAGGAACGCCAGGCGCTCCAGTCGGGTCTGGTGGAAGGGACATTTCTCCACCGCTTTGCGAAGCGCTCTGACGGCCGCCTTGCTGCTTCGTCTTCCGTTCATCCACGGAAGCCAACGAATCCTCAGAGTGTCCAGGGAGTACAGCTGGGAGTTTGTGACCATCGACACGAGCCGAAACAATGCGTCCACGTCCTGGGTTGTCATATCTGAAAAGATAGCACGGCTGGACACAGCGGCATCTATCAAAGCTGCGTGCGGTCAAATGTAAACGTCTTCGCAAAATGGCAGCCTTGCCATCACTTCAGGGCACTGAGTTGGTGAAGACCGTATACGTGTCCCGATGAATGTGATAAGGGATGGATGCCTGTCGTTCACTTTCAGCAGAAAAGTTAAACGTCTAGGCAGAATTTCTGGGCGCAAATTTGGCGGTTATGATGAGCTTGAGAGCCGGGGAAGGACTAAAAGGGAGGATAACTTACAACGGCTTGTCCACTGGGTGCCGCCTGTGGTACTCAATAACGTGTTGGAATGTTGCGCTGTGTATTGAAAGGAAAAAACAACACAACAAAATGTATCATTCACCAATTGGTCCACGAAAATTGGGCTAAGTCAGGCAAACTAATCAACAAGGTCGTGCGCTGGGACATGTTTTATCATACTTTAGGCACAAAAAAAGTAAGCTGGAAGCAAGATAAACACTGTCGCAAAGAAACTCACTCCCATTTACGGACCACTAGAATGACATGCTATCGGACCGAGGAAAGTGGCACTTATACATCGGTCGAGTCATTCAAAGTAGCCCACAAGTTCATGGCTCCAGACTGTGGAAGCTCGCAAGATCAGCCGTATTGAGATTTGGTCACTGAGAAAACAGAGATTGTTCAATGGTATATCTATGCTGTTCTGACCATGACGTATAAGCTGAGGGCTTCTGGTGCCACCAACCCTCCTTAATCATATATGGGGAAGAAGGTAGCAGAGATAGAAAGTAGCCCAGATAGTAGCATGGACGCACTTTCATGAGATCCTGGAGAAGCGCCTTTATGCTATTTGTAACCGACGGTTTGTCGTATCATTTGGTGACTTTAATGCTGATTTATCAAAATATTGCTCTACTAAACAAAAACTATAGTGGAATCATTGTGGTAATATGGCTGTAAAAACATCATTACCACACACACCAGAATAACTTGCAAGTCAAAAACCATTATTTATCTCTGTTTCACAAATTTATCACCTGGCAATGCACCAGCCGGACTATGCAGCGCATGTATGAGTAATCACTTGCCTTTCAATGCACTATGAGAATGCTTGAACTGCAGTTTTTTTTTTTTTTTTTAGGGGCGAAGCTCCTTATAGCGCCACCCATTCTTCCCTCGTAGTCGTAGTAGTAGTAGTGTGTAACCAGTCTTACATTTTGACCTCCAAGGTGGTGCCGGTGGGAGATTTCTTCTGTGCGTTGCTGAAAATAAAACATTCGCAACGTGAGCGCTAACTAAAAGCCGAATTCTCCCGTGTCTCATTCCCCCTAAGCAGCTATTGGCATGTACATTGAGCACTATCTGACAAGAAAGGGTCGCTACGTTATACTTGCTGGGCGTAACCTCCTTGGTTTTAGAAAGGTTTAGCGAGCGTTGAACCGCAGTGCCATGAATACAGTGAACTATTATATACCATGAACTCGAGGTGGTTAAAAGTGGGAAGTAGACACGAAGTGCAAGCCGTAAGAAAGTGTACGTGTGCCTCCTCTCGTTCAGTCCTTGGAATGTGCGCTGAATGGTGGCGCTTCTATATGAGGAATATATGATGAAAAGATACGAGATGGTGGTACTTGGAGTGTTGAATAGGTGGACGAACGGACACACAGACAGATGCATGGACGGACGCATGGATTGCTGCATGGACGGATGGACGCATGCACGGACGCAGGTGTGGATGCATGGACGAACGCAGGGACGGACGCACAGATGGACATGTGGACGCACGAACAGACGCACGCACGGACGGGCGGATGGTCGCATGGGCGGCCACACAGACGCATGCATGGATGGATGGTAGCAAGAACAAATGGATGGACGGATGCTTCGCCACGCTATACATCATTCACTCCGTGGATATGCTGCCATTTTTTTTTTCAAAATATAAGCGTACAGATATAAGCGATATAACTATACTCCAATTTCGCTCTGTAATGCTTGACTACAGCTGGGATGACTTGTACTGAGAACCTGATTCGTATAAGGCGTACAACCTGTTTATGGCGACAATTGTTGTCAATTACAATATTGCTTAGTCATAGTTCTCGAAGAATTCACTGATTTCGGAGAACGACAAGCTCAATTCTAATGAACAAAAAACTATTCGGCAGATCCCACGCATACTTCGGGATCGATGTTATGCGAAGCATGCAGAGGGAAGGTGGCCGTGTTGCAACTTTTTAATTGAGCAACGCGTCATGAAATGACGCCGAGTGTATGTACAAATGTTGCACGCACAGACATATGTTGAAAAGTAGCAGCTGTTTATATAACCAGTTGTTTGTACTTGCGGAACGATGCCAACTGGAACATGCGTATTAGCAGCACCAGAAGCTCATATGAAGCACTGATGCTCGCGAAGATGTTGGCCCTGGACACTGCTGCAAAAATCAACTTCAGCGCATGGCACCTAACCACAATTCACGTTAAACCGACGTTACAGGCGTATCAAAGGAGTACGTATGTAATGTTTATAAAATTGGGTAGGCAGCACTGTAACCACAATAGACGTTTCAGGAAGGTTAGCGTCTATTTGAAAAGTAGTTCCGAGGCCTGGCATTGCTCTGTAGTGAAATGATTCATTGCGATGCAGAAGGCTTGGGTTCGATTCCAGCTGCGACCCGGACATTAATTTCTTTGCATTCGTCGTGTTTAGTTTGGGATGTTGTTGGTAGCTGATGGATCTAGCCTTGCATAATTTGCAGGCAATTGCCCCGCCCGGTTTTCTTTTTGCTAATTGTATCTAATGCCCTTTTGTTTGTTTGTTTTTAACTAAGCACGAACAGGCTCTTAAAAAATTGCGCATAGCGCCACGTAAGCTTGCATAAGCCGGTGGCCTCTGTGCTATTCCACATGGAGTATTGTGCCGGTACTCAATTTTTTTAATATTTAAGACAACACTATATACAGAGTCTACCTAGGAGATTGGCCTAAAGGCAAAGAAAGCCTGACAAAGCGCCAACCGCCGGTGTGCACTCATACATAGGCGGTTATATATAACAGTACAAAATTGTAATGCATGCTATACCATCAACAATTTACTTTTTTTCTGACGTGAAGCCATTTCCCAAACAATCAGCATAATTGTACATTTTTTGTGAAACCATTCCCCATGCATGATTGTCACTCATTGCAAGTCACATCAAGGTCTGTAGCATATAAAAACATTGAAAAAAGTTGCTACACCTGTTTCTTGAAGATCGAAAGACCATATGGAAACAGAACATCAGTCATGCTGTCACATGGCGAGCCTAAACGTTGCAGTTCCTGAAATAAACCTTGCCGTTACTTTTTAAGCTCACGACACTTAAGTAAATAGTGTTCTATATCACCATTTTACTTGCACTTCGGGCACAGAGGCGTCACGGAGAGTCTGATCTTGTGGAGCCATGCTGATGTACGCGCTGATCCCGTTCGGATGCGATGAAGCAAGCAGGCCTCTACCTTTGATAGCCCTTTCGTGATTGTGTGTACCTTCTTATCACTCTGCAACCTCTTTTCTTCCTTTCATTCCTTCCGCAGTGCAGGGTAGCAAACCGGATGTGCGTCTGGTTAACCTCCCTTCCTTTCCGTGCATCTTTATCTCTCTCTCTATCTCTTGTCACACATGGCTGGTAAGGCGTCAGCCATAACGATTCGAAATGCTTGTTGACAGCTTCTCGTCGTGTAGACGCTACCGATGTCGGGTATTTTTTGACGCTCGCGAGTTCGAATTGCCCATGCGTGTTCTCGTCGTTTCTTGGTAGATACCAAGTGTCAATCACCTGTGGCATTACCCACGGCATTTACCCACCCGTAAGTATGTGTCACTGTCAGGCGGGAAGTGTTTGACGACGAACGTGACGGGATTTTGGCATTACTCATGTCTTGACCAGCGCGTCATATTCGTCAAACCACGTTACCCTCACATGCTATTTTTGGTTCACGCAAAGTTAAGGGGTTGACCACGAGATCACCTAAACGTAAACGGCCAGATAAACAGATAGGTATACGCTCAAGGACACCTAAGTTCACAAAGAAATGCTTCGCATTTAATAGGTAAAAATAACATCACCCACGTTTCAGATATCTGTCGCGGTGAGGTCCGTACGAAATAAACATGTTGTCGCGTTTAAAATCCCGTCAAATTTAAGTAGCTGAAGACTAACACTGGTGTGTTGCCGACAAGGATGAACGAAACAAACGAAAAAACAGAAACAACTATGACAAAGAATAGGATCAGACCGCAACAATTATGAACAGTGGAAGGGAAATCATTACTTTGTAAATTTTGTAATGCAGATTCAACCAGAACTTCTTATCATACGCGATGATTCACTCCCCCACAATTCCTACGTCTTTCTCGACTGTTGTAGATTCGCAGCGCACGCGCAGGTACATTATTATTCAGCGGCACGTTTTTCTATTCAGCGCACGTTCACTCGCTCGTTTCAACCATTGGTATTATCTAAGGGATACTAAAAACGAACATTGACTCAGCTAAGTTTCACAAACTGCACTCTGATAACTCCCAACTCATACGTTTCGCTATCATAGGTTCATTATTAGCGGAGAAAACCAAGCTTGATTGATATAGGGGCTTAACGTTTAAAAACCCGTAGTGGAGAGCTCTGTTAATTTTTACCACCTGGGATTCTTTAACGTGCACCCAAGTATGAGCACACTGTAGAATATGATCATATTCTACAGATCATATTCTACAGCACTTTCGAAAAATCCACCTTGGGGTTTTTTTTTTTTTTGCTCCAAAATATCAGCGTTTGACGTAAGGAATTTCAAAAATTATTTTTTGTATATTCGTGATATTGCCTTGATTCAGTTTTTTTTTAAGTTCGTATTCTAAGTCTATGACACTCACAGATTACGATGTACTTTTTATCTTTTGGGAACTATGTGGGACCCAGAAAACGCCTTGAAAGTTTTTTACGTCACGTCAAAGTTTCTTGAGTTACAGGATTGTCAAGGAGGCATCGCCACCCACATTTTCTTTTCGGACGTTTTCTTGCTAGATAAGCGTTGTGTAGTGGCAAGATGTTTTCGGGATTGTGAAATTGAATTTTACCAATATACGTGAGAAATCGCTTCTCTTCAGTGTCCCTTTAACGTGCTCCGACGTGGTCCAGCAGACGGGCCTCTACCATTTCGTTTCTATCAAAATACGAACGCCATGGCCGGGATCGAACGACACTGGTCAATACAAAGCCCATGTTTATGAACGTTTTGTGGACCTATTCTGTTGCCCAATAAAATAAGTGTTTATACTTACGTGAAGTGAAACATTAGTCGAATATACAGACGTGGTTTATTGCCACAAATGCATTTCATACTGTGAGCAGTTGTTTCTACTCTTTCAAATACAAGAAAAATGTGACAGCGAAAAAGCTTCAGGTAAAGTGCGCCCGCGGCTTTGTTCCACACACCATGTTGACCATTCAGGTGCGATTGTCCTATGCTTGATTAGGTGCTATGATTTGACAGCAATCAAACGAAAGCAAAATTTATAGTAGGGTACTAAATGTCTTCGTCCATTCGGGCTTTGGCCGCCGCTATAAATGCTAGCGATTTCTCTTGAGCCTTCTTTCTGGTGGCAACGAATTTCGCCAATCTGCTTCTCATGTCTCTGATGTCAGCTCGTAGTTTGTCCACTTGGTCGTTCTGTGCCCTTATTGTGTCCAGCATTGATTTTGATATTCGTTCCTCTAATTCCAGCGGGAAGTCAAACGAACAGTGTTCCTCCCCTTGCTGTGGTTTGTGCGTCTTTGAAGCACTGTTCCATGTGATTTTTTGGAAGCGCTGAACCAGCTTCGTGCCTCTGATGTACACGCCACGTAACGGCTGTCCACCACTCAGTGCAACTCCTTCAAGAAACACAGAGTGTTCCACTGACCTCGAAGAACTTACATGGTATTCTTCAGGAACTGGACTGTCATGATTCAAGTTAACAGGAGGCGTCACTGGTGTTGGACATCTTGGACAATTGAGAAAGTCACCTTGGTGGTACTGAGGGCAAACATGAAAATAACGGTGGTTTTCGAAACACGCATCATGATCGACATCGTGGTAGGTGTCGGCCAAAATATACCTCTGGTGTACAAACCCTGGAGGTCGTGGAAAACTACTGCAAGTCTGGGTCAAATGCTTCAGAGATGTCTTGTCGCTGCGCTGTACCTGCTGCAATTCGTAGTGTCCCTCGAGGGTAGACGCCCACATGTCATCCCACTCGCAATCTCCTTGCAGAGACACGTTGCTACGAAATCCAGTAGAGTGAACATCTCTGCGGGAATCCTCAAGATCACATCCTACCAACGGCATTTCTGGTATAACACGTTCGACTTGCCAGGTGAGCGAGCCTGCTGCAGTCATCGCCGGTGACTCGGTCAATCTTCTTGATGCTTGCGGCTCCATGTGGACGTCACAGTGTCCACCACGTTCGTGGGGTACGCGTTCGACAGAGGATACATTGTGCAGCTGCGCTTCGCGGTGATCTTCTTGTGGCGACCTTGATGGTTTAGATGCTCCGCGTGATGCCGGCCATTCCGTTCCTCCGTGCAATTCACTTGGCAATATATCGGTACTTGCGATGGTTGGTAGAAACTCCGAATACCGCTTTTCCATGATGGTCTGGTTTTCGCAGGGCCTGAGTCACTTCTGTATTTCGGACTGGCGACGTCAGTTCAACACCTAAAAAAGCTGAAGGGATTCAAAAGAAAAAAAAGTGATAAAAAGTGTGAATCATGTCGAAACCACTAGAGACGCTGCAACGGAGAAATATTGTAATTGCGCTATATTAGAGTGTTTTAACACGCCGATAAATCTATTTACAATGGTCTCAATCATACCCCCCTCCTTTGAAAATTCGACCGCCGCGGCTGAGATTCTATCCCGCGACCTTCGGATCAGCAGACGAGTACCGTGATCACTAGACCATTACTGTGGGTTCAACGTTATTGCCTTACAAACGTATATTAATGCATCCGAAGTGTTTTCATCGCTGAAATAGCGTTCACAACTTAATCCTGCATAGATTAATCAGACCCTGGCTCATACATATACAGAAGAAATTTTTTTTTATCTTACCCACAATATTTTCCAGGGTATCGCGCAAGTCCACAAATCGCATTTGGCCACGGTGACATTGTGAGACCTCTTCGGCAATATTTTAGGGGGAAAAAAAAAACACCCAAGTGGTCTATAGCGTACAGAACAGGTATTCATAGTTCCCCAATAGCCCGGCCTTGACCTCATTAAAGAGTGCAGCCCCAGTTAACGTTGTGAATAATGACCCGCCGCGGTGGTCTATAGCTAAGGTACTCGACTGCTGAACCACAGGCCGCGGGATCGCGGTTGAGTTTTTGACGGAGGCGTAAATGCTGTAGGCCCGTGTGCTCAGATTTGGGTGCACGTTAAAGAACCCCAGGCGGTAGAAATTTCCGAAGTCCTCCACTACGGCGTCTCTCATAATCATATGATGGTTTTGGACGTGAAACCCCACATATCAATCAAGCAATATCAATGTAGCGGATAAACAAAGCAGCTCGTATAGTACCATGGCGTCTTTAAATGCAAGCAATATACATAAAACAGCGCTCACTAAAATTTCTTATCATTGAACGTGGTTGCTTTCGGCGAGAGTGATTGGATAAAACTTTAAAGTTCGCGTGATTTTCTCCTCAATGACGAGCGTGCACAAGGGTCCGATCACGCGGCTCCACTAGCGAAAATGCGGAGAGCTAGCGCTCGGAACCTAACAACAAACCAGATCCTGTAATATCCTTAGACTGTAATTTCTCAATATTATAATAAAGATTTGAAAAAGCTAACTGCAGGCTGACAGAATTCTTTGCCGCAATTTCGCAATATCAGTGATGATTATCAAATTTTCAAAGCAAGAAAAACGACCCTATACAACAGCGATTTATTCTGAAGTGCAATTCTACTATTTCTTTTTTGTAACGAGTATAGTACCTCTTAAACCAGGTTTCTTCTAAGAGTTAAAAAAAAACAGTGAATTACCCCACAAACGTCCAGGTGCACATTGAACTATAATATTGATTTGATTGATTTGTGGCGTGTAACGTTCCATAACAACCGATTATGAGAGACAACGTAGTGAAGGGCTCCGGAAATTTCGACCACCTGTGGTTCTTTAACGTGCACCCAAATCTGAGCACACGGGCCTACAACAATTCGGCATTCATCGGAAAATAAACTATGATATTAGAATCACGAGGGGTATTACCGAAATAAATTTTACCAACTGCTAATTCTCTGTAATACTCACAACAGTAAAATACGTTCATGCTGCAATGTAAACGGTACTGATTTTTTTTTCTAAACACATCTATATCTTCATTCTTCAAAAGGAACAGGTTGTTGATCGAAGTATTTGCTCGAAAGAACACAGTATATAGGTCAAGTTCTGTTTCAAAGCCGTGACACCCCTGTTCAATCAGGACAGTTTCACCAAGAGCTCAGGCAGTTGGTTTACAGATGAAGGTTGGAGGGGGGGGGGGAATCACCGCGCACATTCGTGATCTAAACGGTTGGTTCGTTCGAAGTTCACAGGATGAAAGTCTCAGCCTCCTAACGCTGCGTGTTCTGCCCTAATGTGTTCCCTTCATGAGTGGCCCACACTAACTTTTCACGCCAAGTGACTAGTATTTAACATTCGAACTTTTTCGATTAGTGGCTACTCACACAAAATGCGTGCAACTGCAGAGGCATGGCGACAATATCTTGCAAGCGTTTGGGCTGCCGTAGCAAAACGAACCTGACTGTGCAAGCACTCGATACAATAATTTAAATCTGAGCTTTTGCACGTGAACCCAAAGGTCACAAGTGTACACTGTCATTCTTTATGAAAGGGAACACGCGAGCGCGTGGCCTGCGCACTGCGGCGGCTATCTACAACACCATCAACCAACAGGGGAAGAAAGCACGTTCGCTTTTCGCGTCATCTATGGCCAAGCAAGATAACGAGTTATGGCCGGTAGCCAAGCGCTACTAGATTACGTTCCCTGATCGCTCACGTGGCGAGCGATATCGGGTGATTACTGCTGCTTGCGCCGGGGTCGAGATAAACGTTTGATATGTTGGCATCGACTACGTACTTCAAGGGTGAGAAAAGAGAGAGTGAAATCGAGCAGCGATTGTCCACCGGCCATAACTCGTTAATATTTCTTTTCAGCAACAGATGACGCTGAAGCGAACGTACTTCCTTTTGCTGTCGGTTGATGGTGCTGTAGGCAGCCGTCGCAGAGCACATGCCACGCGTTCGCGTGTTCTCTTTCATAAAGGACGACAGTGTACATAAAATTTATGTGAAGCAAGGTAAGCCAAATATTGCCCAGTTTTTTTTTTGTTAAGTTGCTCGGACAATAGGTGACCGGTAATATAGGCACTCGCAGGGAATCGTGGGATACGAAGGCTTCCGGTTCGACTCACCACACGGGTTAGCAGTGGCACGCGCGCATTTTTGTACCGCTCCGTTGAAAAAAAAAAACGCACCTCTCCGTGCAATGTCAGTGCTTTAAAAGTTGGTTTTTGTTTGTGCAAACCGTGAATGCGACGATGGTAAGCTACGAAAGCCGTGAACGGTAAGGAAACTTTTTTTATCGCACCAAAATGATCTGCAATGCGTTTATCCTGCTCGGGGGTACACTGTCAGTTTGCCTAGCAGATCAGTTGATAGAAAAGACAGTTTTCGTTGTATGATACGCTACTGCAGATTAAAAAAAAATGCCATTTAAAAGATCTCAGGGTATGGGGATGCTTGTATCAGTGTTTTATGGGATCATTAGGGATCGTTGCTTCGGCCGACATCATCGGTCGATTGGCCTGAGGCACAGCACTTATTGAGCGCGTTAAGATATCTTCTTTTTTCTAGCCTTCAGCGCGCTATAATATACATTTCTTAGTCGAAGCCAGATGCTTATTTGAACGCTGATCTTGGTCAAGCTGCGCGGCACTGCAGCACATAAACAATACTGTCAGACATAGAAGGCACCGACGAATCAAAACCCTGCGCTTGTTTAACACACTTCTTTTGTGTGCCGTACTGGTGCACAGTTTGACCAAGATAAACACAAACGCACTCGTCCAGCGTGTGTGAGCTTACTTTTCAGTGAAACTTTCATGTTTTTTTTTTGTCACATATATGGGTGCAATGGCCGGCGCTCACCTCGTATGGCAGGTAGATTTCGCCCGCGCGTTCCCGTAATATTTTTGGTAGGTGCGCCTGCACGAAAAGTTATTTCTCAATATATTATGCGCAGCAAACTCATGCGTAAGCTTTTCTATTAGTGCGGAATACGCAAGTACCTGTGGTAAAATAGTCTTCGCAATCATTGACTGCAATGTTCGGTACTCAAAGGGTATACCTGTATATTCACAGCCATGGCCCACCTTATTTTTGTTTCATCGTTCCTTAAGAATTAATACATGCGTTTGCCTTTCACGCTCGAGTTCCAGCAACCAACGGCTGAACAACCGACCATGGTTTAGCAGGATGATAATAAACGGGCGACCGCACGAGCGAATTTCGAATAATCTGAGGCTTATAGCAGAGCAGTTTCCCGTCGCCTACTCTCTTCGAACCGGAACCCGGCAGCAGACGACACATCCCACAATTCCTCGCTCTTTTACTGGTCCCCTATTGATGACACGAAGTTCAGAAGAAAACTAAACCATGTGGCTGCCATATTCGTAAGGTACTTCCTACACCAGGCACATGTTAACATAACGTAAGGTTTTATGGCTGTATCAGGGCGGCAACGCCCCAAATGACAGCGTATCGTCTGCAAAGTACGGCCAGGAACGAGTGATATATCGCCCGAACATTGGCATGCTACTTCACTGACACGTTAATGCGTTCCCGTAACTAAGCACTTCTTCGCGCAACTAAGCACAGCACATTCGTAGCCACACGGCATTTCGGACAGCGACGAGTAAAAAAAAATGTCATCTGATTTTGTAACTGATAATTTGTGTCACTCTTCAATCAGAGTCAAGTTACTACGAGTAGTCGCACGATGAGAGAATGTTGACGAGAGGGAAAGACGCGACTTATGCAACCCTACTTGCAATCATGGTTCAGAGTCCCTACCACAAGCAAGCAGAACTTGTTCACAAGAGCGAAGAAGAATGCACGAACTTACCCAAGTCAAATAGCCTTGTGCACGCAACGCCTCTCCGGTCGATCGGAATTAAAAGGCCAAAGCTGAGGGCACCGGGTTTCTAAAGGTGGATTACACTGTGCGGACGTGGTAAAAAAAAAAGAATGGTGATCTCTGAGCTTTCTGTCATTGTCGTTGGCATTGCTATCGCTCAGAACTGAGGGAAAGGAGAACAAAAAACGACGAAGCAGCATACGCATAGCCTTGCCTGTGTTGTGTCACAGTAGAGTGTGATAATCTCGTCATGTTTGGGAACCCAGCGCCCCCGTCCGCAGTCTTTCGCATGGAATGATTTTTCTTATCTTCTGAACGGGGAACATCTTTCTTATCTTGTGAAAGGGGAACAACTACCATCCTAAACGACAAGAAAATGGTCGCTGGCGACGAAGCAGAAAAAAAAAAAACTTGCGACCTTTTTTTTTTTTAGGAGTCTGAATTCACAAGAGCACTCGGCGCAGCCATCTTCGAAAGTCCGTTGGTGCCCCTGGCCCCATGTCGGCGCATTTGTGGCTCAAAGCCACCTGGTTGAGCCCTGCGAAGGTACCTGCAGGTTAAGCGCTTTTCTCGCACCCTTTTGCTCAAGCAGAGAAACAAATATTTGAAGCATTTTAGGAAACAGTGTACGATTGGTTTCTCAGTGCCCCGTTCAAGGCTCTCGCCAATAAAGAATTCTCATGGGGAGAAAGAGATTAGTGCAGCGAAATTGTTCATTCTTTATTGCGGTGGTAATGTTGAATATCCTAACACGTCAGTGAAGAAAAAATCATGGGATACTTCGAAGTAGAGTTTGATGGGAAACAGAGTAAATGCTGCTTGAGGATTCTGTGCATCATGCAGCTTCGAAAAAGTACATGTAGGTAAATTAGAGCACTAGATCCACTATGCTTTAGTTAAGCGCCTTTGTTCTTGATCTAATTGCAATTCGGCGAATGAGCCATGAGAGGCAGCCTAGAGTTTGATCGAGCCGTGGAACGGGCCACTGGTAAGGGCGTGTCGTTATCACTAATATTTCATCGTATCTCAAGCGGTCTGTCTTGGTTGAGTCACTTGCGTTTCAGGGGAGAGTAAGTGCACATCCCATGGGACACGCCCACTTCAAAACCATTCGTTTCAGTTCAGTCAAGTTAGAAAACGAGCGAACAGCAAGGAACCATGCAAACTCCTAAAGAAATGGAAATGACTTACACGTGTATTACGCATTCGTCTGGTTCTAATTGAAGGTTAAAGCGATCTCATTTTTTTCGTGGACCTCTCCCAGCCCTCTTCAAAAGCTTTCAGCACCTAAAGTGATCACACATTGCATCCAAGACTGCAGTCAGTGCTTGTTGGCACAGGTTACATGATTCGTCACTTGCGACGATATGTTGTGATCCCAAAATCAAACGAGGTCACGTTGTGCTAGGTCATAAGGGAGTCATTCAGGCGATACAAGTGTTGTGGATGTTGAAATCTTCATGCTGTAATATGGTGAATAATCGTAATTTTTTGAACCACCTGTGAAGCCACTAATGGTAAATTTTTTTGTGTCTGATAGGGCACTTGTACACTCTCGTGTTAGACAAATAGGTTGGGGGGGGGGGGGAGGCATTCACGACATTTTGATGTCTCGCAATAGCCTCGGTGGTGTACAGTGCTGGGCCGCATACTCGCGTGTCGTGGCTTTCCTTCCGGTCCCTGACGTTGTATTTTCATGAAAGTACGAATGCTAGAAGCCTGTGTACTCATCGAATGGCGTCAGTACACGGGTGGTGGAAAAAGTTTCGAAAAACACAAGTGGTCGAAATTTCCTGATTGCTCCGCCACGGTATCTCTAATAATCATATCTTGGTTTTGGGGGACGTGAAACCCCAGATATAATTATTATTGTTTACCTCACCTTCACTTTGTTGATAACATGAGGCAACGTGCAACAGGCAAGCCTACACCTTAAGGCGTTTCGCCCTCGTAAAAATAAATAGATGTCGTGGTACTTGAATAACCATCATCATTACTATCATTTCCGAAGTCCTTATCATTTCTCATCTGGGAGCTTGCTGCTAAAGTGACATTCTGGGAGGCTTCAGTGTACTCGCTCAAAATGACACGAAATTTTCCAGTGCCGCCAGAATGTTGTCCTCCCTCTCCCCTTCGAAAGCTTTCTACGCAAAAGTGGTTCGCCGCAGGTCGCGGGATTGAATCCCAGCTGCGACGGCTGCATTTCCGATGCAGGCGGAAATATTGTAGGCCCGCGTGCTCATACTTGGGCGCACGTTGAAGAACCCCAGGTGGTCGAAATTTCCGGATCCCTCCACTACGGCGTCCCTCATAATCATATCGTGCTTTTTCGAACGTCAAACCCCACATATCAATCAAATCAAAGCAAAAGTTGTTCAGCACTACATGCAGGACGGGCCCACCATTGAACCAGCGTCTGTGCGAAGTGCGGACGTCATCGTGCGACATCACGTTATGTTATTGTGACGTCATGAAGACGCCGCACATTTTGGTGACCTGGGACGGTAAGTTCTGACTTCGCCACGTGATGCTTTGTATCACTCATTTTGACGGCGACGCCACCGACTGTCCCTAACGGCCTTTAATGAGGCATATAAAACCTTCGCCCTAACGGCATTGATATCCTTTGTAGATGTGATGTGAATCTTAGTGGATATGCGCCACGAGATGAAGTTACCACTATAACCAGAACGACGGTGAAGAAGAAGATGATAATTTCCGGCTGGTGGCAACGCCTTGCGTGTACTCCGTTTGTACAGTAATGGCGAGCACCACGTCAACCAGCAGTCAAACAAGCGAAAGTGGAGGCAGCAGAGAGGCCAGCACGAAGCCAACCACGGTGAATACTGGAAGTACTAAAGTATGTCTATGCCCGGTATTACGGGCTGCCGTCGTTCTGTTGCAGCAAGTCCGGTAATCATTAACACATATAGTAGAAACTTGCCGACAAATTTCAATTTCCCGCGTTAAAGACGCACGTAAAAGAGCGCGCACGGACACAGGCTTTATTTCCTATATAAAGTTGTTAAGCGGCCTCACCTATTCTGTCCAGGACCCGCTATAGTGTCTGGGACAAAATTCTGCCTACGCCCTTGCGTTTCGTAACAATGCTGGCAATACAGGAAGCACAAGTTTGTGCACAATCAGTTTTCTGTGTACTGCAGGTAAGATGTCTTCTAGTATCCGCGTTTACCTATCATGACAGATGCATCAAAATGAGTAAATGCGACTTACCTTTGAATTGATTGCTTCTGCAATTTATATTTAGGTTGCAGAGCATGTAATATTAACGTTCACGTCTGGGGTTATTGTTGTGAAAAGTTGCCCCGCCGCGGTGGTCTAGTGGCTAAGGTACTCGGCTGCTGACCCGCAGGGCGCGGGTTCAAATCCCGGCTGCGGCGGCTGCATTTCCGATGGAGGTGGAAATGTTGTAGGCCCGTGTGCTCAGATTTGGGTGCACGATAAAGAACCCCAGGTGGTCTAAATTTCCGGAGCCCTCCACTACGGCGTCTCTCATAATCATATAGTGGTTTTGGGACGTTAAACCCCACTTATCAATCATCAATTGTTGTGTAAAGCATATCACTACGAAGCATGGCGTGGTCGGAAACTCCGCATCTTCCTGATTTTGTGTTGCTTTGACCACGTGTTATGTAACGCGCACTTCAAGCTAAGGGCGTGAGTCATGTCACCACTATAAAAATACGACTGGCTTCACCGGAGATCTAACCCGTGCCCTTAAGTTTAGCGTGGTGACATCCTATAACTTGAGCTGTCACGACGAGTTAGAGTGCGTAGTATTTCAGTTTCATGTGCTATCCTGCATAGACAACTTTAAGCAAGACGTAATCACCGGTATCTTTTTCTGTTAAGCACTATATATATATAAATATATATATATATATATATATATATATATATATATATATATATATATATATATATATATATATATGTATATATATATATATATATATATATATATATATATATATATATATATATATATATATATAGAGAGAGAGAGAGAGAGAGAGAGAGAGAGAGAGAGAGAGATTTTGTGTATCAGGAATGCTATTATTCTGGTCATAAAACGTGCATTGAATCAACCCAACTGTTTCAATATATATACGTTTTGGTGCCGTATCGCCGTTAGTTGAGCCCTTCAATGTATAAAAAAAACGACAAAACTACAGACAAGTTTGGTGGCACTGATACCCTCAGTGAGATAGCGTAACCACAATAAACAGTCTCATAACAATCTGACTAAAGCTCACATGGCCACGTATCTATTTATTTAAAACGATGCAATGACACTAGCCCTGTAAATTTTGTTCTCAGTTATTCCATTGGTCCTTCCTTCCGACAGTTCTCTGCACCTAAATTGATTTTGCACATACCCACGATATGAGGAAACTCGAGGTACATCTAAGGCTTCCATTCTAAGACTATTACGCTTTTGGTTTGGCGCAAGAGGAGAAAGTAACCGACAGGCAATGGCCCAGCAGCCTGCTAACAAAGCGACTTGCTTACAATATGAACATGCGGGACAAGTGGCCCCAACCCTGCGTACGCTTCTCGAAATTCGTCCTGCTGGCCCTGCTTCTGAATACGCTGGTGTTGGTGATCACCTACGCCTTCTTCATTAGGCGCTTGTACCCAATCCCTGTCGCAGTACCGGTCGACTTTTCGGTGGCTGACGATGGTTTCAAGGTGAACGTAACGGATGAGGCGTTGACGTCTCACGCCAAGCAGCGCGAAGAAGTCAGCGAGAAGACTCCCGCAACAGTGACGTCAGCGAACGCTAAACTGCTCCCGGTGAATGAGCCAAACGAAGTCCTGAAGGTGAACATAAACTCGGGAGAAACGACCGAAATATTACTGACTGAATGGTAACGAGTACGTCGCTGTCGAATGCATAGGAACAGCGTCGCGACCATTGCCATTCCTGTAAGCAGGGCCCTATCTTTTGCTACACTGTGTGACGAGAGACTCACCAATCACTTCCTATTGTGAATCATTTATGCGCCTCACATACGGAGCAAGAAACATTGGGGAGACTTGGCAACGAATCTAGAGTTACGACGTGTAAAACGGTGAACAGCCCGAAAAAATACAAGTATACGTTCACCTTAAAAACTTCGCAGGAGCAAGCATGCAAGCGTGGCGGAATACCAGTGTGGTGCCGTAATGCTCACGTCACTTCCTAACCACAGAGTCTTGCTTTTTCTTTGCTTTTTAACGGCGTCTTCGCGTACCTTACAAGACTTTCAGCTCTTTTTTTGCGTAAGGCCGCCTTGCATCCATTTATTGTGAACTCTAGACTTGGTGCTTTTATGCCGGGACGCTTTCTAATTACTCACAGAAAATTATGTAGTACTAGTAATATTAGTAATATTAGTAGTACAGCAAGTGGGGAGAGAATATAGAGGTAAAGGCCGCCCCGGAATTTCAATTTTCCATGCGCGTATACACGGGGGTTGAGACACTGCAGAATATCTCTCTAGCTAGGTCCCGAGCAGGCCTCGAAATACGGGTAACCCAGAATCGCCAAAACAGCGTCACCCATTTTAGTCAGCGGTTCAGTTTCCCCATAATAGGAAACTTGTAACAATTATAGTAATAAGTTTTGTAAAATGCAGATAATTACAACTATAAGTCGTTAGTACTCGGAGGATTTTTTTTTTCAGCAAACACCTATCAGAAAAGCTGAAATGCTGAAACGTTGCGTTTGAGCTCTGTACACAACGTCACGTCGATGTGATCAACCCCATCAGGAGTGGTTAGATTTGGATGCTTACTATGTTATAATATTATTGATCGATAGTCCCAACACAAAAGTGATTGACCGACCACAGAAACCCCAACACAAAAATTTCCTAACACAATCGTTTCAATTACTGACCATACACTATTCCGCAACCAAGTATACCGGCATTACTTTCCATAAAAATGTAGCTCTGTGTACCTGTACACATCTGAAAATGTCTTCTGACTTTGTTCCTCGTGCTCATGTTTTGGCACCATTTATTTTGAGTACCTGCCATTTACTCAATTTGTGTTAGACACCACCATTGTAACTACATTGTTTTTGCATGTCCTTCCTATGTAAGTTATGTTATATTAGCACATTGTAATGTTTTGTACTCTGTTGTTTCTGTTATATTTCGGGCTTTATTTTCTCGCCCCCCCCTCCCTAACTCAATGTCCCTATGGGAACGTGTAAGGTAACGTGAATAAATGGATAAATAAACAAGCAAGCGTTAAAAATGAGGGCTGTGAAGGCATAGTCTACCACGCCTCCAGTGTTATGAACTCAGTCCTTGGACATATGTACCTTTACTCTGGACTTGACGCGCGCCAATCGCACGTCCCGCACACTCCAATGGTTCAAATTTAATTGTTACAGGTCATTTGCAAAGTCTACAACTCACAGTGTATTATTCCATTTTCTTTGGTGCTTAATTTGATAAATGTTAAGCACCAAACAAAACGAAATAATACACTGTGGGTTCTAGACTTACTAAACCAAAAAGCTTCTTTAGCTTTTGCCGTGGGGTGGTTATCAAGCATTCTGCTGTTGGAAAGAATGCAACAACGATTACTCACGGAACGTTTAATCAAACTGCAACGACGTTCATGAAGCACCGTTTATTCATCACCATAAAAATCATGTAACATTCATAATAGAATGACGTTTTGCTTCTACGAGGAAAATAAAACAGCATGGATAAGTATAGAAATGTCAAATATATATATATATATTACGGCGACGCACGGTTTAGCAGCTACGGTGAACATGCAGTCCTCGGTATCCATTGGTTGGCTGTTTATGTATGAACAGTGTGATTCAACAGATTATGTTCAGTTAATTGGTTCAGCCATTAGTTGTTTCACAGCAGCGATGAATGCTAGCGACTCTTCTTGTGCCTTCTTTTCCTCAACATGAAGATCCACAATTTTGACTCTCAAGTCTCTCATGTCATCTCGCAAAGCCTCGACTTCGTTGTTCTGCGCCCTTATTGAGTGAATCATCTCCTCGACTATACAGCGCGCCCTGTCCCGTTTATAGTGAAACAACGTGCGTTCACTGTTCAGCGGCCGCTGACGCATCAATGGAGCACTCCTCATCGTCACTTCCTCTGAGTGCAGCTTGTTTAGCCTGTTGTGAAAGCCTCTCGAAAGTGGACCGCCAGGTATTGGATGTTCTCCCACATACAGGGCTGGATCCAGGGCTCTCGGGCAACATCGAGCAAGGCATTCTTCAGGCCTTGGAACCGCGGGACAATAGGGAGCGGGATATTGTTTGGCTCTTGGGCATTTTGGGCAGTAGTATGCGAGAGACTCAACGGGTCTTGAACCCTCTACACGCATGTCTTGACCCTCCTGACCCAGGTAATCGCAACACTGCAAGGTACGGTGGCGGGAAGAGGCGATGTCATGGTTTTCCGGATGGTAGATATCGCTCGATCTAACTGTGCACGTTCTGCATACGAATGGCCGCGCGTAACTGCTGGGACTGTAGTAATGGAGTTCCAACGATTTGTCACAGCTACAATAGATGTCTTGCGCTTCTTTGTAATGTTCTTCATTGGTGAACATTGTACGGTCTATCAACTCGTATTCTTGAAGATGCGACTCGCGACGAGATCCCGCAGAGTAGTTTTCCCTGCGAGGGTCTTTCAGGTGCTGCCCTGCAAGCGGTACCTTTGGTATGACACGTTCGACCCCGGAGTTCTTTACATCTTCGACTGCACGGTCAGTCTCAATGATTCTCGAATGTTCTTGTTCAGCAGAAATGGCGCCGCCGTGCCGCCATTCGCCTCCGCGACGTACGGTTTCGACGGAACGTACATGGTGCAGTTGCGTGCTGCGACGGTCCGACTGTGTCAGCCTCACCGGATGATACGGTCGAGGCGCTAGCGTCCATTGCGTTCTTCTGTGCAAGACGCCGGAACGCGAACGACTTCTGGAGACAGCGAAAGGCAGCGAAGAGTATCGCCTTTCCGATGAGTAACCACGAGAAGCCGGACTTAAGCTACTTCGTCGACGCTCGTGCGCTTCCCGATACCTGTACCAGTCGAAACTACGACGCCTTCGAGGGCTCCTGCTGCGTTCGCGGTGCCTTTCGCTTGATGCTCGTGGTCGGTAGATCATGGTGGAAGAGCTGGGCCGGTGACGTTCCATTTGGTGAGATCTTCGGGGCGTCTGTTCCCCTGCGTGATACTCCGCATCCCGGCTGTCACCCGTACGTTCCTCTGCCTTGAAGAGGGCACGTCCATCTGTAAGGGATTCACCGGAAAGTGAACCAGAGTTCTCGGACACCAGCACTTGTTGATCATGAGGCAAGCTGTCGCTTGGTTCTTTTCCAGGGCGGCCTCTTGGTGATCCCTTGAGGAGATCGTAGGCGTAGTTGTCCGCGTGGCTGTGCTTGATGCCATGAGTACCATCATGTTGAGAATCTTTTATGCGAGATGACATTGCCGATGGTCGGGGCTTGAAATAGTTTCAATGCAATGCGACGAAGACTGCTCTTCCACGGCAAACTCGCTGCTCCACAGGGTCCGCCTGCGTGTCTCAGCGTCCAAATGAAATCATCTGAATACCTGCATCACCCGAAAAAGATGAAGTGAGAAGCAAACATGGTGCAACTTCTGTTCTCCAATGCTTTGTTTTTACTTCAAGCTCTCCGTACGGCTATAATAATGCGCGGAGATCAAGTGTGGAAAATTAACTAGTCACACTCTGGCACAGACTAACGCGCAGGTGTTCTTCGTGCATCAACTGCAAGCTTTGGATCGCAGAGTGCGGACAGACCACTGGCTACAATGAGATATATACGTGATCTTTGCGTTTGTTAGACTGATAGTACTGACTGCTCGAGGTCAGACCTTCAGTCAAAACATTTGATTTCGGAAACTCCAGGCTATTTTAGAGACAGCAGGCCGTGTTTCTTTGTCGATAGATATAGCCGAATATACAGTGATGATCAAGTTATACAATGCTTTGCACTGAGTGTCCTTTGATTGAAATCGTGAATACCAGGCATAAATGTCATTGGAATCATTGGAAAAGAGTGATTTATATTCATATATATCTCCAAAATAAGGGTCGCATTCATACAGAAAAACCAGATAGATTGATTTCCCGTGATTATTCCCGTACACGACAACGCTCAATTCATTAAGCACGGTCGCACAGGATTAACCAGACGCACTTCTGAGGAGCACTGCCTATACATACACACGCAGCGACAAGCCGGAAGTTACAATAATTTTCCTGTTATCCTTCCTTAGTGCTACCCCAGCACACGTAGACATGAAGGAGCATCAAATAATTCGAAAAACAACACGCACTAACCTTCTCAGAGTTTAGAATCCTGAACTCGTGGCGCCTAGAGTATTCCCACGATTGACGTGCGAAGACGAGAAGGATGCGATGCCAACAGCTCCACCCGCGATGCTGACGATGTCACTGCGAAAAGAAATCTATGTACTACAGAACACAGACTACTCATCACATAACATCAGTGTGAGCTGCCACTTTTCGACCTCCGTGCATGGCTCATACGCAATACAAGACGCGTCAAGTATTCTAGTAAGTTCAATGTAGGGCAACACTGTACAATTTAATTCAACATTAATCTCAACTGGAAATTTTCCTGCCTAAGTGCGTGTGTGTGTGCGCGCGCGCGTGTGTGTTTGTGTGTGTGTGTGTGTGTTTGTGTGTGTACTTTAATTGTCATTAGGCACTTCCTTGAAACTATATGAGAAGTTTCTTTTTAGCTGCGTTTTTTTTTCCTCGAAGTCATCCTACCAGGTGTGCAAGGTTACGATCATCCTTCTACGAAAACTCTTCTTCACAAAAGAGCGTGTTAATTTGTACGCGAAGAATACAAGTTAGTAATGTAGAACACGCACGCACGCGCTGCACAGAGTTTAGAGGTGTCTTGAAATGGATAAATAAGCCAGCCAAACAATACGCCTTACTTTAGTTCAAAAGGTATATTTCGATTTTCAATGTTGACCTTGTGCACAATATTATTCATGTTCTAAGATTTTTTTTTATTTTCGGGATTTTTTTTGTTTCAATAATTGCTGATGTCTGAAATACTGTCTGAAATGAATACTGCATAAAAAAATCAATACTTTCATCATTACATACCTTAAACTTCAGCATCAGTTGATTCCTGCAACACCAAAGAAGTATTTCCTTGACTACCAAAAAAGAAGCAATGGCTTTCAAAGCAATTTTAAACGAAAGAATGCGAACGCAGTTACACACAAATTAAAGCAAAAATGAATGACGGGGCACCACACAAATACCACAGCATGCCTCCGTATAGTGGGATGACGCCAGTCACATAACCTACATTTAGCAGCATGAGTACGAAACTTCATGGAGCGATCGTGGTGATTTGGTTAACTGGCATATAACAACGGTGCCGTCACAGTGGTTTTCTTTTTTTTTTGTCCTGTGAATCAGTCATGAAGCCGTTGTGGACATTTTATTACCCGTATACAGAAGAACGTAAATGGCTATTAAGACATGCATACCTGATGACATTATCTACTAGTCACAACCAGAAAGAAAACCATGGCTTTGGTATCGTATACGTGAACATGTACACTGTAGGTATCACAATTAGGTGACCACAATTGCAATCATTTCCGCACCTGGGCATGTATACGCCTGAAATAACTCACCTCACGCACAAACATTGACATGAACGACAAAAATACCATTACGCTGCCGCGATCATTATTTTAAGGGGGCGGAGTAACGCGTAAGAACGGCATGGCAACTTGGTATTTAGTCACCACTCACACCGCACGCATTGAGCAGCATCAGCATAAAATTACACGGCGAGATCCCGGTAATTTGATTAACTAGCATGTGAAAATGGGCATACGACATTCGTGCGTCACATAACCCAAATGCCATCAAACAACATGACATGCTAGCTTGAGAATAAATTGCAGCGTTCTGTAGGCCCGTGTGCTCAGATTTGGGTGCACGTTAGAAAAGCCCAGGTGGCCGAAATTTCCGGAGTCCTCCACTACGGCATTCCTCATACTCATATGGTGGTTTTGGGTTCTTAAACTTCACGTATAAAATACCAGCGTTTTTAAGAGCGCATATAAAAGCCACAACAAGACGCTCGCCTTGTTTATTGCCACCTTCGTTGACGTATTCATGAACGTATCATAGCACATGATCAACTAGCCTTATTCTACCATTCAATATGACATGTACCTTCATTATTATGACATCAAAATATTGTGTGTAATGAGAAATTTTACAGTATCAGTGGTTTCATATATGGATAAAAAGTTTATCCTTGACATGTGATACATTCCATCCTATTTGCTGACAAAAAAATTCCATCAACTGATATTCGCTACTTGTAACCTAATAATCACCATTGGTCGTCTTAAAAATTCTTGACACAATACAAATGTAACAATATGTACTGAATTGTCTCCGTTGAAAGCGTCTGACATGCAGGTGCTAGAAAGAATCATTACATAGTTCCTGCGAGATTTGGAAGTTGAAAAAGCTTATAAATAGTACTTGATTCTTGCTGCGCCCACTCACAACAATGTCCTCACATGTGACAATATACTCGCGCACTTCGCATCCACATACGAACACTCAGACACATGCACGCACACTGTTTCCTAAGAATCTGTCAAAGAACGCGTAAGCATGAGAAAATGTAGTCGTATGTACAAACTCTTAAAACTAAATTATACGCGAAGAATCTGCTAAAGCATTCTAATGTCCCAGACTCATAGGCTGCAAAGTCACTCAAGAAGGAATTCGACCCACCATATGCACGCTCAAAAGTTTGCGAATGCAGGAATTCGTTCAAAAAATTACAGCATATCTACGGAGTGAATGAGGATGAGTGAGTGGCAGCGTACATAAGCCCGTGCGCTTCCGTTCATTCATGTGTTCTTGCTTCCGTCCATTCGTGAGTCCGTCCGTACATGCATCTATCCTTGTGTCCATCCATCTGTCCGTTCGTCCGTGTGTCCATCTGTGCATCTGTCCATTCGTCCGTGCGTCCGTCTGTGCATCCGTCTATGCATCTCTACGTTCGTCTATACAACCCTCCGTCCGTGCGTTCGTCCATCCGTCCGTCCATGTGTCAAACAGACAGACTGACAGACGCCGGACGAACATGACCAGTGGATGATTCATGGTTTGCCAATAAAACCATCCGATGATTCGCCCCACTCATCATCATTCAATCCGTGGATATGCTGCGAGGTGGTCACTACATACATGCATATATACACAGTTGACGACCGACCCACGCCTTATGCAGCTTCGCCCCTACAAACTTGGTGCAATACTACAGCTGCGATAAGGGGCAGGGCAGGTGACTTGTGAATGTCGTACGTCTTGGCATTCCGCGCGTAGCGAGGGAATCGGTGGGGCCGGATGTCAATTGTGTCATTTTTGTGCACCACATGCAGCAAACTAGATCACAGTGACAACATCCGAGGCAACAGTACTCGATCGCTTCAAAGTTGATATGTGGGGTTTAACGTCCCAAAACCACCATATGATTATGAGAGACGCCGTAGTGGAGGGCTCCGGAAATTTCGACCACCTGGGGTTCTTTAACGTGCACCCAAATCTGAGCACACGGGCCTACAACATTTCCGTCTCCATCGGAAATGCAGCCGCCGCAGCCGGGATTCGATTTCGCGACCTGCGGGTCAGCAGCCGAGTACCTTAGCCACTAGACCGATCGCCTCAAAGTTGTATTGCGGGGCTGAAGTGTACAAACTCGAGAAAAAGCATACGTGAACACGTGACACTTCGAGATTTTCACTCTATGCACAATATTCCGCACACCCACTTACTGACAGAACGTAGTACACTGCCTTTTAAGAGGCATTAACGACAGCACGAGGCTTCCTTTCACAAGCACTCTATGATCGACGACCGTGCGCTTACATTATTAGTAGCAAGCGAATGCTCGGTACACTACGTCCTATGTTATCCCTTATCACTTCACAAACCCAATCGCGGCGAATATCATAAACGCGTGTACACGCCAAAAGAACGAATCTGACTGGGATGACGGCGTCTTTGGAGTATGCCTGCACAGAACGTATGCCGCTGTAAACGCGCAAAACACACGTAATTCCTATGTGATAACAGATTACGCGTCTCTGTATCCGACAGTGCGCGTGCGTAGTTGACCCAAAATCATGCAAGCTCGAGGAGGTATAACTCCCCGGGACCAGCCATAAAACAAGCGTTCATGTTTCGGTCTTACAGATGCAGCTAATCGAATCGTCATGGCACTGAATGGAACAGAGTTAACGTTCGTTCACGGTTACTGGGTGACCAAGCACGCTACAGCAAACGAGCACACAATCGACCAGACTCCCTAACCCCACTATGGGATCATTGCCGCGCAGCCAAAAGAATGAACACGCCGCTGCCCATGCAGCATAACCTCATGTTCACCGATCAGACGGCGCTTTGAACAAATTTGATAACTGCTCCCGGCCTTCTTTCAAGTACACTTGCTTGCTAACAAAAAATCATACTATTAGTTGCCACGCAATGACGCGGTTCTCAACAAACGCGCGAAAGTAACGTGAACTTACCCGCGCACAGGCTCCCGCACACTCGCAACGCTTGCACACGGTCGAGAAGGAATCCAGAAGTCCTGATCACTCCGCTAGTTGGCGCCACTTACAAGTGAGGTTAATCGCCGTCTCTCACCGACGCCGACAGCGTTCGTCCTGCAAAGGAAACCAATGTGGAGATAAAGTAATATTGTCTGTAATCTTACAAATGAATATATATATTTGCCAACAAATTTTCTTGTTAATGAAGGGAAAGCTGCGGGGGTGGAGCCCCTGCACATGTACTTCTACACGATATAGTCAGTCTATACACAAGAATCACACCGCTAGAGACCTATTCCACGTTTGTAAACACAGGTAAACCGAGGTCGACATTATGGGTAAAATTATAGCGACGTCCACACGTAACTTCCGCCATAAGCGCTCAGGGCTTCGATGTGGGCAAACAAAACGACGTTGTGAGACGCCATAAGCGTTGTGAAAGCCACAAGCGCTGAGTGCTGCGAGGTGCGCCAACAAACAAAACTAAGTTGTGAGACGCGACTCGCATCCATTCGCGACGCAGCTCTTCGGCATACCGTTATTTTTTTCTTGTTGCTTGACTGAGAACACCACATGCATCATTGAAAACGCAACAGAAACTGTGGTAGGCAGAGCATATTTTGCCTTATAGGGAGCCTTCATGTGCGCGCATCTCCGTGTTTTAGGGTGGTGACAACTCCGATCATGGTTGCTTACAACTGGCTAAAACGGCCCCTATACTTGACGGGCCGCCTAGTTGGTTCCAAGTGGTCGCTCATTTACATTGACGGAAGCGTAGGTTTTAACGAGAAGAGGATTTTTTTTTTTGTATAGCAAGTGCTGAAGACTGAAGGGTTGTTTTCTGAAGTTAGCCGTGGTTTGGTAGAACAGAAAATACATGTTCGTGACTCGAGTTTGTTTAAAATACTGTTAAAACAGTTCGTTTCTCCCACTTGGTAGACCCACCGCATTGGCGGAGTGAGGTTATTTAGGGAGCCTATATTTGCGAGGGGGAGAACCTCGATGTCACTATGAATGGACTTCAATGTCTGCGCGCCATTCAAGAAGCATATTCACCTTAGCACTGCAAATACCTCAAAGGCCTCTTAGTGCAAGTCTCGAAACCGTGTTTTTCATATGATGGAACTCATAACGACAGGGAAGGCAGAACAAACAACCGGGTAGCTCGCGATGTTCTCTGTAAACCGAACAGCTCAGCTAGCCTGTTTCTCTTAACCTAAACATTGCGTTTCTCCGTAATATAATTTCCTACAGCAAGTTTAGTTCCTGCCAACGAATCTGTATAATGACTGACTAAAACCCTTACAAGCTGTAAGCAATGCCCGAAAAAGTAGGGCATTAAATCACATTACACCGCCCTCCCCCTATGCCCACAAGCCTGTATATTAGGCTAGAAGAAAAGCAAAGGGGAGCAACGAGGGACAAATCAAGTTTTTCCAAGTCAGAGTTTATTGTTTGTTGCAAATAGCATCCAAACGGCATCTGGCCTTGTGTCTTCAAACCATCCTGCCTCCTTTGATGGAAGCTTGTGTCCTCGCAGTGGGCCTAGAGTAAAGCAATAAGACAAAAAATCATACACGGCTCCAACCACATATACGGAGTCCATACACATTTTCTCTACAAGCACTAAATAAAAGCTGACTTCATGATATCAAATCATCTGTGTGTCTGGTTATGAGACAAAAGGACGACACAAATAACGATGCACCACATAGGGCGTATTTGAGTTATGGGCTGACAACCGACTTGCTTAGTGCACATATACTGCTCCGTTCAGGACCGACAGATAGACAGAAGGATGGACGGACACGAACAGTAAATCTGTCGCATTCTATGCCATTAAAGAGAAGTCCTGTTTGCAAATATTGAGCGAGTTTCGGTGTGGTTGCGCGTGTCATTGAAGCGAAGAACGAATACCCCATGGCAAGCCACACAAAAAGTTAGTTGCGTTGCAACTGTGCAAGACAAGCGCCTACAGGGAACGCGTTCATCGGCTCGTCTGTCTACCTCTCCAAATGCCCTTCCTCAGGTGGTGGGGGTGAAAACATATTTATTTATTTATTTACATGAAATTTTTCTGCGGAGAAGCTCCGAGTAGTCGGACATGCTTGGCTTCCGGGGGGGGGGGGGGGGGCCTTAGTCCAGGGCTCCACTTGCAGCAGCCGCTCTGCGGGCCCGGTTGATCAGACTCAACTGATCTTCCAGGTTCTCGCTGGCCAGAAGCTCCTCCCATCGCTCCGCTGTTGGATTTTGTACTGGTTGTAAGGCTGTAATGGCCTGACACTCCCACGTGACGTGGTACAGAGTGGCTTTAGCTGAACACCATGGGCAGAGAGGAGAGTATGCCGAGGGGTGCATATTACCATGGTCCTTCAATATATTGAAGGACCATGATATTACTCAGGATGTGCAAATTTGGAAACGTGCCGGTTTGAATTTGCCTCCAGGTGACCGATTCCTCTTTATTTAGTGTTCGGTGTGGTAGCGAATAAGCTTTCCTAAGTCCTCTGTAATGGTTTAGGATGGCTGAATAGTCGCAAGGGACCGGAACGAGTTCCTCAGGGGCGGAGTCGGAAGGTGCTCGGCTCGCATACCCTCGAGCTACCCTATCCGCTGCCTGATTCCCCTCCAGTCCCATGTGGCCCGGAGTCCATATATTCCGATGCCAAATTCTGAGTGGACGTGTAATGGAATGCTCGCCAGTGTCTGTAACGCTCATGATGACGCTGAGAGCGGGTAGGCTGATGCGCCCCTGTAGGTAGTTGCGGCAAGCTGCTTGAGAGTCCGTGAGAACTGTCAGCGACCTTCGTTGTCTGTAACCGAGGGCGAGAGCGAGCGCGATGGCAGTTTCTTCAGCATCAGTGATGTTGCGGCACCGCACGGAAGCGCTGGTACGTTCTGTGAGTGTGTGGTCCACGACTGTGGCTACAGCCTTATTGTTTGCATGGTCATAGTTGGCGGCGTCAACATAGTACGTAGTGTTTTTGTGCGCATAAGTTCGCTCGAGGGCTTCCACTCTGGCTTCCCTCCGGCCCTGATGTAGTTGGGGATCCATATTGCGGGGGATGGGAGCGACCTTATAAGTGGCACGAAGTTGGTCCGGAATGGGCTTGCGACGAGCTGCGTCGTGAAACTGGCTGATGTAGCCGAGGCGTAGGAGCAGGTCACGGCCTGTAGGTGTTTGCTTGAGCCGTTGCAGTTGTGTGGCGAGTTGCGCTTCACAAAGTTCTTCAAAGGTGTTGTGTAGGCCCAATGCGAGGAGCTTGCTAGAAGGAGTACCCGGTGGTAGCTTGAGTGCCGCTTTGTAGGCCTTGCGGAGCATTGCGTCTACTTGGCCCTGTTCGCTCTTGGTGAGGCGTTGGTAGGGCAAACTGTATGTCACCCTACTGACCACGAGGCTACGTATGAGTTTCAGGGTGTCCTCCTCACGCATGCTATGGCGACGAGTGGCTACCCGAGATATCATTCGGGCCACTTGCAGTGTAGTGGTGCGGAGAAGGGAAAGTGTGCGTTTCACATGGCGGTTCGACTGTACCCACATGCCTAATATTCGAATGGTGGATTTCTCTGGGATTTGTTTGCCAGCAAGGACAACCTGGAGGCGGGAGCCTTGGTTGTTCTGCGTCGATGGTGGGAGCTTGCGTCGATATATTCGTAGAAGCTCAGATTTTTCTGTTGCACAGGCCAGGCCTCGTACCTGCGCGTATTGTTCGACGCATGTGGCTGCCTGCTGCAGGTTATATTCTTTTTCTCCAAGGGACCCCCGCGTAGCCCAGACGGTGATATCGTCCGCATACATTGCGTGATGGATGCCATCGATGCGGTGGAGTTCATGTGCCAGGCCAACCATAGCTACATTAAAGAGTAGCGGGGAAATCACTGAGCCCTGCGGGGTGCCCTTGTTCGGAACCTTGATAACATCTGATCGGATGGAGCCTAGACCGACTGTGGCAGTGCGGTCCGACAAGAAGACGTGAACATAACTGTAGACGCGCTGCCCACAATGAAGGGCCTCGAGGCCCTCAAGTATGGCCTGGTGGCTAACGTTATCAAATGCGCCCTTAATGTCTAAAGTCAAGATAATGTTTTCTCCTTGCTGAGGGGCGTTATCAATGACTTCTTTTAATTGTAGCAGTACATCTTGCGTTGAAAGATGTGCCCGGAACCCGTACATTGAGTGCGGGAAAAGGTCATTGTCTTCGAGGTAATCTTGCACGCGATTAGTGATGACGCGCTCGAAGAGTTTACCAAGGCAGGAAGTGAGGAATATTGGTCGGAGGTTTTCAATCTGAAGTTTTTGCCCGGCTTCGGTATCATTATGACCTCCGCGTGCTTCCATTCAGGAGGAAGCATGCCACGTTGCCAATGATCATTGAAAAACGCCGTGATTTCTTGTACGGCGCTGTCGTTGAGGTTCCTGATAAGGGAGTACGTGATTCCGTCTGCCCCAGCAGCTGTGTTGCGATTGCTGCATGCTGCGAATGGCTGCGTAAACTTCGTCCACCGTTATTGGTCGGTCGAGAGTGTTATTGGCCCGTCCACGATACGCAGCTTGAGATGCGGGTGGGTAGAAATCGCCAAAGCATTTTCGCCGGACTTGATCCAGAAGCTCATCGTCAGTACCCTCAAAGGCGTGTATGAGGCACATGACTGACTTAATCGTCTCATTTTTTGTGCGAGTGGGGTCCATCAAAGCGCGCAAAATGTGCCACGTGCGGGCCGTGCCCAATATGCCTCGAAGAGAGTCGCTAAACTGGGCCCAATTGAGTCGCGCCAGTTCTGTAGCGTACTGCTCTGCCTGAGTGGTGAGTGTGGCGATTCTTAGCTTGAGGCGTCGGTTATGTTTTTGCGTCCTCCATCTGCGGATGAGGCTCCTTCGGGCTTCCCACAGATGTAGCAGATGGCCGTCCACTTCCGCCAGTGCAGGTGTTCTGTTAATGGTGGTGGTCCAACGCTCTCGAATTTCTTTAAGTTGGGTGCACAAGTCGGTGAGGCTTGTGAGGCTGTCGAGTGAATATTCACTCTCACGACGAAAGGCGTCCCAGTTTGTGATGCGTGCTTCACCAATAGACCGACGCGCTGCGCTCTCTGTAACTTTTGTGCGGAGAATGAAGTGGTCGCTGCCCAAGGATTCCTGCAGGTTGTCCCAGTTATAGTTTGCACGGCCACGGGCGAAGGTGAGATCGGGGCAAGTGTCCCTGCACACACTGTTGCCGATCGGGGTAGGGAACGCGGGATCCGTAAGCAGTTCAAGCTGAAATTTTTCAGTGGCAGCCGCAAGCTGTTTGCCTTTGACATCCGAACGGTTGTAACCCCAGCGTTCGTCGAGAGCGTTGAAGTCGCCGAGCAGTAAGAGTTCTTTTCCCTGGGCCAATCGGCAGGCACCTTGGACGAGGGCATGGAAATCAGTGTTTTTTTTGCTTTGGGGCGCTATATACGTTGACAATGATGATACTTCGCTTTTCTCCTTTCTTTTTTTGCCTGAGAACTAGCTCCACAATCACATGTTCTATGTTGGTGTCTGGGATATTGTCTAAGCCAACTGCGGTTAGCGCTTTGTCAATTAAGATGGCCGCTTTGCCCTTTGTTTGGCTATTATAGGACTCATAACCTGAAAATAGGGGGGGGCGCTCCGGGCTCCTGAAGCGCTATGACATCTGGCCGAGCAAGGTGTGTGTTAATGTACTGTTGGAGGAGGCTCCGCTTTCTGTGGAAGCCGCGGCAGTTTCATTGCCAGACTTCTAAATGTTCGCCAAAATGTGGGGCTGTGCTGTCCATGGTTAATTCGTTGAGTGGAAAGGCGTGGGTATCGGAATCTCGGCTTGCGACGCCGATGTAGGAGTGAGGGTGAAGGCGCTGGGTGTCAATGCGGGGGTAGCGAGGATTTCGGATGGATGTGATTCCAATCCTAGTCTATGGTAACCTTTATCTGTCGTGGCGTGCGAGCTACGAGTGGCCCTCTTCCTACGTATGTTTTCGCCTGTTTCAGCAATTTGCGCCTCGAAGCGTGTCTCGAAAGAGTCGAGGCGTTCTCCGAACTGCGTGAATACGGCACTGAATTGTTGCGATAGCTGCTGCGCGAGCGTTGAGAGCATTTCGCGTAACTCTTTGCGTGTGACTGTGGTGCCCGACGCAGCAGGAATTGATAGCGCCGTTTTAGGGGTCTTCTGTCTCTTGGGGGAGGTTGTGGGGTTTTTTTCGGGGGAGTCGGGCGGCGATCCAAGACGTGCCATTAGGGCATGAAGTTGAGAACTGTCCTTTGCTTGACGTGCCCTGACGGCCGCCAGCTCCTGTTTGAATTTTATGTTTTCCGCGATAAGGTGTTCGTATGCGGTGGACAGGGTATTGAGTGGAGCGATGGGAGGATCTACATTTGCTGACCAGCTCACCTTATTGTCGGCACCGGCTGATGGAGTGGGATTGGGCTTCTCATTATGCTTGCTGGAGGCGTGCTGGGACTGTTGACAGGTGGGTTGCTGCTGCTGCTGCTGCCCCTTGGTCATCTGGTTCTTCGGATGTTGTCGCTGCTGTGGTTGCTGCTGTTGGCCAGGTTCCACAGAAGGGAGGGGCGGGAAGGACTGTGACCTCGAGCGTGAGCGGGAGTGGCTGCATGAGGTCTCGTTTTCCTTGCTGAACCACCTACGTTTGGGAGTGGGTTGGTTACGATGGGGGTTGCGACCCCTGGCTGGTGCTGCTGGTTGAGGAGGTGGCCGTGGGCGCTGGGCCTTCAGTCTCTGAGAGCACTCTTTCGCGCCCGTTAAGTGGGCATCTCCACACAAGTGACATTTGGGAGCACAGGGGTGACCGTCAACGGGGTTGAGGATACCACACTGCCGACACACGGGAGTGTTTGGCGTGGGGCATACGTCTGAGCGGTGCCCCGGTTGTAAGCAGACTTGGCAGGCTTGTCGCGTCGGCTTGTATGGATGGCAGGCCACCTCCCCACCGTAATACAGTACATATCGGGGCAGAAGGAGGCCTTCAAAAGTGATCACGGCAGAATTGGTAGCACCAAGCATTCGTGCACTGTGCACTGTCACTCCCTGCGTGCGCACGCGGAGGTTGGCGGTGAGTTCTTCCGGAGTTGTGCCAGGGTCTATCCCATGAATAACTCCCCGCAAGGTGCCCTCAGGGGCCGCCACATAGGTATTGAATTCGTAGGTCTTCCTCTCAAGCGTGAGCGTGGTGATCCGACGAAGAATTTCGGCCGTCTCAACATGTGGCGTGCTGGCAATGATGATGTTCGACCCGGGGCGAGTACGTATAATGAAATGATCACCAGTACAATGTTGCCGTGAATTGCCCGCCAGTGCTACGGCTCGGGAGATTTGATGCGTAGTGAAGTTCCGAATGGCCAGGACCTTTTTCGGGCGCATGATGATCTTTATGTCCGTGCGTGAAAGCGGCGGCAGCTTCCGTCGTAGCTGGCGCGGCTTCGTTACGGGTGGTGGTGTTCGCGCCGGTGCGACGCCGGCCGCGTCTGCCTGCGCAGCAGGAGCGCTCGCACCCGCAGCTGCCCCGGCGTTGACGTGGCTGGGCGGAGTGCTTGCAGGACCGGCCGGCTGCATCAATTCCGCACGAGCTTTGTCGAATTTTTTCTGGCGTTGACGCTGGCGACGGGAAATCGCTAGTTTCCAGTTGGCGTCAGTGTCGCTCGCCGGTCCCAGCGATGCAGATGATATGGATGGTGCACGGCAACTTCATCTTCGCTTGCCGAGGTGAGCTCGTCGAGGTCGAGAGATTCCGTGTTAACATGGGTGTCGTTGGGGCTGAATGCAGGTTGAACGCATCCGGCAGTAGTCACGTCAGCAGTTGGCGTAGTGCTAGCGTCCATATTGTTGTGGAAGGGGTCCCGCCGTTAGGCCTAGTCACCCGTACTCGCACAGGCGAGCTGGGTCGACGCTTAGGCCCAGCGGCCCAGCGCTCACATGGGTTCTTCTGAAGGCGATAGAGCAAAATGGAGATGCTCTACAGCCTCGGGAAGGGTGTGCGGTTCCCAGGACAGTTAAAACTTGATGATCCGATACAGTGCCGGCGACGATATCGAAGTAATCCGGTCAACGAGAGCACACGTTTGGCGGAGCGCATGCGACGCGCGTCCGCTCGCTCCGGCGTCCAAGCGCGTCTCTGCCCTTCCTCAGCGACGGAGCTAAAATTTCAGGAATGCGAACATCTGCCAGAAAAAGAAGAAGCGAACGGAAGCGTCTGTAGGTGGTTTAGGGGCCTGGCGTTTTCCGCGACGAATGCAGCGATGGCTTGGAAAACCGACAAAGTGCAGATAGTGAATGCATGCAGGACCACACAATCGACTAGCCATACCATTCGATTGAGGAACTGCGCTTCGACTACAAGGATAAACAAGCATACTCAACCATCTTCCGCTCGCACAGCGTAGCCAAACGAAGCCTAATTAATTTTTATACTGTGCACGTTATCGTGCTTACTTTTCTCAAACTGCTTTTCGTTGCATGGCTAAGTCAGCCATTTCACGAAATGCGCGGTGATATACTCAACCCACTCGCAATACAATGGGTACTCACCTCACAAACAGGGGGGGCGCTGCGAGCGCTCGATGGTGACGGACGCACTCCACATCGCCTCCGTAGATTTTATGCTATTTCTGCGGAACTCCACCTTGGTACCCCTGAAACTTGGATTTATCGTCACCGCCAAGTTCTCCGCTTCGCCTAGACAACACCTTCGTCCAGGTGGGTCCAGTTTTGACAACTTGAGGGACGTCCTTCACTCCCGGCTACAACGCCGCCTCGCTAAGGGCTCTCAGCCCGGCGATGGCGGCCGCTAACGTGGTTACGGGCTATGATCCTACCTCAAGCCAAATGCTGTCTATGGAGATTTCATCCTCCGAAAACACCATGCCATCAGAAGATGAATACCTCGACGACATGGTGAGACTGTGGCAACGCAAGCAAGCGAAATCGAAGCCTGCGTCTCAACAACAACGAGACGCCACAGCGGGCCACCATTCCCCAGCCTTGCAAGGAACGCCGGCGCGCCATCCCTCCGGTGGTGTGCCTACCTCTGCTCCGTCCTCGCAGCCAGCGAAGCAACGCAAGTGGCGTCCGCGTCAAACTCCTCGCCTCTCTCGCGACGACTACATCGTAGTAGTTAAACCTCGCGTTCCCTGTGAGCTACACACATTTGTCCCGGCCGATCGCGCGGGCGACGCCATCCGCAGCTACCTCGGCGACCGGACTACCACGCAAATTCAAGTGTGGCCAATCTGGGAACAGAACATCTTGGTCTGTAGCACCACCATTTTGCCTATGGCACAGCGACTCCTCGGGGACTTCCAGCTGCAAGTGGGGGATCAGCAGCTGCCCGTTCGAGGCCACGCAAAGGCACCAGGGGATACATGCAGGGGCGTCATCAACGTAAACCCTGCTGAAAGCCCGGAAAAGATAAAGTCTGAACTGTATTGGCCTCGAGGTACTATCCTTGCGGTCCGCAAACTCGGAGATTCCGCGGCGGCGGTGGTGACTTTCGAGGGCACGAAGTTACCCCGCTTCCTCTTCTACCACTGCGTGGCGACGTACATCCGCGCCTACAAGAAAACGGTCCCGGTTTGCACCAAGTGCGGTACCATCGGCCATCGACCACCTCAGTGTCCTCACCCCGCTCCAACGCAGTGTGCCAAATGTGGAACCCCCGCACCTGCAGGTCTCAATGCCCACGACTGCCACCCCAAGTGCCTCCTCTGTCACGGCGCCCATGAGACTGGGACCAGTGGCTGCACGGCAAAATATCGAAAATATCGGAAACGCAAGCAGCCCTCAACATCTGCTCGAGGGACCACCTCATGTTCGTCACAGCCAGACAGCGGCACCAACCTGCATCAGTCGGCTCCACCGCTCAACGCCGACACTCAGGCATTCCCACCGCTCGAAGCACCAGCGGTGGTACCTCAGGTGAGCAGTTGGGCAGGGAAAGCTGCTTCTAAGCCTCTCTCACCCCCTTCTGTCGATCCTCCTTCTCCCGAACTTGCGGCTCTTCGCCAGCAAGTTGCGGCACTTCAAAAGCAAAATTCTCTTTTAACTAAACAACTCGAACTCTTAAATAAGCGACTTCAACCCCAACAACAGTGCACTGCAAGGCCATCCGGTATTGCCTCCTCTGTCCAGGCGGCTACGCCAGCTACATCCAAGCTTAGTCCTGGCGCTAAGCCCACTCCCATTAAACCGCCGGTTCAAGCAACCATTTGTACTCCAGCACTCGGAACCGGTGCCACATCTACTCCAGAAGCTCTTGAGGCTCCTGGGGCACCTCAGGTTATCTTGCCCGCTAACCAAACTCTCCCTAGCGAAGAGCGCACCCCGCGCGTAGAGGAACGCCTCACGCGCGTCGAAGCTTCGATTAATCACCTCCTCACCAGCTTCTCGGTCCAACGCATAGTAGTAGAGGTTACACAGGCTATTCAAGCCTGGGCAATCACCCAGTTTCAACCCAAGGCATCGCGTTCCCGCTCCTGCTCGGTGAGCAGTGAGGGTACAGCTCCACGGCGTCGTCGTAAGGTGGCTACCACCACCCCGCCGTCGGACAATCCGGCCTCCGTGCCCCTCCCTGCCTCCGAGGATTCCGAGTGGGACATGGAGGACCAAATATAAAACCTAGGACAGTCACGATGGCTACCAATCGTACGTCCCGTTCAAACATTGCGTCTAAATTCGAGATCATACAGTGGAACCCTGGAGGCTTCGGGAACAGGCGAAAGCGTTCACATCTTTCCCTTTTCCTCAGCTCACTTGGCTCTCAGCCGGCCGTCTTGGCGCTCCAAGAATCTGGCCCTGCTCCATCCCTTTCTGGATACTGCTCCTATGTAGGCGGCACCACCACATGCCTCCTCGTGCATAAAGCTTACACGGCGGTACAGATTGACCTCGATCTGGATCTTCCTTACGACTACTGCATGATATCAGTGCTATCTCAGCGGAGGGGCCAACCATCAATACATATATTAAACGTGTACTGTCCCCTCGCCTTGCAAGGGCTTCGTTTGCGCATCTCTTCCACCGGGCGCTGCGTATAGTGGCCCGACAACCACTGGTGATTGTCGGGGACTTTAATGCCCCCAGCCCTCACTGGGGTTACCACTACGAGAAGGCCCGGGGCAGAGAGCTCAAGGAGCTCATTTCCTCGCTGAGCCTGACGCTTCTTACCTATCCGGCACAACCCACACGTTCCGGCAACTCGGTCACGCGAGACACATGCCCCGACCTCTCCCTCACCCGTCACATCCGCGATGCTACATGGGAGAATTTAGGCGAAACCCTAGGCAGCGATCACTTTTTACTCCGCATTTCGTTCACACCGCGGCAGAAAATGCGCCAACACTGGGGCCAAGCCCGTCTCACCGATTGGACTCGGTTCAGAATGCAACCATTCCCCGCCGGCCTCTCCTCGACCGAATATGCAGCGTGGGCATCATACGCTCTTCATATGAAACAAGCGAACACTCGCACCCTTGCAACCTCTAATTTGACTCCTGCAATCGATCCACACCTCCTACATCTTTGGCATGCTCGCCGCGGGCTCATAAGGCGCTGGAAACGCAACAAACTTAATCGGAAACTTCGCGCTCGCATTGAGGCGCTCACTGCAGAGGCGGCCGCATACTCCGCACAACTTTCCGATGCTAACTGGGCAGACACCTGTTCGAAGGCTGCAAAGCAGATGAGCTCTAAGAGTGCGTGGCGACTCTTTAGAAGCCTTCTCGATCCCTCCGCCACCAGGGGAGAAACGCAACGCCAGCTCCACCGTGTTCTGCATGCCTTTCAGGGCACTATGGATGAACTCGCGCGAGAACTTTGTGACCGCTACATCTGCCGCACAATTGATCCCGCAGGCCCAGCATATACGTATTCCGGCGCCCCGAACACCGACCTCGACGCCCCATACACACTTTCTGATTTACGATTTGCGCTCACGAAAATGCGACGGGGCACAGCCCCTGGACGCGACGGAATCACAGTATCGCTCCTGGCAAATCTTCCCGACCAAGCACCCCTCTCGCTACTCCACCTTATAAATTCGATATGGGACGGTTCTCCGCTTCCAACGGAATGGACCACATCGGTCGTGACATTCATTCCCAAATCGGCAAAGTCCATTAGTATTGAGGCACTGAGACCCATCTCACTTACGTCTTGCGCAGGCAAACTCATGGAAACCATGGTTCGCGAACGCCTTTCCGCCTACTTGGAGGCCAGGAGGACTTTTGCCGACACGATGTTTGGGTTTCGCCCACATCTGTCGGCGCAGGACGTCCTGCTCCAGCTTCAACACGATATCATAGAGCCGACTACTATGCGCCATAACGATAAAGCCGTGCTCGCTCTCGATCTCCGCGGGGCGTTCGACAACGTCAAACACAGCACTATACTCACTAACCTGTCTACCACAAACTGTGGGCAGAAGACTTTCAACTACATTCGTGCCTTTCTGTCACATCGCACCGCCTTCATTCGCCTTAATTCTACCGAACACGGCCCTTACTTATTAGGCACGCGGGGTACACCTCAAGGGGCAGTCCTGTCTCCTCTGCTTTTTAACCTGGCGATGATGAACCTCCCCTCTCTTCTAAGCGAGGTCGAGGGAATACAACACGCACTATATGCGGACGATATCACAATCTGGACCAACACCGGATCCTTAGCGCAAATCGAAGAACGCCTGCAAAAGGCTGCCCTTCTGGTGGACACCTACGCAGGTTCATGCGGCCTGGAGTGCTCTCCAGCTAAATCGGCTCTTCTTTCAGTCTCTCCGCTACCGCCGCCTCAAATTTTCCTTCCGTCCGGGCCCGTCCCGTCAGTGCAAAATATTCGGGTTCTTGGCCTTCACCTCACATCGTCTTTGGATCCAAAGGGCACAATAGCAGGCCTCAGACGCACCAGCGAACAGGTGAGCCGCATGATACGGCGAGTGTCTACCAAGCGCGGCGGCCTCCGCGGGTCTCAGTCCCTCCGATTGGCCCACGCGTTTGTGACCAGTCGCGTCCTCTACGCCTTGCCTTACCTTCGCCTGCGTCGTCGACACGAGCACCAGCTGGACGTCCTTCTTCGTTCAGTATACAAACGCGCTCTGAACCTACCTATTGCAACTTCCAACAGCCGATTCACGGCTCTGGGGGTACACAACACCTTTGCAGAGATGCGCGAAGATCATCGCGTTAACCAAATCAATCGACTGTCGCAGACGCCTTCAGGGCGCCGTCTTCTACACAGACTTGGCCTTAACGCGATATCTGACCAAGACCCTCTGGAGCCGGTACCGGAGCTCTGGCGTCAAAAGCTATGGGTGGAACCTCTACCCCGTAATATGAACCCCGACCTCCATCCTGGCCGTAGACTAGCACGCGCCGCGGCCCTTCATACGCGACACTCCGATCGTCCTGGTGTTTTCTACGTGGACGTCTCGGGTCCCTCCCCCTCGGGTCACTTCACGGCTGCCGTGATTACAGAGGGCAAACACGTAGATGGCCTCTCCTTTCGAGCAGACACAGTAGCGCACGCTGAAGAGGTTGCCATAGCTTTGGCCGCCTCTCACCCTGCTTCACGCACCATCCTGACGGACTCGCGCTCGGCCTGTTCTCAGTACCTTCAGGGTTCCATTGCCCCGCTGGCGGCTAGCCTACTACAGGCAGCCTCTTGGCGCTTTAACCCTCATCCCATTCGTATAGTCTGGACCCCAGGCCACTCGGGCCTGCCCGGCAACGAGGCGGCAAATGCCGCTGCCCGCGCTTCTCCTGTCCGGGCCGTTGCCCCTCCATGTCCCGAGACGGAATCTGGCAATACCAACCTGACGCGCTTTCGCGAAATTTTGGCTTACTACCGGGCTTCGCGCCGCCTCTACCCGGACCCCGCACGCGGTTTGGAGAAAGCGGACGAACGACTGCTACGCCGCCTGCAGACGAACACCTTTATCAGTCCGGCGGTCGCCAGGCACTTTTTGCCGGAAATCAATGGCACCTGCTCGACCTGTCATGTCCTCGCCGACACATATCACGTCGTAGCATCGTGCCCAGTTAATCCCGTCCCTTTCTCATCCCCTTTTCCTATCCCAACTAGAGAGGCTTGGGAGGAGCACCTGCTCGGCTGCTCTACCTTGGCTGCACAACGCTCCTTGGTGGAGCGCGCGCGGGCAGCTTCCAGCTCCACTGGCGTCCCGGAATAGGGTCTTGCCACTCTAGCACGCCGATGGGCCAAGTCGGCACTCTCTAGTAGACTTTTTCTTAAATAAATGTTTTTTACCACCACCACCACCTCACAAACACGGCGAGAAGTAGTCGCCTCAAGCAGTCTCACCTCACTTGTGTAGCCCAGCGTTTCCGTTGGCTAGAGCCAGTCGAAAAGCGGGAAGGTCTCCAGATGGTTTTGAATTGTGGTACGCAGCACCCTGGCATATAGACTTCAAAGTTCTTTTATGTGTGGTTAGCACGAGGATGGTGTCGTATCGGAAGCTACGTCTCTGCGGTAATGAAACGTAGCTCATACCGCAGCTTGCACACCCACACCAACATGAAGCTGGTTCAGTGCGACGGAGCAGGAACGCCTGGCCGCAAGAACAAACATGGCACCTGTTGCCACGGAAACCGGGACTGGCAACATTGTGTTTTAGCGGGTGACGGAAAGTGGTCGGTAAGGCTGACACAACACTAAAACACGGAGACGCATGCACATGAAGGCTCCCTCTTTTTGCCTACCAAGACAGCGCCACTGCATTTTCATGACGTAAGTCCGGTGGAATCGATACACAAGTTCTACCGGACTTACGTCATGAAAATGCGGTGGCGCTGTCTTGGTAGGCAAAGGACGCTCTGCCTACTGCAGTTTCTGCTGGGTTTTCAATGGTGCATGTGGTGATCTCAGTCAAGCAACTAGAAAAAAAAAACAATATGCTTCCAAACTGCGTCGCGGTTGGATGTGAGTCGCGTCTCACAACTTGCTTTTTTTGTTGGCGCACATCGCAACCCTCAGGGCTTATGACTTTCACAACGCTTATGGCGTCTCACAACGTCGTTCTGTTTGCGCACATCGCAGCCCTCAGCGCCTATAGTGGAAGTTACAAGTGGACGTCGCTATAATTTTACCCATGAAGTCGACATCGTCCTACCTGTGTTTACAAACATGGGATGGGTCTACAGGCACCGTTCAGTCGAGTTTTCCAGCCTGACTACATCGCCAAAATACATAGCT